>NC_041819.1:10077625-10397125 GCF_900964775.1 Scleropages formosus | reverse complement strand
CCATGGCTTCCCGCGCTGGCCCAAGAGCTGCAGGCACCGATGGGAGTGACTTTCAGCACAGAGAAAGGGTAGCGTCACACTATCAGATGAGGTACTGCTCCATGCTTACCATCTTGGAATGTAGCAATTTTGTGATACTTATATTTTTTTTAATCCATTGCTGCAGCAGCATGTTTTACTAGAGCAGTTGATAAGGGGGCATTTTCTTAATTCTTCTTTGAAATTTATTCATATACCACTTCCATTTCATGATTGCTGGCAGAGCTTGCATGATTAAATACAGGTAGTGCTTAATTTATGACAGGGTTCCACTCCAGTGACTTAGTTGTAAGTCACCTTATACTTTATCATATAAACCATAAACATACACACATATAAACAGTTAACGTGCATGAATGCTACATTGTGTAATAGGTCTTTTTTCAATGGCAGGATGGCTATCATAAGTCTGGGTTGTCATAAATTGCCTATGTCAACAGCTAACTAGTTGATTTTTTTTTTAACCAGTTTTTGCAGAATCATTATTTAAAATCCTTTCAACATGTAGTGCCTTTGTAATGTTCTTTAAATTTCTCTTCACTGTATTTTTGTGCCAGTGTTACCCTGAAGTCAGAGATTCGCAAGCTGAATATTGTTCATGCCCTGATATGGGTCCTGGTGGCTGCACAAGCGACAGTCAGCAACTTCGGCTTGGTGTCACATGATGTGGTGGCTGCCCCTTACCAGTGGGAGTACCCTTATCTGCTGAGCATCATCCCATCCTTCTTCAGTTTCTTGGCACTGCCACGTAACAACATTAGCTACCTGGTGATTGCTATGATCAGCGCAGGGCTTTTTTGCATCGCCCCACTTATCTATGGGGGCATGGAAATGTTTCCTGTGGCACAACAGCTGTACAGACATGGCAAGGCCTACCGCTTCATCTTTGGCTTTTCTGCTGTCTCTGTCATGTACCTTGTGATGGTCATTGCTGTGCAAGTGCATGCTTGGCAAATCTACTACAGTAAGAAGCTGCTGGATGCCTGGTTTACCTCCACACAAGAAAAAAAGAAAAAATAATCAGACAACAGAACTGAACTGTAGAGGCAGTGAGGGAGAATGTGATACTTCATACCTTTTGGCCTCATTGTCTTGTCTCAGTTGAAGCTGGTTTGTTTTTATGCGAGAATGGAATGAGTTTTGTACTGTCACAAAGACCACGTCTTCAAAATTCATCCCTAATTCTAGGTTAGGATCTTTAAGTTAGACTGTACTCTCAGCTCATTTTAAGGATTAATGTCATGTGCATTATAGCTGTCATGTATGAAATATATATGGTCTTGCCAGTTTCAGTGAGTGCCTCCCTGTTAAAATCCTGGAGCACTGGTTTGTGTGTTGAAAACAATTTATGAAATACAAAGGCTAAAACAAGAAGGTATCAGATTGGTTGGGCAAGACGAAGGGCCAAGTAATATGCCTGTTATCATTGTAACAGCTGCATGTTGTTCATATGTTGTTCAAGTTTCATCTCGTTGTGTCATTGCATTGTTAAATAGCTTCACCAATAAATGGAGGTTTAACTGCTATGTCGGAGAAGCTGTGTTTTCTATTAAATAGTTTATTGAATGCATCAAAATTGTGAAAAAAGGAAAAAATTCTTATTTTCTTTGTAAACTGGAAGTGTGGTTCAAAATTGTTAAAGCTTGATGTTTAAGTGGTAATTAAGTCCAAAAATAAGCACAGTATGTAAATTATTTAACAGGTGATGTTGATGTTTATTTACCTTGTGGAAATATCCGTAAATGTCTTTTCACGAATCAAACCTACATTACCCACAGAAACTGGACAAGTAAAATGGACAATTCCTGTAACCACTCTAAATTTCCCCATAATAAAAAAAAAAAAAAAAAAAAACCCAGCAATCTTAATCATCGGTAGTCCATTTAAATTTCTCAGGTTAGGTAATTAACTCAAACATATTTTTCCACTGTATCACCATGCTGCTTCAAACCTGCTGCCAAGTAATTTAAGATGCCTGATCAACTAGTAATGTTCATAGGCAATCATTGGTGAGATGTTGACAAAATATATAGCTGTGGTGTTTACTATGAATGAAAATTTCTAATAAATGAACATACTAAAAAATACTTCTAACTGAACTGGGGTTTGTCCTTCAAATATCTTCCTGAATTATTGGACCTTTTTAATGAAGTGAGAGTTAGACATTAACATCTGAAGAGATGGCAAGAGTTATTTTTTTTAATTTTACAAACTACAATTATGTTGTGTCATCAGTTTTAAAACTCACACTGATGTTTAACTTTTTTTTCTCTCAGACAGATTCAAGGTTTTTTTTAATTAAATTTTACACATTATATGAAGAATAACTGAGAAGTACAATGTTTTACTTTGAAAACAAGTTACAAACTACAGTGTCAATCATTAAGCTAGGGCAGGTGTTCGAGTGAGGAAGTCATAGGTATGTTGTGAAGTAATTTCCAACACTGTAAAGCATAGCTTATGATCCACTCTGCAGATCAGCACACTGTAACTCCATCTAAATACAGCCTCTTAATTTTTTGGCTCAATGGATACTTGGATCTGTATCCTGCTCCTTCTCTTAACAGGTATTACTACTTGTATTTTACAGGCATCATTGTATATTTGTGTTGCATTCTGTGTATGTGATTTCACAACTGTGCGAATATCCTTGCTTCAGAAGAGTGAATATCCCTGGTTTTACAGTTTAGTACAGCTGGCAAGTTCCAGGTTTCTCTAACTTCTGTCTGAAGTGCCTTCATGGATCCTCACTGACCAGTCTCCTTCTGGGGGTCTGCAGCAGAGAGGGGAGTCAGACTATATTATAAATTGCAATAGAAAAGCTGGCAACACAGCACATGTATTTCCCTGTATGTAGATATTGTTCAATCCTTTCAGCATCAAGCAGCAAAGCAACAAAAGAAGTAGCACTGATGTCTCACAGCTCATTTTCACAGTGGTAATGTTGTCATAGCTTGCATTTGCCTTTACGAACAGAAGTCTGATATTTTGCCAGAGATTGTGTCATCTTTACAGATGGTACAGTGGAGCTGTTACTAGAGGCATTTTGGTGCCTCATTCCATGGGGGTCTGGCCAGTTGAACCTCCTTTTGGATAATCATCAGCTATTGAACTATAGAGAGTACACTGGACTACAGCAAGGAAAAATCAGTCAGCGCTGAACAAAATAAACCTGAAGTGCTCACCAGAGGGACTGATAATGAGACTAAAGCTCAAATACTTTGGTCACATATGCGAATGCAGGACTCACTAGAGAAGACTCTCATATGAGGAAAGATTTAATGAAGGAAAGGAAGAACAGAGACAAAGATGGATAGTAACCAAAATAACCCAAGTGTATATACTGTACATTACCAAAGTAATGTATATGCACAGGTGTTATTTTGGTTTTCAAAGTAAGGAAGAACTAACACAACGTATGTTGTCAAACTGCAAGAACTAATACATTTTTAAGATGCTAGAAAAATGGCTTTTAATAATTTTCGGTAAAATTCATTTATTCTGAAAAGTTTTTTTAATTAATTATACACCAAATTATATTTTTGTGTGCAGTTCTCAATTTTGTTCTGAAAAAACAGAACGACGCATTAAAATGAATATGACATAAGTAATAAACAGCTTCGTTGCTCAAATCCACCTGGTGTATGCAAGATTTATCGAAAAGATGAGAGAGCACACACGAGCTTACCTAAAAACAATTTCCGAAAAAAATGTAAGCTCGAATGTGATCTGTCATCTGTTCTTAAGATTTTGTTTTTAAAATATTGGGGAGCTTTATGTACTGTTTAGTCTGGAACATTAAAAAAGCATTACTTTATATAATTAGATTTTTACTATTTTTATGTTCAATTTTATGCTACAGTTCAATAATTTCTCAAAGAAATTTTGCAGTACCAAAAATACAGGCTTGAATACACAGAGGGGACTTGCCCCAGCCTTGTATCTATGCACAGAATTATGAAGTACATAATTTGTATTTTCATAGGCTCTTGTAGAAGGTCGCAGATGAGTGACTTTTAAAGAAAATGCAATTTGACGAAAATGCGTGTCCTATACTGAAAAACATGCGTTCTCAGATATAGCATTTCATTACATATTGAGAATATATTTGTTAACATAATGCTTTTTTTTGACAGGTTCATTTCATGAAACTTCTCTTTCCAACCCAACTTTAGACCACACTCAGCCATCAGAGTCTGTTTTAACCTTTTCACTTCTTCAAACACCATCAAACACTGTCATATACACTCCACGTACTGCTGTTATGACTGAAGCAATCGCAGAATCGGCAACCTTTGCACGAAAGACATCTACATTCACTATCAACCCAAATATATTATCAACTGCTATTACCCCAGAGACATCTACATCCACTATGAACCCAGATGCATCACCTACTATCACCACTGGCACAATTTTGAACCCTACCTCACCAAAGGAACTCACAAATCTTACTTCTCATATTACATTTACAAATGCTACCATTCCAGAGATAATTACAAACACCAGTGCCTCAAAGACAACAAACATTACCACTGTAGTGACAACAGCTACATCTATGACCACAGCCCTGAACTGTATGAATGGAGGTTCAGTGGAGAACGGAGTGTGTATTTGTCAAGATATGTGGACTGGAAAGATTTGTGAGACAGGTAATCTCACAAAAATGGGAATGTTGTGTATTTCATTGTTTCGCTATTCAGTTGATGGTGTTACAGTAGTATGCTGTACACAAGGGGGAATGATTGTAGACAGCTTTGAACAGTATATCTACATTGTAAGTACAAAGATAGAGTGTGTTCCACTGATGTATGGATGAGTGACCCACTGTAAGTAGTGAATCTAGCAGTGTAAGTCACCACGGTGAATAAGGTGTGGGCTGATGATACTACACAGAGTTCATTGGAAGTTGCTTTGGAGAAAAGCATCTGCTAAATAAATAAATCTAAATGTAAATACCTAAATGAACAAAGGCATCACCTAAATACAAACTTTGATAACAGATAGTAACTGTACCCTTCACCCTTATATAAAACTGGACTTTTTACCAATACAGTTCTCACCTTTAAGTGAACATGTGATGTTGCAAATCTTCTTGTGACAAGTTTAGCTACAGTACATAGAAAACATATTCATATATACAATCCAGAGATTTTCATGACATACCTGCAGTCTGGATGGTTCAGAAACAGTTATAAGTAAAATTTTAATATCTACAACTTTCCTTTGACAGAAAATTTCTGCACCGAAAAAAATTTTCATGGTTTTAATTTTAGTGCAGCTGTTGTTGGACAATTCAGTTATTCAAAAGAGCTGTGCCAGTCATCGATCAATGGTGAGTGACTTTCTTTAAACCTACTTATTGCAAGAGAAATATTCAGATTTTTTTAATTAACTGTTGTGGAATAAATTAAGAAGGGCAGGCAAGCTATTATTCAAATAATCAAGTTTTAACTGATTCTGTTGTTTCTCTCAGATGGTATTCCAAAAGCTTCAGCAAGGTGCTTGATTATTAATGAGTCAATCGGATTTGATGACTTTCAAAGATTTTATTGTAATTTGACTCTCAGTGAAATCCAACAGAATGTGAGTACAAAAAGAGTGTTCGTTTCATTGCCTTGTATTAGTTTGCTGTTTGTTACTGACAGGTGTAACAGTGGACAGAGTGTGTACTAATTTTTGCATGTTATGTCTGCGTCATTCACCATATATGAAAGGTTAGCTTCTGATAAAGACAAAACGTGTATGTCTTGAATTTCACTCTAAATATTGTTGTATTTTAAAGATTTAATTTCTTTAGTCCATCTGAACACATGGCTTTCATAAACTGTGTAGTTATGGTCCATCGAATAAGGAAGCGCTCCAGTGAATACCAAGAACTTCATTAGAAAAAATCTATTTTTCAGAAAAATTATCTGAAGTTAGGGGGGCGCGGTGGCGCAGTGGGTTGGACCACAGTCCTGCTCTCCGGTGGATCTGGGGTTCGAGTCCCGCTTGGGGTGCCTTGCGGCGGACTGGCGTCCCGTCCTGGGTGTGTCCCCTTCCCCCTCCGGCCTTACGCCCTGTGTTGCCGGGTAGGCTCTGGTTCCCCGTGACCCCGTAAGGGACAAGCGGTTCTGAAAATGTGTGTGTGTGTGTGTATCTGAAGTTATTTATAGTGCTACCAAATCTGATTTCAAATCTGTAGAAGATTAAAGTGTTTAATTAGAAATGCATCCTTTACACATTTTAAGTATAAGACTTTTATGATGGATCTTTTATTTTGTTATTCAGATCAGTGGAACAGAAAATTTGAAAGATCTTGCAGCAAAAATTCAGATACTGACATCTAGACCAGAGATGTTGTCAGCTGAGAATGTCAGCATCGCAACTCAGATTGTCACAACAATTCTGAACTCCACACCTCCTCAGGTTAATACTGTTATCTTCTTATTCATAGCAGCAACGTGCTAGCTGACTATATTTCACATAATGAAAATTAAGGATGCTGTATGCTTATAGGAATAAAGCATTTTTCCTTGGGTGAATTTCTGTGTTTCTCTTTAGGAAGTTGCTGTTGCTGCAGTAACAACAGTGAGCCAGCTTTTAAATGCTCAGGATGACAAGTTCACCACACCAGGCAGCAGTGTCAGCACAAAGAGGTAAGAACCTGCTTTAGGAGAAAATGGCCAGAACTAAGCTCATTCACTTTTATTAACTGTTTGTTCTTATCAGGGTCACAGCATTCCAGAGCTTATCCTATATTCATTGGGCACTGGGCTAGGAACGGTACACCTCAGCTGAGACCCCAGTTCACCACAGGGCAGTTACACACATAAAATCACTCCCATATTCACACATTATGGGTAATTTACCATTACCAGTTCTCCTGAAAGGTATGTCTTTGGATTCTGGGAGGAAACCCACATAGACATGCGGGGAACATGCAAACTACACACATACTGAGCTGGATATGAACCCACATCCAAACAGCCCAGGTACTGTGAGGCAGCAGTGCTACCTGCCGTGCCATCATGCTGGCCTGGAATTTAGCTGTCAAACAAAAATAATATTAACACAAGAAAACAAGATGCACAGATCCTCAACTTACAAAAACTATTGGGACTAGAAGTCTGGAACTTGACTTCTTTTTAAATCACCCACTGTTACTACTACTTTGCAATCAATAAAAGTTTAATAAAAGACATTTTGCTTAATTTCTTCACAAATTAAGTTCTGTAAAAACCTCAGGTTTCTGCTGTTTGCAATGAGTCTTAGCCAGCCACTGACACTGACACTGACTACTCCGGATATTCTGCCATGTGAAGATTTTCTCATTACTTTATCATTTCCAACGTGTGTGTTTTCCAGGCTTACTGAAGCCCTGCAAAAGTTTTCTGTTCAGACCTCTTACAATAATAGCTTGGTCCAACCCAACTTGGCTGTCCAGTCTGAAATCATGTCAGGTGCGAATGTCAAGGGGGTCCAGTTTTCACTGATTGGTGAGTGACAGCATTCTAATAGACTATTGTTCAACATAACTACTGACAGCCTAAGTCAGCTGAGGGTACCTTATGGAGGAAAAACATTGTGCTACTTGATGGCATTTCTTTATAACCTCAAGGTTGCTGGTTTGAATCATTAGTTTGAAGGGGTCTTCTTTATTGCATTTGAGCGAGGTTTTCTAAAACTGTAGACACTTTGAATAAATAAATATTTATTGTCAATGCTCTTGCTCTGTTACTCGTAATTAACTCTGTATTAACCACATCCATGCATGTATAGTAGGTGGAGTATTACACACACACACACATTTTCAGAACCGCTTGTCCCATACGGGGTCACGGGGAACCGGAGCCTACCCGGCAACACAGGGCGTAAGGCCGGAGGGGGAGGGGACACACCCAGGACGGGACGCCAGTCCGTCGCAAGGCACCCCAAGCGGGACTTGAACCCCAGACCCACTGGAGAGCAGGACTGTGGTCCAACCCACTGCGCCACTGCGCCACCACACCCCCTTAGGTGGAGTATTACAAATGCATAAATTCACAGATTTATGAAGTTCCTTTTTTTCCACCATGTAATTTTATCGAAAGTGGCCTATATGGATCACTGCCCTTATTTTTCACATTTCAGATTTGCTTCCTTCATCAGTTGCATTTGTCCCCTTGTGGGCTAAAGAATTGTGCATAGGAAAACAATGTGCAGAAAGACTAACACAACCTAGAGCCTCCCAGTATTTATTTCCCTGTTAATAACACAAGAATGCTTATCTAATCAGTTATTAGCTTTACATCACATTCACCATAACCAACCACTACCTGAAATCAGTAAGAAACATTAGTTTTATTTATGATATTACCAGTACAAATATATTTGCACTGCTCTGCTAGCAAGAGCATTTTTGTAACCAGCTGTGCAGCTTATGTTTTTTTAATCCAGAAACAAATTAGGCTATAATTAAACATTTTTGCTTAATGCTGTACTGTAGGTAAAACACTAGCTTATATCTTAGCTAAAACCACTGTTTATTTGCCATTTGAAGAAACAGATAATTTTATGTAGGTCTCAATACCAACTTTCAGTGTGTCTCCCTAAACCCAGTGCCAGCTGCCTATAACTGTCACTTTTTGTGATTCAGACAGAATAACAAGCCTACCATATGATGTATCTCTCACACTGACATTTACTAACTGTATTGTCTGCTGCTTTATGGTTTACATTACATTAATGTAATGCCTTTCAACAAAGCAACTTACTCCATTGGCCTACATATGCCACCTATTTATACAGGTAGGTAATTTTACAGGAGTAATTGAGGGTACATATGTTGGTCAAGAGTACCATAACAGATTTGAACCTGCAACCGCTGGATCGCAAGGCTGCCACACTAACCATTACACTGCCAGCAGCCTCTAGATGGGTCTATCTATCTGACAATGAAGTGTGTTTTCATTTTTGAGTAACCACCAGTAACACTGTACCGAGAATTACATTGCTGTGTATTATTTTAATAAGGCTAAATGTAGTCAGCAATGTCTATCCTGCCTCTTTACAGGAGACCCCAGCAGCTTAGTGCCCAATAGAATTCGTTTCAACCCCAACGCCTCTCAGCTGACTGTTAACAGCTCAGGGACAGTCCAGATATTCATCCAGTTTCCATCAGGTTAGTGCTATGAGGTTTATTGACTGTGCGACCTTTACTTACTGGGAATTTATTGTTGTGTGACACTGTTATATCACCACATATTCAGCTCATCTGATAACATGAGGCCACATACACACACACACACACACACACACATTTTCAGAACCGCCTGTCCCATACGGGGTCACGGAGAACCGGAGCCTACCCGGCAACACAGGGCGTAAGGCCGGAGGGGGAGGGGACACACCCAGGACGGGACGCCAGTCCGTCGCAAGGCACCTCAAGCGGGACTCAGACCCCAGACCCACTAGAGAGGAGGACCCGGTCCAACCCACTTTGCCACCGCGCCCCCCTGCAAGTAGCCAGTTAAATTAAATAAAACAAAATTTGATTTTACCCAAGTAATAAAATGAGTATTAACACTGTCTAAAATGTAACGCAACCAGAACACATAACTACAGCAGTGTGCATTATAGGGTCCCCAATGGCATGGAAAGGAAAACACTGAGCTGAAAGAACTAGTGGGCTGACGATCTCTAAACTTAACATACGGTATCTGTACCATAACAAAACTGCTTCTAGCTTTATTGATTCCCTTTCTCTCACAACTTTATTGCTAAGTTGCATCGTGTTTTTCCCTGCAAACACAGAATGTAAGGGAGGGTACACACTACACGGGATGCCAGTGCAAGACACACAATCAGTCACTGGCTCATACACACACTGCAGGGAATTAAGAGCCATCATCACCTGAAACATATCTTTGGACTTGGGAGGAAACCAGAGTACCTGGAGGAAACCCGCACAGGCACATGGAGAGCATGTAGACTCTGTACAAACTGTGCCAGATTTCAACCCGCATCTCAACACACTGCCTAGGACCTGTGATGCACCAGCGCCACCTGAATGGCACTATAGCCTAATGGATTATTAGCTGTCACTGACAATAAACAATTGAAAACAATAATAAACAAAACCACATATGAACAGATGAATGACCAATAACAATAAACTCTTTAGTAAAGAAATTGCCTTCATAATGGGTACCACCTCTTTTCCTTTTGTACAAGCGTTCTCTTAATGGTGTCTTCCAGCTGCTGGCTAGCTGCCCTGGACAGAGAAAATAAGTTTGACATCAGAAATCCAATGCTGTGGGGATTCTTGCTTCCTGTGGCCTTAATGCTCATTTTCAACACGGGGACCTTGGTGTATTTTGCAGTTACTACATGCCGGACCAACCCTCAGTTACAGAGGTAACTATGAAGAAGACACTCCCGCGAGCACAGAAAACAACTACATTGCAGAGTGCGCTTTGACAATAAAAATAACTCCATTGCTTCATAATGCAGTACATGAATTATTTTACACAAATCAGACTCCTTCATCAGTGTACTGTTGGAAATGTTTACAGCACAGCAATTCTCTTTTTAGCACACAGAAAACATCCATCCTCAAGAGGTTCCTCAGTAGCCTTTCTCTGGCAGTGCTGTTGAGCATCACCTGGATAATAGGGTACCTCCTTCTTGTGAACGAGAATGATGCTCTGGCCATCATCTTCTGTGTTTTAAACACTACGCAGGTCTGTAATAACCATTCACGTTGTCGGATGTTCACGCGAAACCGCTTGCTCGCAGTCATTTCCCTGAATGTTGCATCAGATGTATTAATGTTGAAAGAAAAAAGGTTAATAATAATGAAAAGCAACTGTCAAGTTTGATGTTTTCACATTTTCATTAGCAACATAACAATGGATGACTACCGGAAACAGCAAAAGCCACTTTTCATTTGCTTTACAGGGTTTACAGATCTTCATTTTGTTCGCTGTGAGAACGTCGACCTTTAAGAAGCGTGTGCAGAGTGTTCTCCAGTCCCTCTCCCATTCTGAAAACCCTTTGCATTGTAAAAAATTCAACATGCGGATTCACAGGACAAAAGATCCAGAAGAGAAATGCAAAAAAATGAATGCCACTGTTTCTTCAACAATGTAATGATTTATGCACTATAGCTCAAGGAAGAGGAGATTGAACGATACATGAGCACCATTTTAAGATAGTCTCACTCAGTTAATACATCAATGTTTGTATGTAAAAGTTTTTTGAACTGAAACAATCACACACAGTCAGCATCTGTCCTTGTCCTTGGCAGTCTAGAGCATATGCTGGAGCTGCTTAGCACAAGGCTGGGGGAACATCCTGAATGAGACTCCAGTCCATCACAAAATGTTCACACATGTATGCACTACAGGCAATTGAGAGTGTCCAGTTCATCTGAACTGCATGTCTTTGGACTGCGGGAGGAATCTGGAGCAACTGGAGGAGATTCAGGCAGGCAGTGGCAGAATAGAGACTGAGATCCACTCAAAACTATGCCCAAAGAGCCCAGGTGCTGGGAGGCAGCAGTACTACCCGCCCCACCATTGTGTCGCACATATTAAAGTCATTGAAACAACTGAATGGGGGTGTGGTGGCGCAGTGGGTTGGACCACAGTCCTCCTGTCTGGTGGGTCTGGGGTTCGAGTCCCGCTGGGGGTGCCTTGCGATAGACTGGCGTCCCGTCCTGGGTGTGTCTCCTCCCCCTCCGGCCTTACGCCCTGCGTTGCTGGGTAGGCTCCAGTTCCCCGCAACCCTGTATGGGACAAGCAGTTCTGAGAATGTGTGTGTGTGTGTGAAACAACTGAAATGCATTGCTTCTTGAAATATACTCATTTTTATTTTGTTATGCTGTGTGCTGCAAAAAATATTGTAAATAAAATACCTGGACACTTTTTTGGAAAGTGAATCTTTATCCAGTAAAACAAACTGTACCTTCTTGTGCTAAAACGATAGTACATCCTGATTAGGGCCAAATTAGTTTATTATGTAATCGTTAAAGCCACGTAAGTGCAGAGCAGGAAAGAACTGGAAACTGTTTTTATGTACTGTAATTCTTATACAGGATGAATTCCTTTACCTCCCACACCTCCTCTCATCTGTTGAAGTTGTACATCATCATACTCTCCTTTGTTGATCATTTTTGCACAGAAACAGCACCCCAGATAGGGGGTGTTACTATGAGACAGTGGGTCATTTTTATAACTTGATGTGAATTTATTGCACGTTATATTTCACCAATTTACTTTCCATTCACAGTGGAATGACAGCATGTAATTCTAGTTTTAAGTGGATCTTTATCTCTAAAAAAATATCTCTTTTGTTTATTTATTATACAGTACTGTACATCTTTATTCCCATATGGAATAAATTTAGTCACTGAAGATCTGACACCTCTTCACATTTAAGGCCCCGCAGCAAAATCATTTTGAATCATTACATTATAAACTCTCAATACAGAGCAGTTTGTAGCTGCAATTTCTGATATGAAACATTAACTACAGGTCATATTTGCATGCACTATTAAGGGTGTAATATGATGACAAGTAATCAGTAATAAAAGTGGCTGATACTGCAATATCAGTATGAGTTTGTATAGTATTTGCATTTGGTACTGCAAAATATACGTAGATATCTGCACATTATCAAGAGGGAAACAGTATGTAGTCTCTAACGTAATTTGTACTTGTAAATAACTCGTCTAACTACGTGCTGTTTCCAAACCTGTATTTATTGCCTACTGTCTGTATCTGTTGCATGATTGTATTTGCTGCGAGCTGTGTGTTTATTGCCTTCACAGTCTGTGGGAGACACACAAGAGGAAATTCATTGTGTGCTGGGAACACGTGCTGCATCCATATGACAAGCAACACCAACCAACCAACCAACCAGTGTCTACAACTGCTTATCCCAAGAGGGGTCGCGGTAAGCTGGAGCCTAACCCGGCAGCGCAGGGCGCAAGGCTGAGGGGGGAGAGGACACACCCAGGACGGGATGCCAGTCCATCGCAAAGCAGTCCAAGCAGGGCTCGAACCCTAGCCCCGCCACACAACGGGTACTGACAATTCACCCTTTTTGTCATTATTCACATGTAATGAAATCATTTTTTTTAAAACTCAAGTGCAATCACTTTAAGACATTGAATTTTAAGTACACATTAACATTAAAATAACTACACTGCAAAGTAGTACAGTAAGGTATCTACTGTAAATGTTTTCACACACCAGTCTGTCTACTTCAACGAACACTGGCTTTTTTTTTTTTTATTAAAAGCAAACATTACTGACAAAAAGCATACTCAAAAGTTAGGATCATAAAGAAAACATGGAACCAAACTATTACAACAAACAAGAATGCCAGCGGGAATACACAAAGAAAATAATATTTACAAATAAATAAATAAATGTAAAGAAAAATTTAAAAAAGACATTCATCACCAGTGGTGTAAGATGTCAGTAGAAGCACAGTTGTCATGGCTTTGGGGTTTTTAGATAGTTAGTAGAATAGTCTTCTTATAATATTTAATTTCTTTTACAAACAGGGGAAATGAAGGCTTTGAGTTACTAAATTTACACTTATGTATATAATATTTGGCTAATAAAAAAAAAAAAAAGGTTAACCAGGTTACCACTGCACTGACAGGGTCCAACCAGAATGTAATAATACCCTGAGTCATAGCTGGTGGAAGCGCCCCATTATTTAAATGAAGGAAAACTTGGAGGAAGAAGGGAGCAAGTTGTTTAGAGAACATTTTATAGAATTCAGCTGTGATTCCATCCTTACCAGGAAACTTATTATTCTTCATTCCCATAATACATTTGGTTACCTCCTCTAGAGTAACAACACAATCACAAGTCTTCTTGTCACCTTCCGCAATAACTGTGCAATGGTTTACTGAGTGGGGGTGCGGTGGTGCAGTGGGTTGGACCGGGTCCTGCTCTCCAGTGGGTCTGGGGTTTGAGTCCCGCTTGGGGTGCCTTGCGACGGACTGGCGTCCAGTCCTGGGTGTGTCCCCTCCCCCTCTGGCCTTACACCCTGTGTTGCCAGGTAGGGTCCGGTTGCCTGCAACCCCGTATGGGACAAGCGGTTCGGATAGTGTGTGTGGTTTACTGAGTGCAAGAAAAAGAGATGCTCAATCTTCAGAGTATCCAGAGCTATAAAGATCACTGTAGAATTCAGAACAAAGATATCTTTGCAGGGTTGTCAGTTATTTTGCCATCAATTTTCAATTGTTGTGGGGGGTGTGGTAGCGCAGCGGGTTTGACTGGGCCCTACTCTCCGGTGGGTCTGGGGTTCAAGTCCAGCTTGGGGTGCTTTGTGACAGACTGGGGTCCCGTCCTGGGTGTGTCCCCTGCCCCTCCAGCCTTGCACTCTGTGTTGCCGAGTTAGGCTCCGGTTTGCCGCGACCCCACTTAGGACAAGTGGTTTCAGACAACGTCTGTGTGTGTGTGTGTTCAGCTGTTCAGTGGTAGAGCTTTTAGAATTACTTTTCTAACCTGAAGAAGTAAGCTAAATTTTGCTTCCCCTCTTCCATCCATTTCCTTCTATATCTGACAAAAGCTCCTTCAGCTTTAAAACAGTAAATATCATTCTGTAAATCCATGTACTCTTTCTTTTTATCATCAGACAGGGTCTCCTGGCAGGAAAGAGAAGCAAGTCAGGAGATTACTTTGTCCTCTTTCTCAGCAAGATCACTGCCAACCTTTCTCAGAAA
Source organism: Scleropages formosus (assembly GCF_900964775.1). NCBI lineage: Eukaryota > Metazoa > Chordata > Actinopteri > Osteoglossiformes > Osteoglossidae > Scleropages > Scleropages formosus. The sequence goes on along the minus strand of NC_041819.1, from coordinate 10,382,376 downwards.
CTTCCATCCATCCATTGTCAACAACCGCTTGTCCCACAGTGAGCCGGAGCCTAACCTGGCAACACAGGGCGCAAGGCCAAAGGGGAAGGGGACATACCCAGGACAGGACACCAGTCCGTCGCAAGGCACCCCCTGTAGGGCTCGAACCCCAGACCCACCACACAGTGGGCACCGGCCGAACCTGCTGTAACATCACACCTCTTGCAAACTTCTCAACTTCAAATTTAAAGACCTCCCAATTACAGCAATAGGACCTCTCTTTCAAAGCTCTTGTCCAATCAGTGTCGATTAACATATGAATTTCCTTTTAGACCTGTTATAGTTGTAGGAGGGAGTTATTTAGTGTTCATATAGAAACCTTTGGCAATTTGTAAACCGGGCCTGGAGATAGTGCAGCTGTAATATCAATAGCTCTTTGATCTGTTAATGGAGTACTGTGAATAATAACCGAAATGTCATAATTGAGTAAACAGCTAGACACCAGCCAGTAGTCTATTCGAGACTGTCCAGAAATGTTTTTTACTGCACCAAGTGTACAATCAACTTTGAGGGAATCTCCTTCTCTGTATGTTGTCCATAAATATTTTAAGGTTGGAAGTGGATGACGAAGAATGCTGTGGAGTCCATCTATCAAGAAAGTTGTCTAAGGTTGTATTAAAATCCCCGCCAAAGATTATCGAAGCATTTGGATATTTAGCTAAACAATTCACAAGCTTATTTTCCAATGGATCAAGCAAAATATCATTTTCTGAGGACATATTATAACCATATATGTTAACAGTAATAAGAATAATCTGGTTCAGTCGAATAATAAAAAAACGAGAGGGACCGAAAGGATCTGTATCTTTATGTACAATAATCACTGCGAAGTTGTTTTGAAGAACAGCCATGCAACTTCATTAACCCACCGCGACTTCCAAAAGTCGGCATCCTTTTCGGTTGAATGCCATTCCTGAAAAAAAGGGAATTAGTTTTTTTGCTGGGGACATGGTGGTGTGGCGGGTTTGGCCGGGGCCTGCTCTCTGGGGGGCCTGGGGTTCGAGTCCCGCTTGGTGCCCTGTCCTGGGTGTGTCCCCTCCGCCTCCAGCCTTGCACCCTGTGGTACCGGGTTAGGCTCTGGGTTGCCGTGACCCCACTTGGGACAAGCGGTTTCAGCCTCTCTCTCTCTGTGTGAGTGTGTGAGAGAGAGAGAGAGATTTGTGCTTCTTAGCATAGAAAAATAAGGCTTTCTGCCTGTTTCTTAAACCTACATTGATGATTGAGAGACAGTATCATGGACAAGGCATAACAAAAGTTAAGAACAGGGATGAACTACAGCACATTTTGAAAGGCGCAACACTAAGCTTAAATTAGTAGTTTAGATAGAAGTATTAGAACAGCCTTACTTCGAGCTAAAACTCCACTAATCAGTACATGTGGAAAAACATCATTGTAACCAATACAACGCGAACAGTATCAGGGAGAGACTATCGCCTGTTGAGAAACACCGCGACGCACCAGGCTACGCGTCTGACGTCGTCAGAGATTGATATTCTAGCGTCCATCAGCCATGCAAACTGTCGCTGCTTAAGCACCTCCGACGTCTTTGCTTCTCTCCAAATTCTGTCCCGATGAGCAACCGACTTCAACTTTAAGATTGGGCGGGAGCGCGCACTGGAGCGATGTGCACGGTGTTCTATCAACACTGGTTCTGCAGCGTCATTCTTAGTGCAGCGCGTCGCCGTTGCGTGCCGACGCACGCTGGCTTCGTGTGTCGCTGTGCTTACGTCATTAGCCGCGGGTGACGCTACCTGCCACGTCCGTGTCCGTAACGGTAACTTCCTGGTAGGAGCAAGAGCGCTTGTGTTATTCATTGTAAACCAACCAATGAAGAGTTAATTTCTCTCCTCGAGGTGTTACTTTCAGCAATGAAGTAAACGGTAAGACTGATTGCGATTCCGTGTATGAGGAAAACATGTTCGTTCAGTGAGTCATACACAGCTGTAGAGACCGACTCGGCCCGCGGTTAGCATTAGCATTAGCGTTGGTGCTAATCTCATCCCTCTGCCAAACCCAGCTGTCCTCCGGTTCAGGTAAGAAATGCGAAGTGTATGTATTTAATTGAAGCAAACGTGTTGATTCTGGAAAAACAAGTTACTTTGTGAATACGTAACCTATGGCGACTGTACATACTGCCCAGGTCTGGTGTTTCTGTCTGTCTGAGTTGGTTTAGAAAACAGCGCACGCCCGGGCCGGCGGTATTCATTACTTAATTTTAATCACACAGCCTGCACTGTTCTGTTTACTAGTGTTTTACGCAGCAGCGTGGGAATTTAGAATAACACTGAGATCTCAGTGATAACGCTTGCGTATTGTTGGAGCTGCATGTTTTAGATGTTCTTGTTTTTAACAGGTATTTTCCAGAGCTGCATCATGAGACAGTGTTTGTCCAGTCACTGTAACTGTTAAAGTCTGTTGAGTTTTTTTATTGTTGGCCGATCGTTTCCTCGCCGCAGCTGCTTTAATTAAGGGAAAGTGGAGGCGTGATGTTGACACTTCAGTTTTGCTGTTATACTAGGCGTATACTGTATATATGGTTGTGAACACACAGCCTCACCCACTCCTGGTAACAGCCTTGATTTTTTTTTTTTTTTTTTTAAAATCAATAAATGTTGAGTGTAATGCACTAGCAGAGTATAATCATCATGTGTAAAGGAAGTTAATCAGTTCCAGACAGTTTCATCTTGCATGGAGAAGCTCATTGTTTTCCCCCACAATTAGTATATTTCTGTCAACTTCTTTAAAGTAACTCACTCTTACTTCACTATTAAAACATACATGTGTAGATGTCAGGTTTTAACCTCGTAAGCACTTACTTTGTACAGACCTGTAAGATGTTGTAAGTGGCCTTGAGCAAAGGCATCAGCTAAATAAATACAAAATTCTATGTGCTCAGATTGATGCTAGAAGAGAAAAATAAGTTTTGTAAATCATTCTGTATATAGGCAATCAGCTAGTAAGTCTAGTGACGGCTTCTGATAGTGTGACAAAAACAATTATATAAACAATATATATATTTATATACTGTGAGTTTTCAATATTTTCAGAGAACATTTTTCTTGTGACAAAGTAATTTTGGTATTTTTGTGATGTGATTTAACAAACTGCAGAGAATGATTTTGGCATTCATTACTTTGTATTTTATTATAATTTCATTGTGAAATATGCAAACATACTACAAGCATTACAGTTACAACTATCTGTATATTTGAGTGTACCCAGTCTTTGCATAATTGGGTTACTTCATTATGTGAGATCACCTCATTAGACAAATTCCTATTGTTAGGGGGATTTCCTATGGGAGAAAAAAATCAGTCCTTCCAATTCATTAAAATACAAACTAAAAGGTATTTTTAAACCTAAAAATCAAAACACCAACATAATCATTATCAATAACTTTCCATTGCAGGCTTGTGGAGGTCTACAGCAGTGCATCCTCTAAGATGTGCACTTCTGGGCATGAGTATCTCTTTTCCGGTCATTGCAAATTTCATGTAACAGAAAGTAATTGACCTGGTGTCTCCCTACTCTTGGGCAGTATGTTCTGTTACTGGTTTTATCCTGCTGTTCTTCTCCTTGTTGTTGTTGTTATTGACACACACACATTGACTGAAACCGCTTGTCCCAAGTGGGGTCGCGGCAAACCGGAGCCTAACCCGGCAACACACAGGGCGTACAGCTGGAGGGGGAGGCACACCCCGGACGGCACCCCAAGCAGGGCCCGAACCCCAGACCCACCAGAGACCAGGACCCGGTCAAACCTGCTGCGCCACCGTGCCCCCCCCCCCACTATTATTATCGTCATTATTATTATTGTTTTGAATTGTTTAACTTGGTCTTCATCTAGCTTCATCACGCATAGCATTCATGGTGCAGATATTTAAGTTATGGTTAAAAAATCTTACACAAAGCAGTTTACTGTGTACACAGCTTCTTAGAAATTTGAGGGAACAAATCCGGGACCGGGGATTAAAAATTCAGGTTAAGTTGACCCCAAAAATAAAGTACAACTTTTGGGCAGTGCTGTGGAGTGGGAAGCAATCATTGGGTTCCTGGAGTCGAAGGTTTTGTGCACCGACTCCACAGCCCTGCCCTTGAGTAAAGGAATTTACTCTAAAGTGCTCCAGTAAAACTCAGAGTAATTACGATTAGTTTATGAAGAAAGGGTATATCTTTCTGTGAGCTGTTGTCTCAAATCTAGTCAAAAACTGGGCTTCATTTCTTCCTTGAATGTTCTCAGAGATTTGTGTCTATAAAATATTGTTGTGTATTTTTAAATATTGTCTGTATGAGTGTGAGCACTTTTTTTCCGTCACCATATGTTGATGCATTCTCTTTCTCTAGCTGTGTGTGCAGCCAGAAGAAGTGTTTTGCCATGAATGGACAGTTAGACCTTAGTGGGAAGCTGATCATCAAAGCCCAGTTGGGCGATGACATCCGGCGCATCCCCATCCACAATGAGGACATCACCTATGATGAGCTGCTGCTCATGATGCAGAGAGTCTTCTGTGGCAAGCTACAAAGCTCAGACGAGGTCACTATCAAGTACAAGGATGAAGGTACGTGTTGAATTTGGGTCCTGGATATCTTCCGCTTAACAGAAGAGCAAAACTGGGCTTGACAACTTTTTGCATTTATTATTATTTATTTTTATTGTTTATTCATTTAACCAATGTTTTTCTCAAATGTGACTTTGGCTTCAGATATCTTCACCCTTCTCAAGTGAAGTGGTTCGTTGGGTCTGATCGCTCACTTTCGCTCTGCTTTGGTTACCAAACCCCTTATCTAGAGTTTAACTGGATTTGTGTTTGCTAAAGAATAGCTGTAAATATATGAAAATACATGTTTTTGTTAATTGTGACAGATAATTGTTGCATTGATACCAACATTAGAAATGTACCACCTTTGGCCTCATGGAGCAGTTGAAAGATTCTTGAAAGCTTACTATTCAAATATTTATATCTGTACTAGTTGAAAGCACAGGCCAACTGGTTAATGTTGCTGAATTATCCTCAGTGATGTTATGTGATTGCTAAGTGTTACATATAATAAAAAGTGTATTTTGTGTATTAAAAGTTATATTTTTCTCATTTATTTATGTATACTTTTCTCTTTTAGATAATGATCTTGTCACCATTTTTGACAGTTCTGACCTTTCCTTCGCCATCCAGTGCAGCAGGATACTTAAACTGACGTTGTTTGGTAAGACAGATGCCTGTGATCCAACACACACCTACTTCAGAAAATGCATTCCACTTCATGTTGTAATTGGGTTGCTTGGATTGTTCTTTAGGGTGTCTTGTAAATATAAGATGCGACAAGTAGTGTATAGAGATACTGTCTTCATGGAAACTGTATTCCAGATATAATATTCTGATTTTCATAGCACTAACAAAACTTTGAGACTGTTGCAGGCATCATGTTTTGAGATCAAATGTTCTTTGTTTCTCACAACCAGATTCAAGGTTTTGATATCAGTTTTGACACTTTGTAAACTTTAGCAGATTTTTAATAAACTGAGCACTATCTTTTATATATAAAACAAATTAAAATTGTTTTAAGTTTTTATAGATCTGTTGCCTGAATGCAGTAAGTTGCTCAAATGTTCGTCAATGAAACACTGTTAGCCTCAGAGAATGAAAAATATGTTTGTTTATATATGATCACTTAATAATATGTTGTTTGTACATTTGGCGCACACATAAAAATGGCCTCAGATTGCAGACATGCGTCAGTTAAGCACCACAAGGTGGTGCTCGTGCTCTTCAGGAAACTGCAGTGTATTCCTTCTGCCCAAGAGTCCTAATAATTTGCAGATAAATAAAACACTGGTTTACTTAAGGATACATTGCAAATATAATAATTATTAGATGAAACTGAAAACCATTTCTCTAGTTTGTGGTTTGTCACAGGATTATAGTGCTGATAAGTATTTATGTTGTTCATCTGTAACTCGTTACACTTAGTTAAGATATGTCTTGCATATCTGACTTTTCTGCAGGTGAAATTGCACTGCCAAGAGACTTGATGGAGACTCCTTTAGTGCTTGCATGTTTTTTTTTTTTTTCCTTTCCCCCTTCAAATTTTGGTTGTTCTTTGTTATACTGCAGCCAGCATTTCAGTTGTGTTCTTCAAAAGGCTCACTAACTTACACTGCTGTGGCCAGAATAGAATAGTTTCCCTGCAGTCTGCTGTTAGCTGCTGATCATGTTGTCTTCCTTACTCTGCTTCTCAAAACATCTTTCCTGCCTGTCATACTGGTGCCTTACAGGTAATCGGTAGCGGTTGATTGTTCCTGCATGGGCTGATGATGGGGAAGTGTGCACGGGGGAGAGTAAGCGCACCCTCTGGGTTCACAGGCTTTTTGGTATTAGAGCTGCAGAAACAGCCCTTGCCCTAAGCAGTCACTAGCAAGCCACCTGAATGACTTTTGGTCCCTCAATCAATGCAACCAACATCTGTAAGCAGTTGGAATCAGGATGGTGTTATGATTGAATCTATCTCACTAGAGTAGTATTGGTCTTTGGGGTTGTTGTGTGGGCTGTATGAATATAGCTGTCATATTTTTTTGTCTGCAGAGTTGTTCAGTATTATATAAATATAACTGTCACTGTAGATGCCCTGGTTCCAGCCTCTTGTTTTATTTTTTTACACGTTGCGTCGGTTGTTTTGTTGCTGTTAGTGCAGTGTTATTGTGGTACTCTATGCATGGATGCAGCCAGATGTGTCTACAGGACATCGGCCAATCCAGATGCGTCTCCTCTTCCTTGTACTCCCCACTTGCCCACAAGTTTCCCCACACAGCTAAGGCAAAACAAACTTCAGAAATCACTCTGGAAAAGATGCATTAGCACTGGCAACAGAAAACAAATCCTGATCTCTAATATTGAGCTGTCTGTTGCCAAGAGCAATAGCTCAGCACAATTGGAAGATATTGACAATGAATGAATCATCTGTGAACCGCTGCTGTTATGTTCTGAAAAACCTTGAACAGGCCCAAGACCTGAGTCATGTGTTTGAAAGTTTAGTTTCACCCATGAGAGAAGTTTGGGTCTCCCTGATGGAATGTGTATTTGGAGCAGAAATCTGGAAGCCTCTGCATGTGGGTGACTCACTTATTGTATGTGTATTCCAGTACCATAACAATGCAACACATTGAAATATACTGAGTTCTCTTGGAGTCACTGAATGTCAACCTCAAGCCTGAAATGTGGTCATGCGTGTTTAGGGGTTCACAATCAAGTTCAAATGTAGCAAACTGAAATTGTAGCTCTAACATAAAAGGGTGACGACGTGTATATTTCAGTGTGTGATGAATTTGAGTCTTGCATACATGTTTCAGTTGTTTATTCACGTAGCTGATAATTGTTCTCCAAAACAGCTTAGTGTTATCTGGCTCACAATGGTTGGCAGGTTTACGCACATTTGGTCATATTTACAGAACGAATTCAGTGTACCTTGCTCGAGGCTACCACATGAGGTAAATTCACATTTGCAACCTTCAAATGAAGACAACACTAATCACTACAATACCTGCTGTTTTATAGTGTTATCAGAATATTATTATAATAATCTGATATTTACACAATAAAAGTATACACTATATTGAAATGGGGAGTGTCTTTCTCCTTGGCTCTTTACCATCCTCATGTTGTAATTTCCTGTGCTATTAGTGTTTGAATCAGTGTTGGAAGATGTGTGCCTTGGAAGAGGATGCAAAGAGGGAGAAAATTGTGTTTTCAGAAGGCTTTCACCCTGGTGGTTGAGCACATCCTTGGCATATCCAGAAGTGCCAGCATGTGGCAGTGCAGTGAATTTACATGTTCCTGGGAGCAGTCCACATGTTTGCTTCAGAAAGCACCTTGGGTTCAGGAACAGAATTGGGGGATTGTAATCCATACTCCCCGTCCTCTTAGCTGCTGTATCTGGTAAATGTAACACTGGAGCCAATGTTGTGCATGTAAAATTCCACCAGTCAATGAGTGGTTTGGGTTCCAACACTGGTCTGATGTCTGCTGTGATTGGGATCCCGTACAGTCCTGTGGTTTAAGGGAGCAAGATAGCTTACTGACTGAAGTTGCTCTACCCACAAACTCCAAGTGTGTTTTTCTGTTGAATCGAACAGCCAGGTCACGGTATAATTTTGGATTGTCACTTGTCTTTTATAACGAGTTGGCTCTAGCACTGCAATAAACTGACATTTGTTCAGCCACTCTCTTTTTGTTTATTGCCTTGACATTTAATGCTCGAGTTACATGGTAGTTTTGAGCTTGAACATGCTGCAGAGAATTGATTGATACACTGTGCCATATGTTCAGTAAATTCCATTCCACCGATCCCAGGTTTTATTTAACAATTTAACATTTAAATTATTGACATAGTAGAGAGTGGTCCTGATAATTGTGGGTCAGAACACATTGCAAGACCTTCAAATGCAGACTCTTGTCTTAGCAGCAAATAGGATTTGCCTACGACTTCTGCGTGTTCAGAGCTTGCATCTCCAAGTGTGTTACCCTGACAGAGTTATACGTCCCTGAATAAACTGAGGGCATGCCCTTCTAGGTTGTGCTTCACTTGAGCTGGGCCTTTGGGGTGAAAGTGGAATGATTCTGTTGAGTGATAATGGCCACATTTTTGAGTACGGTTTCCACAAAGATATGAATGTCAGAAGCAAAGTTGCGTACCCACACTTATTGTACTCCAATGTCAGCACCCCCAGACAGCTCCCCCCCCCAGGTGACCCGCTCTCCTGGTTAGGGTTGAAAAGTTGGCGCCAAGTAGTTTTTATGCTCCTAGCTCTCTGACCAGTTGCTGATGTGAGGACTGTGCCCTGTCCACTAAAGTAACATTTGCAAGCAAATTGGCCAGGATGCATTTATCAGTGCTCTTGCACAGTTACATCAGAATATGATTATTTGGGGGATACTTTGTTCTCACGCACATGTCCCTGCCGGATACATAGTTCTTTTTGTTTCTCATGGAAAAGGTGACATGTTCAAGGAGTAGGTAAGCTGTGTTCATTGTGCCAGAACTGGGTAGGGGGAATCACAGGAGTATTATACTTTTAAATCAATACTTACTCAGGCTTTCAGTGGAAACATTTCGGGCTCTGATGCTCTCTGATGAAGACCTGGTCCCTCTTCATATGGTTTTGCTATTGTTCAGTAACATTACGAAGTGTTACTGTGAGTCATTGAAATGATTGATAGTTCTCTCCCACAGTTGCACCCATTTTCCTTTTCTAAATCCTGGAAATGGAGGTATAAAGCAGTTTATGTTGTGAAACACTTTTAAGTAAAAGGAAATTACATTAAACAAATTACTTATTAGTGTATATACTGCCAGGATAGGATCTTTGATTTCCTGCATTTGGTTGCAGTTACTACAGTATATAGACTATAAATATGAAACAATCATTTATGAGCCATTCCTTGCATGATAAACGAGTAGGAGTGACTAACCACAGTCCATCCTTCTGGAAAAGGGACATAGAGGAATCTCCAGGTTTTTTTTTCCACATCTTTCATAGTTTGGCACAGTTTTCACCATGCACTTGTGATCTCGCGGTTACAGTTACATGCAAGTGTGGATCAATGAACCAAGTGTTTTACAGAGGCCTCAGAGGGCAGTGTGCCCTTTATATGCTTTAACTCTTCAACAACCCACTGGGTTTTTGGGAATCCAATTTTCCAACTTAACAACTGAAAGAAATCCATGCTTTTCTACACCTGGAGTCTATTTAACTTTTGACTGCAGAGTTGACATGGAAACTAGGTGCCTGCTGGGCAGCAAAGTGGGGGAAAATACGAATACAGTAATAGAAAAAGCCGCAGCTACATAAAACACCAGTGTTTAAGATTTGTTTTCATTGATTTGTTTTGGTAAATGTTTTCCATAAAGGTTCTAAACATGTTACCATCACAAGGTCACTGTCTTTCCCATCACCTCTTCCCCATGACACACTGTTAAGATATGAAGTTTATGAGATGAAGTCCCGAGCTCTGTTTCTTTTTCTTGTAAAGTAAACGTGCATTGAATTTTAAGCATAATCATTTTTGTTTCTTCTGTAGCATGTTATGAATTGTTACTAGCTTGGGGGGGGAGGGGGGGGTCTCACTGTCAGTTCAAGATATGGACAGACAACCTTCAAAGTCCACTGTAGCTTTGGCTACAATATATGATCTGAATGTGTGATATAAAGCTGTGCTCGTGACCATCAGTTACATACCACTATATTTTCATTGGTGTTCCAGGTGTGCTGATGGTCTTACCGTGTGCCCCTCCACTGACAGCTCTTGTGGTGCGCAGTGGGAGATGTGCACACAGTGATTTACAAGTGACACCACAGCTGCAGTTCTAGATGGGGCATGCCCCATTAATCCCACTGAACCAGAACTGAAAAGCTGGAGCAAGCCGCCTTCTGGGAGCCAGGGCCCCCGAGTCCACAAGCTTCAGTAGAAGTGCTAATCACCACCCCCAGTTCCTCTCTTTCCATATCCTGGGGTTGGATCTGAACCTTCTAAGACTAGTGCCACGAAGCCAGTACTTTATGTGCTTTGAAATTTTTGTTCTGGAGTCCATTAGTAGGCAGTTTCTTAGATGTTCAACTGACAAAACCAGCATTTTGCTTCCCTCCTCAGGCCTTCTTGTTTGTTTGAGGTTATTGTTTCAAAGCCAAACTCCCGTGCTAGAACAGGCGCGAATCAGTGGTTAATTGAATGGAAACTTTCTAACAAGGCTTCTGAACAGGCCCAGTCTATTGGGTAATGTAAAGCAGAACGATTTGAGCACAGTAGCCTACCCATAATACATCTATACTGCCTGTAGGTATTCCAGTGCACTGAAGGGGGAAGGGGGCAATCAGTGAAGCACACAATATACACTGAAATTTTGCAATATACTGTCATTGTAAATTTGCAGTACACAGTAAACTGTGTAAAAACATCAATTTGTTATCAATAATCACTTGTCTATGTGTTATGGTGATCTGGAGCCTATTCCAAAAAAGATGCAGCTTCCTACTGTAAAGCAGAATGCACGTCAGACAAGTAACCATCCTCTGCACGGAAATCATGCTCATTCAGAGAAATGGCAACTTTAAGTCACCAGTTCACCTGAAACATGGTCTTTGTACTGTGGGAGGAAATCACATCAGTGAAACGTACTCTCTCTGTCACTCACACAGGAGGGGTGAACCTGAACAGCATGTCGTCTTTGGACTGTGGGAGGAAACTAACGCAGACACGGGAGAATATGTAAACTCCACACAGACTGAGCAGGGATCGAACCCACATCCTCTCGCGCCACCCAGGCGCTGTGAGACAGCAGCGCCTCTCACTGTGCCACCATGCCATTGTACTTTATCTTTACCTCTTACTAGGTTGATTTAATTAGATTCATGCTAATTCTTTTATGTAAACGCCTGTGTGTGGCTACCGTGCGATGCACTGGTGTCCCCTCTCTCTAGGGTGTCTAACCCTCAGCCTTGTACCCAGCACTTCCGGAATAGGCTCCAATTCTCTGTGGCTCTATTCAGGACAAGTACTTATTAAATCTGGATGGATGGATTTCTGTAAACTGACATTGTGATGGTTATAAATCAGTTAGTTGCATTCTGGGAAAGGCCACACCTATAGTGTTAGCACTCTCTAGTAGCTTACTTTTTATCTCGGCCCTTCATTTTCTCTCTTAGTTGGTGTATCAGTGGTCAGTGCCTTCCGTGTTATTGTTATATAAATTTATTCTCAGCCTCATTGCCTCACAATGCTCATTGTATGATCTTTCAATTTTGTGCAAAAGTACTAAAGGCTGGCAACATGGACAGTCTCTCACATGTGGATACGCATGCAAAATGTACAATTGAAAACGATATTCCTATCATGTAGACGAAATGACTAAAGCATTTTCAGCTTGTCTTCACTGAGTCGGTTATATGATATATTTTTAATGAGTTTTTGTTTGTCAGCACAAATTGCATGTAGGAGGAGTCTGCGTGTGTTTTGACTGCAATTTTCTCTCTTGTTTATTCCCTGTCTCTGTTGACCACAGGTCACGTTTTTGCATTGTATGCTCATACTTGTGTGTGCTCACAACCAGCATCCTCTCTGTGCAGTGAACGGGCAGCCCAGACCCTTGGAGTCCAGCCAAGTGAAGTATCTGCGCCGTGAGCTCCTTGAGCTGAGGAATAAAGTGAACTATTTGCTGGACAGCCTGGAACCCCCCGTTGAACCGGGAGTCACCCTTGGCACCCCTGATAGTGGTAAAGTTCTTTTGTGCACCTTCCCACTAAAGTTCTTATAGATAAACACCTGCACTCTCTTCTCACTCTTTTCCTGTCTTCAGCCTCTTTTTATTGTAATGTTTCTCATTTTAAAGACTCAAAGTTCTATAACGCCAATAAGACTTCAGCTGAAATCCTTAACTCTGAGTCTTTAACCAGTCATCAGGTAAGAGGAATTGTAGGAAATACTCAGTTTCAGCAGTCTGCTGCCAAACTGCACCTATCCAGGTGCACAGAAGACACCCTAAACACCATAGTCCTACTTTGTTTCAGAATCCAGGCAGAGCTCCTTCATGTTTATACAAAACAGGGGACTTTGGCTCCTAAACCAGCTATCCGGGGCTCAAAGATGGACAGCTGGTCTGTGGTGTAGTCATATCATTTTCTAAAAAGGACCAGACAGTAGAATAACTACAGACAGTAACATAAATCCTGGGTTTGAGAGAACTGCTTTTATAATTTGGAGACTGTTGGTCTGGCACAGGCAGTGGCCACGGCTGTGAAAAGCGCTGGGCTTTATATCTCACTGCTCTGAGCAGTGTTTCGTCGGATGTGCTGCTTAATCAATGAACAATGAATGCCTTTTTAAGCTCTTTAAGCCTTTTAACATTTTTTTTAAATAACTTTTAAGCCTTGGAAGTGTAACCTAGTCCCTTTCTCAGCCCTCTGTAAATCATGTTGGTATGATATCCTCTTTCTCCTTCTGGTAAGCAGATTCATATAAAGAATGCTGGATGGATTGTCAGCTGCTTGTCTACCTTCTGCTGCAATTACTTTGTACAGTTTCAGAATACACACTTGTGCAAAGGAGGACCTTGGTTTATCTGTAACTGAGAGCTAGTATTTTTTTTTTTTTTTTTTTTTGCATGTGGAGAGGAGAATAATTCGCACCCCCATTTGTGATTAGTTACTCCTCACTATAAAATGTTTTTGCAGTGCCTGTCAGAATTAAGGGGAATTAATTGTGAGAATAGGCCTTTGTAAAGATGTTTTAGCGTTTTTATTAAGGAAAATAAAAAGCAAGTATGGGAAGTAGTGTGTTGTTTCCAACGTTGTTATACTTCCCTGCCAGTAGAGGCCAGTAGTGTTTGTAATGCATATTGCTAAACCTCAGTGGTATAAAAACTTCAGTTGGAAGGTGAAGGGGACAATATTTATACACTACATTTACATACAAACGTACACATTTGCATTTACAAACAAAACATATTTATAAAAAGCGTTATTCACAAGAAAATAACTCTTGAGTGTACACATGAATCATCTTCTATTCGCGTTACTCATTTCTGTGCTTCCAAGAGCAAAAAAGGCTCAGGTACAAGCATTGATCTTACAGTTGTGTGTTCTGTGCAGAGTACTTCAAGAGTTATATTTTATTTCCATTTATTTTGAGCAATTTTGTTTTTCTTCTTTGGAGCCATAAATTGTATTTTAACACAATTATGGTAGTGCTTCTATATAAGGTAAACTGGCATATGTGGTTGCAATAATGATGTGACTCACACAGTCTATTAATATCTCACATGCAGAAAAATCAGTATCTCTAAAAGCCCAGACCCCAGAAACCCCTGTTCATGTCAGATGCATGCCCAACAACAGTATGAATGTTTAAATATTTAAGCTGAATAGAATACTTATTGTCACTGTTTCTCTTTTTGTCGGTAGTCTCACATATTGTCATTTGGAAATGATATAGTTTCTCCACACTAAATTGATGTGACTTCTAACCTTTCAGTTTTCTTATAGTTTTCTTTGTTACTCTTAAATGCTGTTGTCACAAATGAAAATATAAGGAATGGAAAACAGGTGGAATGGTTTTCTGTAGCTAAAATTATTGCATTGTTAAACTGCCCTTTTGTCTAATTTCTTGCCCCTCTTTTGTTTTATGTAACATGGTCAAACACATGCGTCCTTCAGAGGCATCAGACAGCCGGGAGGGCAAAGCCATAGCTTCAGACTCCACCGCACAGCAGCCGGTTCCAGTCAGCGCAGCCAGCATGTCAGCTTTTGACCCACTCAAGAACCAGGAGGACGTCAGCAAAAATGTGATCTCTTCCTTCGGGATATCAGAAGACCGCATTTCAGGTGCTGTAGGAATCATGTCAGAAGACATAAGACCCCGTCCTGGTTCAGAACATCTCACCAAGCTATTATTCTACTATCCATGCAAGCCACTGTTTTGCTGAGCAAGTGTTTCTCAGTGGCTTGCTCTAGGAACCCCCCTATTAAAGTTACCAGTCCTGCTGTACCAGCTTCTAATGATATTGTGCCATTTTAAATGTATTCTACTCCTACATGTGATTTTTAATATCAGTGTTTAAACATTTTCCATTCTTCTCCTCTCTTTGGAGATGGCCCACTGCACTAAATGCAGCCTGACGCACAGCCAAACATTTCACTGATGCACACATACAGACATAACTGCACAATTACTGATTCGACATCACAGGATTTGCCAACACCCTGTTGATAATTTTCCAACCCGCTTACTAAATTCACTGGACAAGATGCAGGGGATTACAGTGACTGGGGAATGTTTTGACTTCTTTGGAAGTAAGACTGAAAGTAATATTTACTGTAAATGATATGGACATTTTTCCAGCCAAATTTTTGAAAGACTTGGAAAAATAAACAGCTTTCACCCAATTGTAGCTTGCAGTAATACATTATTCTTTCCACAATACAAGGTCCAAAATTTTTTATTACCTTTCTTACATTTACACTTGAGAAGAAAACAGAGTCTGGGCCTTTTTTTTTTCTTCAAGATTGAACAAAAAGAGCACGTTGTTGTTTTTGGGAGTTTATGTATAGCAAGGTAACATGAACTTCTTGGTATGCTCCCTGTAAATAGCCAGCTTTTTTCTTATCGAGTCCTGAGGGCTTTGCCATCTAATTGCACAAGGGTTCTTTTGTAGCAGCAAATGTGGCAGAGCTTTAACTATTCAACCACTTTTCCTTGCCAGGACCCCATGGCAGTTTGCCTGAGGAGCGGTCCAGCACCCCAGACAGCACCACCTCAGCCTCATCAGCCGCACAGCAGCCTGGCATGCCCCCCCAGCCTCACGGACCCTATACAGGAGTCCAGCAGCCCCCTCCTGCCACCATGGATGGTCAGAGCCTTGCTGTCTTGGCTAGTTTGTTCTCCGATTCTTTCCTTCTGACGTATCTTTCAGCAATCTCTCCTCCAGAACAGCTCTGTTGAAGCCATTTAAGAACTGTACCTTGCATAAGAATATAAAAGATTTCCCTCCAGAAGTTTAAATTCCATTTCCTTCTGAATGAAATTAACTTACACTTCTATTGTAAAGTTTTATTGTTATTGAACGTGTTCTTACTGAAATTTTGTGCAGATATTCAAGGGTGTTTCACCTAAATTGCTAATGTGAGGGGATTATGTAAAATTTTGTGTCAGGTGGAGCAGAAGGATACATGTGTGGTGCAAGTACATCTGTGAGGAGTTTGTGTTGCGGCTCAGTGGTTTGTGTAATGGAAATGGCATTACCAATGTTTGTTTGACCAAACGGAGTTCCCTTGCCAGGCATAAACCCACTTAGAGGTTTCTGTGTGGCTTTCCTTGTTTCTTCAGTCTCTGCAACACGCTCGAGTGCAATGGTGGTGACTCATCTTGTGGAGTGTGTGCATCAGTACGGAGTCTGAGGGCTTCCTAGGAACTCTGGCATTCTCCTGTTTTTATATTCCAATGCAAGAGACCGTGAATAAGCCAGGGACACGTCTGAGGATTTTCTTATTTTTTTTAAAACCTTCCATTAATTTCATCACTATATACAGTATAGTTGCCTTTGTTTGGGTGGATGGTTTTGTCGGCCACCAAATGCTACAAACACCAACTTGAATAAGAACTTGGCTGGGTTCCTTTATTGAGTTTCAAAATACCTTTCTGTAGTTTTCCGTAGTTGAAATGGGAAATGTGAGAAATTGCAGCATTGCTTAGTTGTCATTGATCTTTAAAACAAATTAAATTTTTTCAACTGTTAGCTTAACCCATGGTGGTTGGAGCTTCATCAGACCAAGTGCTCATGCTTTAAGCTGGTAGATGGTGCTCACCGCTGGGTGGGATTTATGTTCAGGGCTGCCAGCTGTAAATATGTTCTGTCTGACAATTGAATTCACAAAGTACAGTGTTTGTATGTACTGTGGTGTTCAGACACTGGCATCAGGTGGAAAGTAGAATAAATGTATCAGTATTAAATCAATAACAAGAGTCCCTCTCCTTGCCCCTTCTGTTTATGAAAGAATTCTATATTTTTTGCAGATTTTCCTCCAGATAGTACTGTTGAATAGACACGTAAAAAGTTTCTATTTATACACACATCGGAAAAAATTCAATACTCGATAGACTGTTTAGCAGTTCATTTACAGATCTTCTCTCACATAACTCTTGCTTTTTCAAATACATGTACTAAATAGATGGTTGTTAGAAATTATTTTGTTGTGGCTTACATACCCTACATATGGATATTTTGTATATGTGTTTGCTGAATTATACTGTTTTCAGTCAGTCACGAAAGGTGAAGAATCTTTTACTTGTTCTACCCAAACTTGTCCAGAATCTATGTTCTATCTCTTTTGGTTTAGATTTGGCACTATGTGTCCATATGTTCAGCAACGATCAGCACAGTCTTGCTCTAGAAGCAGAAATTTGATGGCTCTCCAGTGAAGGCAACATAGTTAAGTCCAGTGTTCTCCACTGGCTTGATTTACTCTTTGTCATCAGATATTTACAAGTGGAATGAGTGAATCAGATGTTTGTTTGGGAACTGCCTTTGTTTCTCTTCCTGTCAGGTAACAATATTCAGTTTGTGTATCTGCTTATGCACAGACTCAATTCTGTCCAATGCTCGTGACAAATAGAAGAGATTTTGTCTGTTATTAAAGACTGAGAAGCAAGGGTGTATAAATTGCTGGCCTCCTGGAGTTTGTAGCAGAGCCAAGTCTTGCTCTTAGACGTTGCTTCCAAGGAATATAACATTGTTTGGCCATCTGTTCGATGGTTTTGAAATTACATCCTCTGTAATATGCTTTTATTGAGCAAATACGAAAGTGAGAGATTCTTGTAATACCATTTAGATGTCATAGGTGTGCATTCATGTCATACTTTAAGATCATTTTACTCCAAATCCATTACGTTGCGATTTAATTTAAAGCTGTGAACGAGTAGCCTTTTGATGGAAAGTGTGCTCTTGAGAGTCGAAGGCAACGAATCAAAGTGACTGAGCTCACAGGTAGACGAGCCCATTTCCTAAAACTACAGCCTTGCTGCATCTGAAATGTCTGCTACCTGGCGTATTACATCTACATTTATTTATTTAGCAGACACTTTTCTCCAAAGCGACTTCCAATAGACACTATGTAGTGTTAATATTAAATTGTAATGTTTAAGATGTTAACATTCTTTCAGGGATTTCCACATCAGACTATAAGCAACTTACAACTTTCTTGTTATTCTTTTATACATTAATAAAAAAGGGTCTGTTAATAAAGAGTCTATTACAGCAGTCTTGGCAGCAGGGATTTGCATTGTTATGATTTGAGGAGGGGGAAAAAAATATGTGTTTACAGTGTTTCGTGGTGGTTTTGGATTTTTAGACATTATGGTTTTGGGTCCTTCTTCATGTGGGTCAGCGGGTTTCCTCTGGAGATTTATAGTTGGAGATTCTAGAATTTCTGCAGCTCATAGTCCAGGGTTTCCAAATAGCTGGTCTGTCTGTAACAGACCTCTAAAGGTCTTAGGTTTCATTCCACCTGTTACTTTGCAGCTGCCTTCACTGCCTCCTTTCAGAACCTTCACTGAAAGGAAATTTTCTACACCACATACTTCCCAAAGACCGACTTGTCAACACGATTTGTCTGAGCGAAAAGAAGGGAGAGATAAAGGCAGCCTACACTTTATTGTTCCACCATGGGTTGTCTTGCATTCTGCTTCCTTTAGAGTCGTTAATTGCTGTTTACCTTAAGAAAGCCAGTCCTCCTATTTAATGGCTTTTTGAGGTGTACCGCATCTGTGGTGAAAAACTCCATACTCCAAACATAGTAGCTATGAGATGCTATGGCCATTATTCAGAACATTCAGGATTAGGTCATTACCAGTGCCTGCCACAAATTCAGCAGTGGACCGAATGGCAGCTGCTACAGTTTTTGTTGTCTTTTTTCTTTCCACTGATTATAGTGTGGTAAAGTTCTTTACACGTTAACATAGAAGACCGCATTGAAAAAAAAGGAGAATACAGATTTTGGATTGAGTGTCTGGCTTCTTGAATGAGCCATATGATGAGCTGTTGTGGCCGCCCTGTGTGATAACTGCTATTTTGGCTAAGGATGATGAGTCCAGTGATAAATTATGCGGTAACCCTAGTTCAGAGGTTCAGACAAAGGATTCCCTGTTTTTTCTGCAGTTTGGGTAAACACAGGGCCACATACCTTTCTACACAGTAAAGCAAAAGTATTTCCCACATGGCTGGAAAGCTCTTATTTGATGTGGGAAGAACCACGTCTCTGTACTTTTTGCAACAGCCACAAATGAAGCTCTGGCAAAACCCCACTCTTTGCCACCTATGAGCTCACATCACCCACCATCTGATGATTAATGCTAACTTCTTCCACAAGGTTCCTCTTGTTCTTGGGTTTTCCCATGTTTTTTTGTTGGGATCTTTTTGGATAGCCTTAAGGTCCTGTGAGGAGCTGCTGACATATTATGGTCCAGAGATGGAGAGAAGTTTTAATTAGGGCAAACTACCAACTTTAATTAGGGCCACTGAATGGGCACATAGGCTTCAGCCATTTATCAGTGCATACATAGTGGGAATCCCTTTCCTTATACCACTTTGTTGGTGATACACTCAAATAATTCATAGCCTAGTCAAATTTGCCTATACCACAACACATACAGTGGAGGAGTTTTAAATGAAATACTATTAAACTTCATGGGATAACGTTTTGGTGAGATTTATTTTCCCTTGCTGTTGCTAATTCAATATCTTTTTCATAATGTTCCACGGCACATTTCACCCTGAGGCCCAGTTAATTTTGGACCCTGACAGGGCTTTCTGAGTCTTTACACTACTTTGGTTCTGACAAGCACAAGTGAACTGGGGAAGGCCAGCAACAGGAGGAAATGTTGTTCCCTCTGGGTCTAAATATGCTTTGGGGTGTTTTTACATGTGTCCGAAGTGTTATTGTAAGGGAACGGCTTGTTCCTTTGAGTCTTTAACAAGTGGAAATGTGTGGTTTTTGCAGAGGATACCAAAGAAAGAAGAGAGGAAGCTTGTGGAACATGCCAGTTTCATTTGCTCAGCTTCAGATTTTGCATGCAGTAGCCTTGGCATTTCTGATTGACTTGTTTTGTTTCCATTACCTGGTGCTGTGGGCAGCCATAACTTTTTAACAGCCACTCCGCCTGGAGGAAGTGTGCAATTTGTAGTCCAAGTTCTGTTGTATGTTAAGGGCAGGGTTGAGTAATGTGGGCACAGTGCTGAACACAAGGCATTTTATGGTAGTGGGCTAACTGTGAGCCCATCCACATGTAAACATTTTATTTGCACATGGGTCATTGTGGGTGGTACGTGTGAAACAAAGCTAATGTATTGAGGCAGTGTGTTGAGATGCTTGAAGTGTCTGGTTTTAATGTGATGAAATTAAAAGCATTACATTTGTCTGGCTCTGCTTAGGAATATACAGATACATACATATTTCTCTTAACCAGACTGGTGTGAAACCCATTTTGGAATTTCCACTTTTATGGTTCTAAATGTATTTGCATACATTAAGACAAGAGTGTGAAATTAATTGTTGTAAAAAAAAGTAATGTAACCCTGCTTCTACTGAACTAAAGGCTGATTCATGCTGCTTGTGCAACATCATGCAAGGAGTACACTGTTTTACTCAACGGATGGTGTACTGTTCCTGTGCTGCCTGTAGTACCTTGTTGAGCTGGATTAACCTATTCTATAGCTATATTTTACCAATAAAGTATTCCTTTATTTATTATCATTTGTCCAATCGCTTGTCCAATGGAGGGTTACAGTAGCCCACAGTTTATCCCAGAAACATGAAGCTAGAGGCAAGGTACACACTGGAAGGGTGCCAGACCAACTGATACATTATTCATCGTGTTTGCTCACTAAAATATTTTGTCGAGAACACATCCATTTCATCATGTCAACTGGTATCGTACAATGAAACGGACTTTTTTTGTATTGCCTTTCTATTTTTTTTTTCTCTGAAATGAAAGACCAAAATAATAGTAATGACAATTTGCTATTCATAAGCAACTGGTTGTGTGGTAGAAATTCCTACTAATATCGGGAAAGCATACTTAACTGTTTATGTTGTGATTCTTTTAAAATCTGTTGGCATAAAGTTCCAGTTGCATAATGTTCCAGAGCTAATTCATAATTAGCTTCGTAACGGACAACGTCACCATCCATGCATACTGGATACTTCGGTATCTTTTGGAATTGGCTTGGAACAAAGTGGAATATTCCCCCTTAGAAATAATGAAAGTATTTCATCTGTATTTTTCAATATTTGGTTAGTTTACAGGATCGAATTAGGGCAGTTAGGGGTAAGTGTTCTAAAAATGTATTTGTGGCATCCTACCTAAACGTGAGGTAGGACCAGTTCAAAGCATGTCAATCTGCAAAATTCACACTATATGATGTAAAACCTTTTTTAATGCTAAAATTAATTAATTTTTGTTATGAATGTTAAATTGTATTTGTGTTTTGTCCTTTCCTCTTTCAGTTTTTGAGACTGAATTATGAAGCCTTTTATAATTGTATTCAGGCAGTAGTATTTCGAAAACACAGTATAACTTTTAAGGTGTTGTCACCTGTATGTCCCAATGTCGTCTTGCAACTTTTATAGAAATTTTTTTACTCATACTGTTGTGTCTTCTGGGGTAAAACATTTATAGGGCAATAGTAAAGTCGTAAGGAAACCAATTTCTTTTATTAGTTGTCGGTGCATATGATTTGTTCCCAGCTTGTGTTCAGAGTGATGGTGACATAATGGTGCTTTCTTAGCTAGATGTACACCATGTAGTGAACTCAGAAAGCAGGGCTGTCATGCCTTAAGCTGCATACAGGAGGCGGTACCAGTGGTTTAGCTGTGTGTGGAGTGGACCTTGAGTGGACACTTTTAGCTCAGCCCATAATGGTCATGGATGTGCCCAACCTTTTTGCAAGGCAAGCAATTTCACGTTTTGTTTTACTTTCCAGAACTCTCTTTTAAAAGGGCATTTTTATTAGCTGATACTGTTTACAGCCTTTTATTGCTGTGGATTTATTGAGTGCCAAATTGCTATTTTTTGGCTACACATGACAAGTACTCTTAGATTGATAGCCATGGATTATCACTATCTCATCAACTTCGTTTGTATGTTTTTGCATCACAAAACACGCCTTGTATGTCTGTTATTTTCCCTGTCCTGATTATTTTTCTAATTCATGATTTATTGTCACTTACAGATAGGGAGATATTTTAGAGTGTTGTTCTTAAGGTAATACAGTGGTTAGTGCCTTCCTCTTGGTTGAGCTTATATGTGCATTATTTACTCTGTGCATCTTTACTCTTCCTAATTCAGACAGACCTCACTGGTGCACAAAGCTAGTGCTCTGCACTTCTGCTTCTCTAGTGTCCCTCCAACCAACTCTGACACTTGAGCTATACAGTCTTTGCTCATAGATTGTAGGACTCAGAGCTTTCAACACACCTGCAAAATGCAACTGTTGGATATACTGGAGAGACGTAATCCACAACTGTCTTATATCTCTGGGGATTGCTGCAAAAAAGCTGGGGAGATACGTGTTCATCTCCTGATCAGATTGATTTATCAAATGGAAGAATAGTCTCCAGTATACACACACACACACACACACACACACACACACACACACACACCGTCTGAAACCACTTGTCCCAAGCGGGGTTGCGGCGAACTAGAGCCTAACACAGGGCGCAAGGCTGGAAGAGGAGGAGACACACCCAGGATGGGACACCAGTCCATCACAAGGCACCTCAAGCAGGACTCAAACCCCAGACACACTAGAGAGCAGGCACAGGCCAAACCTGCTGTGCCACCACGCCCCCATGCCCCCCAAGTCTCCAGTATGCAGGCTGTTTTCAATAGCACTAAATAAATGAGTAAAAATTAAATCACAAGAACTCTGTCTAAATGAACATTTATACATTTAGTGGTGCAGATATTGGCTAATGTTACCAGTAGAACTGGGAGTATGATACAGTATTGCAGTTTTTGTGTGGCAGAATGTTCACATGAGATGCAGTGTGTATCTGCTCATCATGTTCTGTTCTAATAATCAAAACCAGGTCATAAGGAATGGTCTTTGTCCTTCAGTAAGTGGGTGTTGCACATAATTTTAGATGTTGTGTTGGTTGTTTACACATGGTAACTAGTGTATGTTGATTTTATCAAAATATGGCATTCATTAATAGGCTCATATTGTATTTTAAATTAACATATGGACCACATGAGTCGGGTGGAGTACCAAAGTTTGCCTGTTTGTTGGTCTCTTTTTCTCTGTATTTTGGGAAAAATATCTGTTGTTTGTCTGATGGGAACATGTTTTCTTTTAAAGACAAGCATCTGAAAAGATGTCTGCACCCCCTTCTTTGACCCAGGAAACAGGTTTAACATAACATTTGTGACTCTCTCACTTTTTTCTGTCCTCAGCACGTAGTTAATGAACTGTTATATTGTTTGTGCCGAGTTTATTCTGGGTTGTTTCTAAGTCTTTCGATCGGTTTACATGAACTGGCCTTACAAATGGAAATGTGTTGTTTTGGTGGAGCTATTTTGTGCAGAAAGTTAAAATGTGAAAAAGAACATCCCACCGGTGGAATGTGTGCTGAGGGAATTCTGTGTTTGATTAGGAATCTGTTGTGGAAATCCTTAACAACATATAGCCCTTTTTCCCCCTCTCTTGTCATGTTTCCCCTGTGGATTTTTTTCTGACAGATGAGTTGTGGTCTAAAGAAAATTTCCTAATCCACTCTGGCCAGGGATTCCCACATCTTGCCTCTGTGAAGGAAAATGAGATTGAGGCACGAATGGAAAGATGGACGGACGGTTGTAAGAAAGCACAAGGCCTGGCTCTACTATTGAGACAGGAAGGAGAGAAAAAGATAGATGATGTAAAAGGCTCACAGCTTTACCCCATGCTAACATCTTCTCCAGTAGAAGATTTAATGGCATTTGCAGTTGCAGGATGGGTTCTTACGCTTGCAGTGCTGCATGGTTCTGTACTGATCCTGAGGTTCAGTTGGCTGTGTGAAATTTTATTAATGCCATCCATCCATCCATCCATCCATCCAGTCTGAATATTCACATCTCCTGTACAGGGTCACAGTCGCCCAGAGCCTATCTCGGATGTATTTGGTGTAGGGCTGGAGGGGTACACCCTAGACAGGGCGCCAGTCTATCACAGGACAGTCACATTTGCATTACATTACATTTATTTATTTAGCAGATGCTTTACTCCAAAGCAACATACATCTCATAGAAAATACGTGTTCATTACATTAGCAGAAAGAGTGGCTTAGATGCAGACACGTGATTCTTAAGTATAGCTTGGTTCGTATGGCGTGAGAAACTATGTTCATCGCACGAGTAGCTGCAAAAAACTTTATCAGAATATCCACGATTCCTGATCACCTTTTTTAGTAACTCTCACAGTCACCCATTTTTTTCCCTTTTTGAAACTGTTGGAAATGAGACCTTTTTTTTTCTTTTTTTTTTAAATCCAATTAATATTTAAAACAAAAAGACTAACACCCTTAAATCTACCAGATACAGTAAGATGACTAAATGGAAAACCCAGGTAAAAACCATCAGCAGACAGTTTGCCTTAAATTTTATTTATTTTTTTTTTTTTTTGTATATAGAAGTATTTATAGTATTTAATTTTTTTCTTTAGGTAACATTTTCTTCATTCCTGTGTTGTCATTCTCCAGTTTATACTGGAACGTGGGTTGTCAATGGATAGTACAGAAAGTTAGCATCTGCTGTTACTAAGATCCAAGACACAAAATGAAAACAGCTATGCTTTTCCTGCTTTAACAGATTTTTTGCTCACTATAGTTGTTTTAATGAGAGATTACTCTGTATGGAGAGTGATTTATTTTATTTTTTTTTAAAACAAGTTTAGCACATCACTTTTCAATCTAAAGCTTTAACTGAATATACCAAATCCTTTCACGGTTTTAGTGTCCTTGCCAACATTTTGAACAGCAAGTTTTTTTTTTGTTGTTGTTGTTTTTGAGATTTCCTTTGTATGTGTGCTTTTTAAGCTAGTTTGTATCCTTAAGTTGGTATTCCTTTACTGATTTGAATAGGCAAAACTTCTTGGTTTTCTAACAGTCATAATCTTTTTACTTTTGTAACAGGCCACATTTTGCTTTAAACCAAGGATTTTATCATCAGCCTTAGCATTATTTTCACAAGTACAGAGCCCTCTTCCAAAAAGCTGTACGCTTTCAATTGTGCTTAGTTATGGGCAGTGCACAAGCATGCATTGAAGTTGTGAAATGGTTTGAATTGCACCTGATGTAACAAAATATAAAGTAATTGTTTTGATTTGGGCTGCTCTAGCTGTTGCACATAGTGCTTGAATATTGGACTACCCGTGTGACTTGTGAGTTTTTAAAATTAAAAACTGTATTACGATGTGCTTTTATCCACAACCAGAATGGTGGACTGAAACACTGGGTTTTGTACTTTCTTTTATTGCTGTGCACAGCAAATTGAGGAATTAACATATGTTCTCTGATTGCCAGGCAAAAGTGCAATTTCTCAACATGTTAGCTTAAATAACAGTATGTAATAGTGATCATAACTATAACAGCAAATAATAGTGGTCTTCCTGAGGCGCTAATGTGTTTGTGGCAAGAGCACGAGGACTTAAGAAGGGCATAAGAAAGCCTGTAGATGTGAGAGGACTCTCTATTAATCGTTGCTTGTCTGCCTGGGCAGCGTGTAGTGTAGTGGTTAGGGTTACCTTTGTGCTCAGAGGTTGAGGTTTGAATCCTGCTGTAATATCATTGAGCATGCTACATAACCTTAAATTGTTCCAGTAAAATTACTCAGCTATAAAAATGGGTAAATATTTGTAGGTAGTTTAACAACGTAAGTTGCTTTGGAAAAAAGTATCAGCTAAATGAATAAATATAAATTAATCTAAATAGCTAGATGGAGAAGTGCTGCTTGTGCTGTATACAACTCAACATTCAGTCCTGTGGTCTCAGCCTCTCATGTGCGACAGGAGTTTCATAGATAAATCCATCTGTATATTAGTCCCACATCTGCTGTGATCTCAGCCTGCATTGTAGTGATACCCTGAGGGCACAAGACACAGTCAGGTGGTTTAGATTTCAGTGTTGGGGCACTTGGAGGTCCCATGTTTACATGAATCTACATAATTTCCTCAGACCAAACACACAGATTTATTACAGTAACTTGTGTAGTCTGTGCCTTGGCAGGTGTGTGTGTACATCATGTCAAGTGTTACACCATGCTGACATAGCTCTTGTACCTTGTATACTTTTTCAGGTCAGATGTATCAGCAATACCAGGCCACAGGTGGATATCCCCCTCAGCAGGTTTATGGTATGCCATACCCAGGTGAGGACAGTTTTTATTATACTGTTTACTCTGCAGTTAACTCACCATGAACTTGTGGAGTTGTGTGTCCCAAGTCTGCAGTATTTCATCGAGGCTGCAGCTTTTCCAGATGGTCCCTGATTGAGATTTTTTGTATTCCATCCAGATCATCTATAATTGTAAATGTTTTGCTGTCTTCACTCATTTAACCATGATGTTTTTCCATTTATCATCTTGAACAGAGTAAAGTTTTGAAAATAAGTAACATGAAGGTCTAGGGACTAGTAAATGGACTAGTGGAGCTGGGTGCCCGCTACATTCTTCTGTGTGCACAGCAGCAGTTCTGAAACCCCCTGTTCTGTCTTTCAGCAGGCTACACCCCTCAGACAGGAGCTCCTCAGCCAGCTCCTCCTCAACAGCAGTTCCAAAACTACAGTGCCCCAACTTCTCAGGCTGCTGCCCCAGCACCAGGGTTCACAGGGCAGCCCCAGGCTCAAGCCCAGGGTGGGCAGCAGTATACCCCTGGTACATTCCCCCCACAAAACTACACTTCACAGGCCTCACAGCCTGCTAACTACAGCATGCCCCCCACCTCCCCACCTGGCCCTGGATACCAGCCTCGCCCTGGCTACACTGCACCCCCAGGAAGTACGGTGACCCAGCCCCCTCCGAGCAGCTCTAACCCATATGCCCGCAATCGTCCCACTTATGGTCAGGGCTATACCCAGCCAGGCCCAGGATACCGGTAAAAGGTGATAATGGGCACTCTGCTCCAGAGCTTGAAAACAGTCTGTTTCTAGTTGGCAGCCAAGATCATAACCCTTGAAGAATCCACAAGAACTCTGCACCCATCTTGTTGATTGTCCTTTGTTTTTATGCTGATAGTGCT
Source organism: Scleropages formosus (assembly GCF_900964775.1). Taxonomy (NCBI): domain Eukaryota; kingdom Metazoa; phylum Chordata; class Actinopteri; order Osteoglossiformes; family Osteoglossidae; genus Scleropages; species Scleropages formosus. Next base: position 10,355,532 of record NC_041819.1, on the reverse strand, counting down.
TCACAGACTATTGAAGCACTATGGATAATATACAGATGGGAGAACAAGTAGGAGGAGATGTTTTGTGTGATCACCTTTCATTTTATCTGTAAGTGAACTGAAGTCTGCAACACTACTTTGATGTAGAGTAAATACTTTGGCTGTAACTCAGTGATTCTGAAAATTGCACCTGTATTTATGTTTGTCTAGATTAATATAGCCCCCTTATTCAACTGGATTTTAAAAGATCTATCATGGGAATGAAGATTGCCGATGATGAGTTGTATTATAAACTATACAGTATTCTTGGGAAACTAATAAAGGCATCAAGCTCAAGACTGATGTTTTCATTCTATTTCCTCAACTTTTACAGCACTAAAAAAATGTCCCCGTGTTGAAGTTGGCTTATTGAGTCCATCTCCTGGGCATGGAAAAGTGTTGTAATCCTGGTATTTTTATATCTATCATACTGGAGTTGTGGTTTGGCCGGACACTGGGAGGGATAGGGGAATGTAGGCTCTGTAAGTCAGTCAGCTCTGTTCTGGAAAGGGTACCCCTGCTCTGGTGAGACTGAAGTAGAAATGGTAGGTACAACAGTAAGACATTCTATACCCCAGTGGAGATATGTTTGAACTGACACAGGCACCAAGGAAAATATGCTTCCCAAAAGCAATATCCATCTTGGTTTAACACATAGCCCATGATAGCGAAAAAAAAAGTTTTATCATTTTTTGAGTTCTCTGATTTCCTTCCTCATGCAGTTCATCCATTTTAATTAGATAGTTTTGTTGGTCTGACAATGTGGCATTCATATGCTTTCTGAAAAATCATCTGAATATGAGTTTGAAAATGATTTATGAATTAGGTCATTTAGTTAATGGTAACAGGTGGACCAAAAATTAAGTAAGGCTTATAAAAAAGGCAAAAGTTTTTTTTTTTTTTTAATTGTGGAAAATAGATATAACATTGTACATGATAAAAAATACAATTTATAATTTTTCATAAAAAAGATTACATGTAGCTGTGATAACTACTATGAAAATATGTCTGAACAAAACCTATATCCCAGATTTTTTTTTTTCCTTTTTTCCAACATGGCTTTGATTATACTTACGTATAAATACATCTTCATATGTGTTCCAGAGGAGTTAAAGAAACGGTGCTTAACGTACTGTCGATGATTATTCAATCCTGTTTCATGTTGTTCAAAATACTTTTCTTTCACTCCATATAAATATAAATTAATTTGTTGTGCAAACTGCAACTGTTAAACCCTCATGTCTGTAGCTGCCCAGTAGAGCAGAACTAATGCAAGGAGTTTTTCAAAAAGTACAAGGATTACTTCCTTTTGTGTGTGGTTATACTGATTGATCGATTTCACTGAGCCTGCATCCCCCATTTGAACTTGCGCACATATATATGTACACAATCTGAGAGTACATGATTGTTAGAAAAGTGGTGGTTTTATGTCTGTAGATGCATATGAATTTAACTGGATTATTACTTTGGATTGGGTGTGAAGTGTGGGTCTTCAATTGCAAACCCCTGCCAAATCTACGTGGAAAAACACCATGATCAACCACTCCCAGCAAAGCACTGTATGTCTGCTCATTTCACCGAAAACCCAGTGGTAAAGCCACAACAAGGCACATTTAATTACAATTTTTGATAAATACTATTATACACATCAACAAAATAGTCTTAGGGAGCCAGCTTCCCTATATTTTCGTACCAACAGTATTTACGTCTTAGGTGACCTTTCTTACTTTTTCTTTCGAGTTTATGTTTTTTGCAATGTTTGATAAATAATGAGCATGGGTTGCCATTACATATTACCAATGTGCTCAAAAGAAGTCCATGGCGTTTTGAGTCCTGTACATGTTTGTCCATGATGGACGAGGAAGACTCATGCAGCACTTTGGCACTGTTGCCCTGCGGGTGCAGAGACCTTCCCTCTGGAACTATCCCTTCTCTCACACGTGAGATCCTCACCAAAGACTTCTACCATTTCCCCGGGATCGGTACTCCACACTCATACCATGGCACATAGGTGATGTGCGAGTGCCCACCTATCTGACCAAAGCTGACAGGCTGCTGTCGGATTGCTCTGAAATACCCTGAAACATGCAGAAAACAGAGTTTCGGGGCGTTAGCATGAAACATGGTTCAGGTCTCCTACTCGACAGGCACATCTACTACAATTGTGTAATGGTGTGTTTGCAAGTACAAGGAATATCCATGGGATGTGAGATAAGATACACCCTGGACTGGATCAGATACTGATTCACTTTGACGAAAAAACTCAAAGTGGGTGACAGCCATTTAATTCAAATGTAGGTAATGCAAAAAAATGTCTCCTTGCACAATGTGCATAATGGGTGCAGGTCATTAAGGTGTGTGTTTGTGAGTGTGTATTTTACCTGCTCTGAGAGGCAGTTGGTCGCCATAAACTTGGTTCGCCGTTCGTCCATCAAGGAAGGAGTCCACAAATTGGCAGTGGTCCTCACCATGTCCAGTCTGGTCCCCAATGTTGTAGAACTTTCCTGCAGAGAAAAGAAACTACTATACAAAACAAGTTTCTTTCATTTTCAATACAGGTTATCAATGACCAGAACAAACCTGAGAGGGAATCACTTAAGTAGATTTTGTATCTTAAGGAGTTGCAGAGCTGGATGCCCACAAACTTGCGGTACCATGTCCTCTTCACATATTGCTTCCCATTGCACTCAGAGTAAGAGTCAGCATTGAAGGGGTACGGAGTCCAAATGGCATTCTTTCCTGAAAGAAAGTCATGATCAATGGTGAATGAAGGTCCTGGGGCATGTTTCCATAACAGGGGCATGTTATCATTTGATTTGGAAGTCCCATTACTTACCTGAAAGGTTGTCACTTACTCGAGGATCAGCTGCAGGATGCAAATAGAGAGAGGTAAGCTCACAATTACCGTTCTCATACTAATATATTTTTATTTAGAGGTGCTTAGTAACAAATTGCATTACTTCATGGGGGGTGTATGGTAAGTGCCATCAAGTTGACTCATGCCAACCATTTGCATGGTTTTCTTGGTAAGGGAAGGTACAGCAATAGGGCCTAGTCCCCCCCCCAACCCCCCTCTCACCTGGCAGTGGGTAATGCAATGCAATTAATTTGTTTTGCTTGTAGTTAGAGAATGAAGCGGCTAATTTAGATTGGGAATGATGCGTGTTATTTCATTGAAAACATTCTGTTTGTTTTCATTTATTAGTAATGTGTTATATTAATACTACTGTTGTTATCATTCTTCATTACTTTGTCTTGCCATGTCCAACAGTCTCAACGGATCAAACGGAAGCTTTTATTTACTGGTATACAGATGTACGCTGTGAGTTATTGCTAAAAAGATTGTGCAGCATTAATTCCACTGCACCGGGGTGCTAATTAAAATCCTGCATAGGGCCACCAAAAAGCATGGACCAGAGACCATGCAACTCTGTGTGCTCTATTTGAACCCCTGTCCAAACAGCTCAGGAGCTGTGAGGAACTCACTTCACCTGCCACACCACCCTGTTGTTACTGAAGAAATTGTATCTTTCACTTGAGTTTTTGGCTTTAATACTTTTTAACTTGGGTTCATTTTGCTTGTTACATTCGTCACCCTATTCGTGTTACATCTGACTTTGTCGCATCTGATATTTTCTTTCGGAAAAATCAATAAAGTCACATATATGGTGAAATATCAGAGACACTTTAATTTGCTAGTCTGAGTTGTTCTAGTAAAAATCACCCAGTTGTATAAATTTTAAGAAATAATAAGTGTAGCCTACAAACCTGATACTGTAAGTTCCCTTGAACAAAGGTGTCAGATAAAGACAGTGGTCTTTTTTTTGTTTAATATTAATTCGTTGTCTGATTAACAATATCTCATCTTATTGGAACAAGATATTTGTTATTAAAAAGATGCACTTTTTCCCTGAGTTTAAACTGTATATTGAAGATGTTAACATTACTTGAGTGTTTTTTGAGTAACCTGCCATCTTCTGATTATTTTAAAAGAGACATACACTGCAGGCAGTGGAGTTGGGCAGTGGGGGGCAAAATAGGAGGACAGAAAATTAACTTAATCTTGACAGCATTGCTGTAGATCATTGTGTTGTATGGGCAGCAGGAAAACCAAAACCATATTTTTTGAGAAATTTCAACATTTCTATAAATGAAGACTATTTGTTCCTGATGTTCATTTTCATGCCATTGCAGTTAGTGGATGGTAAACCCCACAGGTAACTCACTGCACACAATTAAAGGTTTAAAACCATATGTGCTTCTTATTGAACTGGCTCCCAAAATGTTCACACCGTTAGAAAAAAAAATGCCACTCAAAATATTTTTCAAGTGTTAAAATGTAGGATATGTCTCAAAGAGGAAATTCATGTCATGAGCAGTAATTGCAACTTATGCAATGCAGATATTGTTGGGGAGTCCATAACTTATGCTGAGTGCTCTAAAATGACCTACAACTTGTTCCTCACGGACTGACACTTTGGCACACCAGAACGGTGTCCTACTGGTGCCAGAAGGAAGGGAGGAGTCATGCAGAACTAGTCCCTTTGGCTTTGAACTTCTCAGCTTTCACATGGAAGTCCCAAAGGGCTAATGGCCTCATCTTCCCTGCTGAAGCTCAGGGGACACTTGGTGATTGCACTTGGGTTTTTGTCCTTTTACCAGTTTATTTATGGTGTGTTTTTGCTATTGCTAGCATGCATTGTGACAGATGAGAGTTGGCAGAAGGACAGAATCAGTAAAAGCCAAGTTATGAAAATAGGTGGAAATGTTGAAATCATTAAGTTAATAACAGCAAGTTAATTATACATAATATTGAGAGGGCAACAGTGGGGAAAATTTAACTGGCATGGGTGGACAGAGGTGGGGAAGCCATGCATGCCATGGAACATGGTCAGTGTTTTTTTGTCTTAAAAATAATGTTCAACAGAAATATTTTTCTTACAATGTTTCTAATTATATTGAACATCATATAAACTGTGGTACAGAGCAGAGTAGTTGCTTGTGAGATGTACCTGATTCTGTGCTGAATGACACAGGGTCTGTAGCTGGGCCCTCTCCAAGTTCATTCTTGGGTTTGACTTTAAATTCATAACTGTAAAGACAAAAAATATATATTATGGTTCATCATGAATTTCTTTCACATGTATATATTTAATGAACACAAAAATCCTTTGTTTTCATCATCATGTGTTCTAAAAGCAAGCCATTGAAAATATTAAAACTGCAATAACTAACTAACTCAGGATAGATGGCTCAATAGGAGAAGCTGTGTATCTCCAGAAGAGACTCCTAATATTTTCATCCTTCACACAACCTATAGCACAATGCAGGAGCTTCTCTTAATGACTCTTACATGTCAGATGATCAGATGCTGTAATGTCCTACATGTCCCAGCCCAACTATATACACTATTTCTTTCAGAAATGCAGTGCCAGACTGCCCCCCATTTAGCTTTATTAAAAACTTTTCAACCATGGTTGGTCCATTCTCCTGCTAGATAATGTATCTCAAGTGTGTGCCAAACTCCTGGCCAAGAAGAACCAACTGGAACTGGAGCAGAGGAGGGTAGACTCAGTGTCAGTGTTGATGTTGTCTCTTTGCTGTTCCAGTTATGAAACTGAACTCAGTTCCATAATGAGAGGAGTTAGTGTTCCACCTATTTTATGGGCCCAGTGGTTCTCCGCATTGTGCACCTTTCGTGTGGGGAACAATACCTGCTCTCTGGTTTGAGGTTCTCCACTGCAGTGTGTGTCTGGTTAGTGGTGACAATAGACACCTCCTCACCATCAGGACCTTTGGTTGTGGAAATGACGTCATATTCTTCAAGAAGAGAAAAATATTCAAAGATGTTCTTTAAACAGAAGGAATATACCTTATTAAAAAAAAAAAAAAAAAACAAGTTCACACAACTATGTTTTTTCCCTGAAGCAAAAATGTTCATTGTATTTTATGGAGTTGGCAAGACATATTGACTTACTGAGCCATTAATGTGACACAGATGTGACATTAAAATTGAATGTTTTAATTTTCATAGCCAAGACTAAATACCCACAGCCAGATATGAAAACATGGGAGCAGATACTACATTGAAAATTGAGTGCAATAAAATTTTCGTAATCTGTCCAACAGGAATATCAAAGATACAATTTTATCTTTGCTTTTGCATTTATTTCGTTTCATTACATGAATGAATGTCCTCACCTTTGGTTTCATTATCTGTTTTCTCCCAGTCCAGGATGACGAAGGAAGGGCACCCCTCTACGGTCACCACAGTCAGGTTGGAGGGACTTAACCTGGGTGGACCTGTAACATTCTGCTCCCCGATCTCCTCCTCAGGAAAGTAGCTCAAAGAGTTTGTGATTGAACATGGTTCATCTGGCTTCTTACCTGGCCAGAATCTTACATGAGGGGCTGAAATAAAAAAAAGAAGAGGTCTTGTCTACTTTACCAACCATATTGTGAGGCTGTAGATTATCACAGTCTGAATGTACAAGTCGTGACAACCTCTTGACATTAATACTAAAATTTTAATCTTATAGTGATATATATGTGCTTGAATTTTAGCCACTGCTTTACTAAAATTAAAATTTTGGTCAGAATTTTGCTCAAGTCACCTGTGAAACTTTCAAAGGAACAAATGCAAAGAGTGTCTTGAAGAGAACAACTACTTTACCTATGTATCTCTTCTTGCCCATAACATCCACATCAGAGGCAGGGAAAGAGCTTAAAACAGAGGAATTATCCCAGACATCAAAAAGGCTACCTAGGAAAGGAAGACACTTTATTTGTCTCCTGCTCTGTGTTACTCTGGGGCTAACACAGTCTGGAAAATAGCAAGCTGTTCTGTATTATATTGTACAGTTTGAATTGCTAAAGGTTCCATCTAACTGGCATGGAAGTGCTAGCAGACATTCATCCCTGACATGAGGTTGTGCCTCCCACTCTTGTTGTGATGATAAAGACCAGCCCAACTCATCAATGCATCCCTTAAGATATGGCAGCAGCGCTGTACCAAACAGTACCGTTAGCAATTGGGGTTGTTGTTGTAGTTTCTTTAATCTCTTTCACAGCTTTTGGGGTCACAGGAGTCAACTTGGGTTTCACGATGAAATCTATATTTGTATGATTTAAGGTGCCAGTCTTTCCTGAGGGAAAAAAAAACATAAGTTCACTATTTGATAAACACATTTTTTGAAACCATGTCCAGCTGTCAACATAATACAAAGAATGGTACAGTAGATTCCAAATGAAGGTTCCATCTAGTTGTCCTCACCTTTGCCTCTTGGTTTGGCCAACAGATTGGTTTTCTTGCTGTTGGTAGGACGCTGACCTGGTGACCCTGGGAATTGAGCACATACTGTTAGTATCATATTGTGTTCCATCATGTACACAACACACATATTTCATACCCTGAACTAAAAACAGTGGAATACTTTCTCAGCAGCGAAAATGGCAGGCTGAGAGTTGCAATAAAATCCTGTGAGAATCTGATGAATCAGGGACTGTGAGAGTCCCAAAATCAAATTAAAATGCTGGAATATTATTTTTTGGAAGAAACTTAAAACTTCTTGTGAGGTACAAATTAAAGTGAAATTTACGTGCTTTGTATTGTCACCTTAAAGCTATCGATATTTAGGACCATTTGAGGATATGACAATGTCCATGTAAACCCCCGAGGCAAGGGATGAGTAGATGCTTGAAGTAACCGTATGAAGCTTTGTGAACATACAATGCCATCAGAAGGAAGAAGGAACCACACAGACTGTGTCAATTCCAAACTGAATCTACAATGCAAATAAATTCCAAAAAACACCGAAAATGAAACAAAATATCGCAAAAAACTGAAATCCAAGAAGAGTAAAGATTAAGACATGTAAAAAGCATTTTACACACAGCCTGATATTTATCAAGAAACAAATGGGAAAACCTGCTCTCAGTTAGCCTTGTGTTGTAATGCTGCCAAATACCTCAAAGATATTACTCCAGGTCCAGAAAAGACCCAGTGAAACACAATACAGTGCATGAAACTATGTCGAGCCATGATTTACCTCACTTTGTAAAATTTTTTAAAAATGACACTAGATTTATGTATCTTAACTAAATACACGTTATCCATAGTCTAAAAATGGACATAAAAGTTTGTTTTCATTGTTAGTTTATTATTAGTCGGTCATAGAACAGGAACCCTAAATCATTATTACACGCTAATCCAGCAGGGCTTGGGAGGATTCTAGTCACCTCGCAAACACTTAATAATATGGCTATTTTGTTCTTTAATTATCCATAATGTTTGTGTGTAGAAGATCTAATAAAATAAACAAACTGCTAATAATCAGTTGTACAGAATACAGTACTATTGATGTTAAAGAACCCTCTCAGGCTGGGTTGAAACATTCATGTCAATCCCAAGGACATTGTGTAGATATTAATTTTAGAGGATTCTTTGATAAGTGCTAAATTTGACAGGATAAATGTTCTCCCAGTTCCATGTGCAGTTGTTATTTGAATAAATCAGGAACACAGGAAAATAAACACAGGAAGAGTATCCAGAATTTCATTTCAGAACATTCACGTGACTGTATTATGACTTGTGATATTTGTCCAGTTGAACATTTTGTATTGTCAAACTGAATGTTTCGTATTATATTTGTTTTTCAAGGCAGACATTAAAGCAATAACAACATTGACCCAAGTCATTCACCAGTCCAAGAATAATCTAGTAATATTTCACAAAGCAGTATATTATTGATAGTGAAACAAATAAACATAGACAGTGCAAGCCATTACATGCCTAATTGTACAAGATAATATTACAGGCACCTCTGCAGGGATTCATTATATTATGAAGCATATTATTTAAAATTTCAGAGCTCATAAGCCAAGGAAAGTCAATGGTCTGAAACAAACAGATGTTTCCTAATCTGTTTAAGGCCATTTCAAGTTACGCTCTGAAGAAAAGACATTAACAAAAAATATCCGTTATTTTTGTAGGGCTTGCTTTTGATTAGACTGAAAAAAAAATGAAATCAGAAAAAAAGATGGCTATGTATATATATCATCACTACTTTTGTTGCGCTGTGGTCAGACGTGATAGAGGTTATATAATAGAGTATTGAGTTATTCCTACTGAAATTTTGATATAAAACAGAAAATGGCTGGAGAAGGAGAAGTAGGAGAAAACAGACATATATATATATATACACACACACACACACACACTTTCAGAACCGCTTGTCCCATACAGGGTCACGGGGAACCGGAGCCTACCCGGCAACACAGGGCATTAGGCCGGAGGGGGAGGGGACACACCCAGGACGGGACGCCAGTCCATCACAAGGCACCCCAAGCGGGACTCGAACCCCAGACCCACCGGAGAGCAGGACTGTGGTCCAACCCACTGCGCCACCACACCCCTATCCCCTATATATATATATATATATATATATATATTATATATATATATATACACACACACACACACACACACACACACACACACACACACACACACACACACACACACACATATAGAGTATATACATACATATATATATATCTGTTCCCTCCTACTTCCTGCTACTATATATTCATACAGTATATACCAATAAAAGCAGGAGTGTACTGTATCAGTACTGCTTTATTATACAGAGATATGTTTCTGTTAATACATATCTGCATTATCATACTCCTATCATACTCCTCTGTATCTGTCAAGTCTGACCACAAGAAAATGTAAGTACTGATAATACCATCCATCTCTACATCAGCAGGGTTGCTGTGGAACAGGGCCTCAGAAGCACTGGGGAGGGGGGGTACACCTTAGATGGGATACCAGTCCATCACAGTAGTAATAATGCCAATGTCGATAAATGTAGACAAGTGAAAACACGTTATGTTTAGAATAGTCATAACCCTTGGGTTGTATATTCAGAAAAAAAGGTCACTCACAACTTCAAAAAACTGAATAAAAATCTAGTGGTGTTATCCATCAGGAATTTAGATTCTGGGGTGTTAGATACAATAAAAAAAAAAAAGATTAATCATTTTCTGTTCATTAAGATATCAGTTCATTAATGCTTTCAGCATAACAGTACAGCATTTTTTTTACCTCGGCATTTCTGGTATCTGCACTGGTAACATAATATCACCAAAGGAAAACTGGGCTCAACTCTCATGTTCAGATAAATTTTTCATTTTATTTAATTTTATATTTTATATTTAGATTTTCCCCTCAGCATGTAATGTAAAATGTTTTTCCCATTGCCATTACACTTGAGGCTTTGAAAAACTGCCAAAAGTGAGCTAACTCCATCTGGTTTATGGTCAGCAAGGTTTCCGAGGGCCTCCAGTACTGAGAAATTAATACCAGATAAGACAGTTGAACGGAGCTGTGCAGTCGACTTAAGGGCTCTGCTCAGCTCCAAAGAATCATTTACACTGAAGCAGAATATCAGTCCTCGTAGTGCAGTGGGATTTCAGAGGCCTGTTTAACCATAGAACATCACCACAGATGTTTCACCCATTACGCCTGCAGTTACAACACCATTAAATTCAGGGATTCACAAGGATTCATAACCACATGACTCTTGCCCCTTAGGTGCTAAAACCTGCAGGCATTTGACAGTTGAGGTGTTGAAAGTACTCTCTTAAAAAAATGTAGATTGAACCTTTAGGCATGTGTTGCATGTTACATAAGTACTCCACCGTTCCACATCTATACAGTTATACAGGGAAATGATTTGAGCAAAACAGATACTGCAGAAATGTTTTTGATGAAGCATTAATTAATACAGAGAATATGCAAGAGCTTGAAAATGCAGTCAGACAAGACAATGGAAATATGATGGAATCCCAAGACAATCCAAAAGGATGACTCTCATAGTCATGCTTGACATGCAAATGCACACATATGTAAACAACAAATGGCAACCTGAGGCTTTTCTAAAAACCAGGGTTTTGTCATGAACCACATCACCAATTAATAACTAATTTTCAATTAATATCATTCTATAGATCAGATGATAGAACAGATGATCTTGTAGATTTGTCTTCTGTGAAATGACAGATATAAAAGCCAATCTACATTTTAAAGATCAACTGCAATTAAACCCAAACATTTAATGAAATCTTGAAAGAGTAATTCAGCACCTGCCATAGAACACTTACCAGAACAGTCCACTTAATTACATATGAAAAACCAAGAATTTAAGACCGCATCTTTTGGCCAGCTTCTGACACTGACATCTTAAAGAATCAAAATTTTACTGTTTACTCCAGAAGAAACCATTACTAACATTAACACGATGCAAACTGGATAAGTGCATGAAACTTGTGCTATGAAGTTTGCCATTTCAAGCCCCAGTAGGACAAATGTATTGATCTTGAGTGATTTCCTTAATCTAAATTACACTGGTTAAATTTCAAGCTTTATAAATGGATAAAATTGTAAGTCGTTTTTACAATAAAAGCATTAGCTAAGCAATGACACAGTGATGAACAATGACAAGCTCACAACCCCTGCAAAAGCTGGTATAGATGCACTGCACCACAAGAGATAAAAAACAAGCATGGATGGGTACAAACACTGACAGACAAACTAAACATAGGGATACAGAAGGGACAGGAAACCAACATGAACCACTGCAGAGCTGGAGCAGCAACACTTTGAAAGCAGATTCATGAGCGTAATGCACATGGAGGCAATTGGCTCTTTTACCCGTTAGAAATCTGGAACTGGGGATTGGTTTGGGAAAAGAGGGTCCCCTATGACGCTCACCATTGACTGTAGGGGAAAAACAGTGACTGTTATGGATAGAAGGCATGTGAACCCAAAAGAAAACAACAAAAAACAAGATCACAGAATGTGGAAGTGTTAAAAGTTTTTTTTCTTTTTTTGTTTAAACCACAGCAAGAAACACGGAAAAATTTTCAAAACAAGTGCTCTGGAGATGTAAATTTGACACACCCATCTTCAAATCCTACATCTTTGAGAATATTCAGAATAATATAACAAAGACTTTCTGCTTTGTCTTTAAGGAAAATACTGTGATCTTGGTTAGGGTACTCTTACTTAGGTATTGTCTGAGATGAAAAATAATTGAACAGCTATTTACAATAATTCAAAACTTTGAATGTAAAATGATCTATTTGTGCTAAAAATATTTATGAGCAAATATCTGGCTTTAGCTTATAAAAGAAACTGGATGGTTGAAGTATTGCTTCGTGCTGAACCAACAAGAGAAACCTTTCAATGCTTATTTTGGTGTCTAGTTCGCAGTTCCTGGTGTGCCTGTCAGACAGTTGTAATATAAATCATTTTAACAAGATTGATCTCGTGTCTTCACTATCCCATCAGGGATCTGAAAAAAGCAAAGGTCTCAGAAGTATACGTCAAGGAGCTCAATGGAGAAAAAAAAAGGAGACTGTAAGGATCTAGAGGGTCTAGCTAAAGAATGTTGAAAGAAGCTGCTAAGAAACAACAGAACACAAGAAACCAACATAAAAATGGAACATGCAGTAAGGAATCTTGGCTCCCAAGTCTTTCACTGCAGAACCATGATGCAGCCAGCTGATGACAACATCTGGAACTCATACAGCAGCAATGGTAGGCAAAAAAGCACCCAGCATCCATGCTCTGGCACAGAATGGGCTTTAGATAATCTTCAAAACCAAAGAAGTTTTCAAGAAAACACCCAGAATTTTAAAAGAGCTGGAAGAGTTTTGTGCATTCAGCAGGACTGAAAAGTGGATGCGATGGAATGGGGGAAAATATTCCTTTACCCCCTTGTTTCATCGAGGTCTGGGAGAAGTTAGAGGTTCTAGGTGGGAAATTCATGTCCTGGCCCCTGGACACCTGGGTCCGAGCTGGCACAACAGCAGCTGAGCCCATGGAGGAAGTCAAGTTTTTCAAGATGTTTCTACCTGGATGAAAAGAAACAATAGCAGCTTGTTTTACGGTCGCCAACTGTGACCCTATTCCACAGTTTGGTTCCCAGGCATGACTGAAGCCCTGGCAGCAGCCCTAAATTAATAAATAGTGATGTCAGTGAACGGGTATGATTTGGCCAACTTTGGTTCTGCTGATGTGTTTTTAGTCATTCTAGCCATCACATATTACATTCTTGCTATAGAGCAGAACCAAAGAAATCTAAACAAAAAGCTTGATATCTCGAAGGTGCATGTTCAAATCTGGAACCATGAACTAGTTCCAAAGTGTCACACAGGTATAGGCTTTGCATAAAATTTATGTGAGCAGAATGTGTTTATATATATATTCTCTTGAAATTTTCTGCATGCCTTCAAGTTAGGAAATGTTCACTCCAGGAGCCTACAACATTTCTATACAGCTTTGCAGTGTGGGCCCCAAACTATGATATTAGTGATAGGAATATGAATATGTGGTCACAGGGTTAATGTAGTATGCTCCAGTCTGAAACCTTGAAAGAAAACATCTAATTTATCCAGCAAAACATAAAACATATTGACAGAAGAGAAACATGTAAGAATTTTCCAAACAGATGAAATTCTTGTTCACAAGGAGCACAAAGAAGTAAAAAGCCCAAGCACACAAAATGGGGTTAAGCATGAGAAGTGTTTTTTTTCTGGATGGGGACACAAAAACATGACGACTGTGGACACATGGACTCCTGTGACAAGAGAGACAAGCAGTGGTGTTGCTGTAGGAGCGTTGGAATGGAAAAAAGTGAGCACTCAGGTGTTTAATACACTGATAACACAATTACCCCAGGAATTACTGTGAACTCTCTCAGAGGCGGGGGCAGGTAGGAAGTATCTTCTCCTTGACTGGCCAATCACTGTATAAGAGATACCGATCATGTGAGACAGACTTGTGGGTTCACTGCAAGAGGGGAAAATGCTGTTACACCTTCTTTTCCCACATTACTATTACTATTCGTCTCCTAGGACAACCTTCAGGCTGCAGAACAAATCTTCAGATATCATAAACGATGTGTATGTACGTGAATAATGTCTCACATAAAGAGTCCTCTACACCTGAGAACATTTTTTGTACAACGTAGTAAATGATATTAATTCTTGTTAATGTTGCATCCAAGTCTTTGAAACCTCCATGAGAACAAGAGCAGAAGGATAGGAAATTACCCGAGGGGCTGTGCGGCTTAGGCAGCATCCGACCCCAGGGTTTTTCACCATTTCGAGGGTGGCTAGGTAGAAGGGCTGCTGAAGTAGGTAAGGGTTTGATGGGTAGGAGCTGAGGCAAGGCAGGAGGGATGTCTTTGGATGGTGATGAGACATTTACAATATTGTTTGCATTTCCTGAATGGAAAAAAAAAAAAAAAAACAAACAGGAACATTTACTTTTACAAGAATGCTTGATAACTAATGAGTGAGAGAAGGTCAGAGATCAACAGAGAAAGTCACCATCCAGGAATTACATTGTCACACCAAATGCTAGCTATTTCTTGTTTTTTTTTTTTTTTTTTAATTTTGTTTTTTCTTTCTATATTGTCTTTTTTACTTTTTTTAAGAGACACTGGAAATTTACAAGTTAGGAAATCAATTTAAAAAAATTTTTCATCTCAAATTTTACCAACTTTAGCAAAATATATATTAATTTACAGTCAAAATACAATTAATGAGCATGATAAATGTGATATGCATGTAATCAGTGCAGCTCCTCCTGAAGGTCAAAAACAAGGTTAGGTTTTCCAACATGCTATGGTGTCATGCAGATTCATTCTCAACAATGCCACTTGCTAAAACTGCATGAACCTTGAAAACAAAAACATTAAGCCAGGACACAAATGTTTAGATGAATGAGGACCAGTCTGTAGAGCATGAAATGATCACATTGTCAAGATGCAGAAAAAGCCTAGTCCCAGGCCAACATGAAAAATATTAAATTTAACTCAAAGCAACTTGAAAGACATATTTAGCTGTCTAGAGACCTCAATATCTGTATCATCCTTTTGTCTTAAATCTGCTGATTGCTGATTTCATTATCCAAAAATGTAGCACATATATCAAGAACAAATATCATGCGATGAAAAACATCCTAAAGATGAATATGAATTAGAGGAGAAAAAGGGCCCACAATGAAGTAAGTTGAACAGATGGATGACAATAAAAGAAAAATGGAACAGCAGTGTTTATGACATGATGAAAGGAGGTAATGAAGAGCTTGCCTGATATGGTGAGCAGAGCATTAAAAGCAATGATTCTCAAGAGAATTCAAGTTCATTTTGATTTGCAAAGATGCAAAACCAAGAAACCATGCACAGCACTCTGCGAAGCAGAGGCAAGGAAAAGGCTGCTCCCGTCCTTTCTTGCCCAGGGTTGACTTACTTATCCCTGAAAGTGACCAATCCTCCGCATCACTGATACAATCCTGTGACCTTCTGTACTTTCAGTGCATGCCAGCATGCAGCCAAACACGAGCTGATGTTCTCAGACCACACCCATCGGACAGTGCAGATGAACATGGCTAAGCAATGACCATGGTGAATGGAGATGGGTAGGTCAAAAAAAATAAGTCTGTCTTTTACCCAGTGGCAACCGTGGCCCTTGAGGCGTTTTAGGTCGTGGGAAAGAAGGTGTTCCAAGGCCAATTTCAGGGGACACTGCGGAAAGCACACCAGGTTCATAAAGGTACTTACAAAGAAAGAACAAATGAAAGAAAACTTTCCCATATAGAATCATAAATTACTCAAAAAATAAAATAAACTAGTAAACCCCTAAAGATTTAGGAATCTTGCAGGAAATCGTCATGGAATGTGGTTGGAGTTCTGATGGTTTGAAAAAAGTAGTTAACTACAAGTTTAAGTCCTGTATATGACTGGTAGTACAGGAGGGTGGACCAGAAAAAGCAGAAAAAAAAATTACCTAAAGATGTTCTGGATGGTTCAGGAATCTTTCCAACCATAGGGGATAGTCTGGTCTGGTTCCGCTTGTGGATCACTGGGTGTAGAGAACAAAGCTTACCGTGATTACTATGATAGTAATTACTACGATGAGACTAAGCACATATTGTATATGTTTTACTTCTACTTGAAAATTATCTTATGTATCAGCAAACATGGGGGGTTTTTCTGGAATTTCTGGTATGTTCAGTGGTACAGAATGCAGAATAGTTTGTGCTGTCAGAACAAGATACACAGCAAGCTGCCCAGTAGTTGAAGACATGAAACCAAGGTCAGATCAGATCATTTGTTGATGTTTCAGTATAAGTAATAACTTTATAGATGAAACTTTCATCCACTTTATATTTAACAACATAAGGAGATGGTGCTGGTTTGATAGTATTGCTTTTATAACTCACCAGGTCTAGGAGGAAAAAGCCTCTGAGGTTCAACCATAAGTGACTTCTAGCAGAGAAATAAAATGTCAGTATCAAAACGACTTCAATGTTTGCAATGCTCATTCTGTAGCTCAATGTTACAGTATTTCCCCAGTTTTACAGGGAAGAAATACAAAACACTGGGCAAAAAAAAATCAAATGATGAAAGTATTCCAATAATGCTGCTTCCAAGAGCAGCATTGTACATCACTTTGTGTCCGACACATTCCTGGTCTCACGCCCTAGAGTTCTCCCCTGGAAGGGCCAGCAGGTGGCCAGTGCCCCACGGCTGTGGGGATTTATGATTACCATCCGCTCTGCTGGGGAACACATTTTTCACATTGGTCGGAACATGCAGAATGGCCCGTTGGGGGGCAGGGGGAGGGTGGGGGGTGTTCGGTGGGGATTTAGGCCAGACTGGGCCTGTTAGGTATAGACTTACACATTAGGTTCTGTGCATTATTTGCACCTGCAACTGAGCTATGAGTCATGTGACATCCCATAAACTACTCAAACTGTGTTACCTGACAGGTAGGAAGTGTTTTAGTAGAAGAAAAGGTGACTTTTAAATGAAGGGCTTCAGAGAGGAACATATGTCATCCTGCCCTGGGATACTTCCCCAGCTCCACAGGTTCTGAATACAATATAGTTGTATGGACTGGGAAGACCAGGTAGAAAAAATAAAAACTCACAGACCTACTGCTTGGCAAACATATATAATAATAATCACAAAGTGAGAAAATGTAGCACTTTTGCAGTGTTCAGAATGCCCATATTTCAGTGCTTCTTTACAAGGCATACAAACCATAAGGACTTACCCCTGGCTTCCTGTTTGGTGCTCTTGGATTAAATGGTTTCTTTAGGGGTTTGGCTGAAAAATGGAAAAGCATCATATGAAGCAGTTAAGAGTGATGCAGAGTTAACCAGGAAATGGTAAAAATCATCTGTCCACAGTGCTGTATACACAGTGGTGCTTGTGTTCTACACTCTCTTGTCACATAATGCAGAAAATGTACAATGCTAGGGTGAAATTATAGTTAGATCATTACTGCAGGAATACTAAAAGGTTAATTAAATTTAAGTGATTTTTTTTATGCCTTTAATATCTCAGTTCTAATTGTGGTTATGGAGAGTGGTACAAAGAAAATGTGTTTACGACATACCATCCGTGTTGGTGTTGTGAATGACTGGTTTGCTCCAGACACCAGTCTCCTTTTCCTTTTCGGGCCGAACGCCAAATTCATACGGTGTATTTGGCTTCAGGTTTTCAATCACAGTGTCGCTGGTGGGGCACGCCTGGTAGTTCCAGTCATTGCGGTCTCTCTCTTTATAGCGAACAGTGTACTGTCTGTATTGCATTTAAAAAAAAAAGGCACCATAGAATTATTAACTTCTTTTAATGTCATATTTACATTTTCATGCTGATGCAGATGCTTGCCAGTGTCACTCATTCATACAGCTGTGGAGCTAGAGAAGTTTCTGGAGTGTATTCCAGTGTGTATACTGCAGGATGCAACAGCTACTCTACGATGGTATTTCAACAAGAAGAAATTTAAATTAAAGCATAACAGAGCCAATTAGTTACTTCTAATCTGAGTGAAAAGATGCTTGAATCTACCAGTGAGGGTCACCAAACTAAGCGTCATTTACATATACTGTACTTGTTCTCTGAATGTTATGTGAAGCAGACTGTATGAGACAGGCAGTGAACACAGGGAGCTGACACGTTTTAACAAGAACTGAAAGGGCAGGAGACATGTTTGGGGTTTGCTATGGTTAAGCTTTCCAAAGATCTTTCCAAAACTCTCCTTTGCGAGGAAAAACATTTTTGAGTGAAAAGAACATTAAAGAACAAAGCAGTGTGTTAGTTTTCCCCTACAGCTCTGTATTTCCTTACTCCACCTTTGCACGCCTGAAAAGGGAACTTTGTCCAATTCCCCTGCCTAAACAGGATTTGAAAAAGTTTCTGAAATGTGTCTGGTTAATTTTTGCTACATGAAGATCAAATATGCTGTGTATGTTGAAGAGTCCATGTACACATGGTATTTTTTCTGACCATCAGTTTTAAATGCACTTGCATGCCTTTGCAGATCTGAATCTTCTTGAAATGCTTAAGTCATTCGGTCTGCAGTCTTTCTGACATGTCACTGAAGATGTCAATGTGCTCCACTGCTGGACAGCTGTTTGGCGCATCTGTATATTCTTTCTGCTCTCCAACTTGTCTGGCAATGTAACGGAACACGAGTAGAACAGCGAATATGCAGCTACTTGTGTCAAATGCAGTTTTTGATATGCTCTGGATGATGCCTCACAGAGGGTGTGAACGGTCACAAGCAGCACAGTGTGTATGTGTGATTCGAAGATTTTCAGCAAACTGCTCCCAAAAACCTTGATCTTCCAAATTGGTGAATGACGAGGTCCTTACCACATTGGGATTACATCATCTATAGTTATCCACCAACAAGTACTATTACATGAACAGGACAAGGGTTTATTAGTGGAGATGGCTGCAGATTTTGAACAGAACGTGTAAACAGTGTCTATTAAACTAAGGACTTTCTTCAATTTGTTCCAGACCACCCAACACTAGATCATTGTCTCCATCTGACAGCTACTGGGAACTGAGAAGAGTCAAACCAGATGACTCTGAAGAGTTAGCAGACCTTTCCCCTCATTACGTACCCATCTTCCAAACAATCGTTCATAATGTTTCCCTCATAAGGTGTCCTCAGCAAGGTTCCCCAGGAGAGAAGCACTGAGGTAGGTGTCACCGAACCAATAACCAAGTGCAAAGGTTTCTCCAGGTTAACTTTTCCTGTGAGAAAGATTCCGAAGGACAAGTGACCATTATGTAAAACATGGCAATAATAAAAGCTCAATCAATTATAAACATGCAGTTCTATAACTGGAGAATAGTGATAGTTTTGGACATGCAATACTGACCTGTGCACTGTTTCTTTACATCATTGGCTGGAACGGGTTGCACTGCAACCAGATATTTTGGCTCTGCATCTAAAATTGTGGCAGTAAAATGAAAAAGGTTAATGTACTCTGTGATGGTATGGACGACTGATGGAAGCAGCAGTGGAGAATTGAAGTAGTTGGACCAAAAAGGTTTATTTTCTTTTACTAAAAGGTATTCCTCAAAACACATTAACCCCCAACCAAGTACAAAACAAACATTAAGTTACAAAGAACATGAGGCTTATGAGCCATGGGCTTAACCCCTTGTATCAACATCAATGCATAGCTCTCCTGTTCACTGCATGAGAGTGTCTACATAAGTTTGCATCAATTCACCCTCCCCACTAGTGCCCTAATACAAACTTATATAGCAATAACTCCGCCCTTCTGGTTATACCATAACAGCCTCAACTATTCCAAAGTACATTTCCCCAAAAATTACATCCAACATAAATACTAAAACATACAAACAATACAGAACATTTTCTACTATAAATATCCCTACGTTACAACTTATAAAAACATTTATCACACTACACAATAAAACACCCCTGCCTAGTTGGTTGTGCCCAAGGACTCCCACCTAGATATGCCCCAAATAGTTCACTCCATCTGGTTTACAACACAAGGCACCAAACACAACAGAATACCAGACAGCTGCACGGTAAGGAAAAAGTCTACAGAAATGATCTTCTAAAAACAATAAATACATTCACTCTCCACAACCAGTTACATATACCTGCCATACCTTTATAAAAAAATATTATTAGTTAATGACAAACAGACAGATACCGGTAGGCCTTTCCCGGCACCCAATCTAGTTCAAACAAAAAGTGTTAAATGGAATACTAAACCAGAACAAGCAATATAACAGTACGAGGTGAAATGCATGTGACAGGCAACAACAGCAACAAGGTTCAGCATTTCATTGATGGTACTTTGTCGGCATCTTACTGATTCCTTGCAACCAACTTGCCTGTCACAGCTCAGTCTGTGACATACTCTATTGGAAATATTTTGAAGATAAAATCTGACTATTCTCCCTGATCTTATATATGTATTTCATATATTAAACTGGGGTCTAGAGGCCGGAGTCTACCATAGCAGACAGGACCCAAGGTGCAGGCTGTGCAAAGATGCCCCAAAACAGTCCAGCACATAGTAGCAGGGTGCAAGCTGAGACAGCGTATGAGACGTATAACCAAGTGGCTGGGATAGTGTACAGGAACATCTGTGCAGAATACGAACTGGAAGTCTCCAAGCCCAAATGGGAGACACCACCAAATACAGCTGAAAAAAGCAGAGCTAAGGTCCTGTGGGACTTCAAGGTCCTGACTGACAAGCAGTTGCTGGCCAACCAACCAGACATAGTGGTGGTCGATTGTGATTGATGTAATTTCAGATAGCAATATCAGAAAGAAGATTAAAAAGTACCAAGGGCTGAAAGAATAATTGGAACGGATGTGGAAGGTGAAGTGCAGAGTGGTACCAGTGGTAATGAGAATACTTGGGGCCGTGACCCCCACACTGGGAGAGTGGCTCCAGCAGATTCAAGGTACAACATCTTAAGTCTCTGTCCAGAAGAGTGCAGTCCTAGGAACAGCTAAGATACTGTGCAGAACCCTCAAACTCCTAGACCTCTGGTAGAGGACTCAAGCTTGAGGAACACACACATCACCCCATGTGGGGGTGAGAGGGAGATTGTAGGTATTATGGTTGAACGGTTTGGTGCATGCTGTGTTGATAGATACACACACACACACACACACACACACACACACACACACACACACACACACACACACACACACATTTTCTGAACCGCTTGTCCCATACGGGGTTGCGGGGAACCGGAGCCTACCCGGCAACACAGGGCGTAAGGCCGGAGGGGGAGGGGACACACCCAGGACGGGACGCCAGTCCATCGCAAGGCACTCCAAGCAGGACTCGAACCCCAGACCCACTGGAGAGCAGGACCCGGTCCAACCCACTGCGCCACCGCATCCCCCTGTGTTGATATACAACTGCAAAAATTAAAGCCAATGAAATTAATAAAAATGGGAACAACAGAAGTTCCAAAGGTGCCTTTGACAACATCCATAGGCCACATATTAAGCCACCAGGTCCTGGGCCCTTTCCCTACCTCTCTGCACTGGTATCTGAATCACATCTGGGACTCTTGCAAGTGTGTATCACCCAGCACTAATTTGGTGTGTGTAGTCTTAATCGCAGAGCTCGTGGATGTTGAGGTGCTCTGAATTCCAACAGCTTTCAAGAACTGGCACTTTGTTTGTTGTCTGCACTTTATATCTGAGACCAAGATAGTTTTTAATGTTGTGTGGTGCCTCTGTCTTCTTTTAGAAGAAGCCCAAAGTTTGTGACTCAGAATTTAGAATTCAGAGTTACCAGCTGCAGGGTCATGCCCTTTAAACATGTGATGTTTCTCTGCCTATTAAATGGTGTTTTTTTTTTTTCAAAACAAAGTTGTAAGCACCATGGTGAAACGATGAGTAGCACTCCTGTCTCACAGAGCTTAAATGGTGCGAAAGAGCATGTGTTTGATTCCTGCTCAGTCTGTATGGAGTTTGCATGTTATCTGCATGGGTTTCCTCCCACAGTCCAAAGAAATGCTGTTCAGGTGGATCAGTGACTCTAAGTCACCTGTAGTGTGTGAGAGCGAGTGCGTTCCCCTGATGTATGGATGAGTGACCCATTGTAAGTAATGTATCTAGCAGTGTAAGTCACCTTGCTGAATAGTGCGGGAGCTGATAGCAAGCTGATTTCCTTTGGACGAAAGCATCTGCTAAATAAATCTAAACGTAAATTGCCATCACCTTTTACGAAGCTGTCGGCTTAAGGAAAGGCTCTGTGCGAACATAAGAAAAGTGTCTGCCATTTCAATAAATGTAAATGTTTTGCCAATCTGACTAAACAGCTTAGCAATTTAACAGTGCTATTGTATTCATAAACAGTCAATTATCAGAGGTGACCATTATTTTTTCAGCTTTCAAGAGAGTACAGATACATCCAAAAAATTCCAATGTGCTCATGCTTCAGCATCTGTGTGCTTTTACATTCTTGGAAAATGAAGGAAAACCATAAGAACTCGAGTATTAATAACTGACACACTACTGTCTTCGTGGCTCTGCATTCTTTTCACAACCTGTCGCTGTCCTGCTAAGAAACTGTGGAACATTAAGGCGAAAAAAGTGAAGAGGAGCTCCTAAAGATGATTAATGTGCTGTGGGAAATGCATGTGAGAAAAGAGTATGAACATGTGGACTGCAGTGTGTGTGGTACAGCACTCTACTCCCTTCATGAAGGACCTTGATGAGGCTGCCCAGGGTACGAGCTCATGGATGACTGTGACAATATGCATGAATGCACAAGCTTGCTTTCTTTTCCTCATTTCAACAAGCGAAATCTCCAGGTCGTTGACATTAATAACGTATACCTTTGACACGTACTTCATAATGATGTTTTAGCTGTAACCTTGGCAAGCGACAGTCACATTGGTACCAGGCGCATGCATTCAAGCAATTATTTCATAAAAAACTGTATGACGCCTCCGTTCGTCTTCTTGCCACTTACCACCCCTGGCCTTTCCGGATTCATTTTATCGAATAAAGAAGGACCCGCACTCAATTCACTTTCGGTTTCAAGGGTCATACACCGGGAGCTCACCCATCTCGGCATGGTAGGGCACCCCATCTTCAGGCAGCTGGATGAACTGCTTGGAAAACATGGCGCCACCGTAGCCCAGGATGTAACCTTCCAGCTTGGTGTCAGGGTTGGGCCGCACAAACTTTAGGACGATGGTGTCCCCGGTGGCATTGATACGAACCTTCATGCTCTGTCTCCTTACTGGGGAAAGAAAAAATAATACTCTTGTACCTCGTGTTACAAGCATCCCGTTTTCAAAGACGGGGACATTTCCAAGTTTATGTATTCATTTTTAATTGCATTTTCTTTGCTCATCTGATTTCTGTGTCAAGTGACCATAGGCTGTGTTTTCACTTGTTGCCGTTAGATGGCGGTCAATAGCACTAGAGAAGGGGAGAGGGGGAGAGGGGAAGTGAAGCTTCAGAGAGCCGTGCGCAAGCCACTCCATCCAGCATATTTATGTGTTCTAGCTATATCTGAGACTTTTACATAAACAACCCAGAAACATAGAGGCATGTGTCTGTTGTTATGCTTTTTGATCACAAACTGAAGGTGACAAGATGCTCAAAAACATTTCTGAAATGAAATGGTCCCATGCTCCAGGCCAGAAGACTACAATTAGCCCTTTTAGCGTGAAACACTTTTTACCTCTAATCTTGTCTTATTTAACACATTATCCAACTCATTCTCTTTTCTCTACGCCACTTTGTCTTCCCACCGTGGCACCTAAAGCACAGGTGTAAAGCAGAACACAACATAACACTTCAGAGAAGGTGAGCATTGCATTAGTTTTATTTAATTTTTTTTTAAAAGTAAACAACTTCAATGATGCTTAATGTTATCAAAAGTTAATAAACTGGCATCCCATCAATATTGCATCATTGTATCATGTCTCATACCCACCGTTTCCAGTGCAAAGGAGTAATGAGATGTACTGAGACGCATTGAAAGAACTGGGGATCAAAATAGAATAATATCGTAACGGAAATTTTTAATTCATCATGACATTATCTGATGTTTTTAGTAGAGCCTAACCCATGAATAAATCGAGGGACTAAGCTGTATTACACATGTATTGATTATGACGAGCTGGTGGATTTACCAACAATTATAAACAAACTTCGAGGCCCAATTGTGTTCATAAGGTACAAGTGTACTGAATGACTTTAATTAAGGTGAAAACAGCACAACTGTTTCCATATGGGTCATTTGTTTAAAAAAAGTTTATAAATTAATTATTAATAATTATTACTAGACATTTGCAGCAGAACCTGTGTAAGTGTGATTAGGTAGGCCACTATTTTCTCTCATAAATCTCCAAATATGTAGTATCTATCTAGTCATTACTAGGAGTTTTATTACATACAATAGGGATTTTACAGAAAGTATCAAATCAGGTAACAGATTTGTGGGGTGATGGACATAAAGTTCAAAAATGAAATTAAATTGTACCTTTCATGGTAATCTATTCCATTCATCTTCAGAACAGGTTTTCCACTCATCATACCATATATAAAATGAAAAAAAAAAAAACACCACAACAGCTATATTTGTACCACTGCCTCTGCAAGAATACACCTTTTCATCAATTAGCTTAACAAATTAACACAAAAAGGTCTGTACATCAAACATTTATTTTGGGGACAAGTTTAACTCATTGATTGCCTGACCACACTTCATCCAAGAGATGAACCCAAAGACAAACTACTGTCTTCTGCCTTTTCTTTTAAAAGTTTTTCGCATGAACAGAATGGGGAAAAAAGAGAAAAAAGGAAAGAAATTCTGTAAGGCCAAATACACAAGCACACACAAATACATGCTTGCCATCAAAGGCATCCTTATGCTCCAAACTAAACACTGCAGAATGGCTTTTTTCTCCTGTGCCAACGACTCTAGCAGCATCCAACATCAACAAAGTTGCAGTGTCCGCTAGTGGTGTTTACTACAGGGAAAGGTTACCACTGGGTCTAATGAGAGCGCAGAATCTATTAAACAGAACCAAAGGACATGGATTTTACATGTTGTGGTGTGGATGTAATGCAGGAGAACTGCATCACTGGACAACAGGCTACAGATTGTGTCCTTTAAATACTCTAAGTGAAAAGAAAACAGCAGAGTCTTCTGCCTTTCAGGAAAGAGCAGTTAGCATGAAGGAGACTGCAGGGCCCAAAAAATTTCAAGAGATATGTCAAGAAGTGGCATTTCCCAATCTTTTCATTAACTATACACGAAAGGTGGACCAGAATACATCCATATATACTGTATTTCTGTCAAGTCAGATGCCTTGGCAAAAATATACATGGGTATAGGTATCTTCTTAACTAGTGCTATAAACCATAGCAATTTTCACTTGTATTATTTGGAAATCATTTATTTTGTGTTAACTGGTAGATTTTTTTCCTCATCTGTAAAATGCTTTTGTGACATATTAAGCTAAATTAATAGATTCGTTTACTGAAATATAAATGCTAGTAACTGGTATCATTTGAATGGGCAGCATATTTCAGTCAGTTTTTGCTGAAACAAAATGTTTGCTCTGGAAGAACACATTCATGAGAACCCTGAAAAGTAAACGCTAATAAAGCTCATTTAAAATGCATATAGTTTATCTCGAGAGGTGTTACAGCTCTCTCTATTATTAAATTCCATCCATTTACAGTACCAGTCAAAAGTCTGGGGACATCTGGGCAATACCTGCCTAGTTAAAAATGGACGGAAGAGTGAAAGCAAAGCAAGCAACAGGTGTCCTGTATCTCTGAGAACTGCCGCACAAGAGCTGGGAAGACATGTCAGCTCATTTCATGATCACACTTGTTTAACAAAGGGAAAAAAACTAGTTTCCTCCAAGTGTAATGAACATTTTTACTGGTCCTATCTGTAGCAAGGCCCACAGAACCCACAGCTGCTGGTGTAGCAGTAGGATGAGGAAACCAGATAGGAAACAAGAGCAGTGATAACAGTGCACTGCTAATGAAATTTTCCAACTCGCAGCTTTGGCATGCTGCTAAAGGACATTGTACTGTTTCGCAGCCCAACTTTGATTGTGAGTTCTTAATGTGCTGCGAAATACCAGTTCTTTGTGGGATAAAATTTTTGTAAAGGAAAATTAAATTTTTCAGTCCACAAAACCTGTACGACTTGCAGCTAGTCATTAACTTAAATCTAAGCAAATGAGAGATTGGACTGGCGAGGCAGTGAACATAAGGCGAGCTTTAAAGTTGAAGAAAACCTTTCCTTTTCCATCCATTTTTCATTTATTACTACATTAATGTCCATCAAGGTGCATTTTTCAAAACAACAGGATGGCTGTCGCACTTACAAATATACATCAAGTAATATAATTTCCCAGGTGAGTCACTCATTACCCTGAGTACATCAACATGCAAAAACCAGGAGTCCTTCAGCTGGCTGCCCTCATTAGACCAATTAGACCATCTTGATTATTGACATCCCTCTGAGGCCTGCAATCTTGTTGAGGTGTTAAACAAACAAAGGAAGCGAGGAGATATGTTTGAGAAAGCAGTCAGGAACCAAAGGCCTGGCAGGGAGGGCGAGCAATTAAACCGAATGTTCGGTGTGGCCACTGCAGGGCTGCGCTTGGTGGGCATCTGGGAGGCTCTCCAAGTCCCACTGAGCACCTTGGCAGCCCAAGGACTGCCCTCTCCAGCAGCATGTGTGCAATTTACTCACTCAACTTTTTTCATTCTAGTACTGAATGTACCAGGAGATAACACAAACGTGGGGAGAAATTTCTCAGTGTTTATAAAGTTTTAACATGGTGGATAATGACTGATTTGCTTCTAACTACTCTATAAAGAGGGGAGTGTGGCGGTGCAGTGGTGCAACTGGTTTGACCGGGTCCTCCTCTCTGCTGGGTCTGGGGTTCAAGTCCAGCTGGGGGTGCCTTATGACAGACTAGCATCCTGTTCTGGGTGTGTCCCTTCCCCCTCCAGCTATATGCCTTCTGTTGTCAGGTTAGGCTCTGGTTTGCTGTGATCCCTGCTTGAGACAAGTGGTTTCAGACAGTGTGTGCATGCACTTTATAAAGACCATTGTTTATCACGGCCCCCAATTCAAGCAAAAGATGCTCCTTATGAGCTATGTCTCCATACTTGAGGACCACTGTAATGACTTTGTCTGCTGCGAAAAGGTTAGTGGGTCATAGTGTAATATCTGAAATGGACTGGTGGCCTGTCAATAGTATACCTTTTGTATGTTTCCAGGATAGGCTTCTGGTCTCCACCGTCCTGCCTCCCTCGCTCACTTGCTCATTATAATTATCCACTTTTCCAAGATATATTCTATTCATCAACCAAATTGTATAGTTTCAACCCTGACTTCCTGCTAGCAAACATCCCTTCTGTAGAGGAAAGCTTTAAAAGTCTCCAGGATAATACCCAGACCAATCATAATCTTCAATGGGACTTGAAGAGAAACTGACATATAGCCTCTCGTGTGGGAGGTCTTCATTTTTTCTCTGTTCCTAAACTTTTATGAAAATAGTGTGGTGCCTTAAGAATGAGATCAGATACACAGAAAGGGCAATGCGCTCAACTGCCCAGCAGGAGAGGTACTAAAATAAAGGAGCCCCAGGGATTGTGATGCCTCTGCCATCCAGCTGTTTTCTCGTGCCAACGAGAGCACTGCAACCCCACTACAGTCCACAGCTGCAGGCAGGTAAAAATCCAACATGGACGGCAAATACAGTATGTGACAAAAATGTGCGTGAGGGGGTGGAGGGTCCTGTTGCTCAACAGAGGATGTTTTGGCAAATCAAGCCCAGAAATACAGTGCTTTAATCTTTGCCCATTAACTGATACCATACATGGGAAAAAAAAAACATTGGAATTTAGCAATAGCTGAAGAGTGTTCAACAGTGATCACATTTCACAGAACTGCTCAAAGAACACCATGGCTCTGAAAAAGGCTTTTCAATCACCCACCATATAAGTGATGAAATACAACAGCTGACTTTGTTATTCCTTCGTTGGATGTGTTTTTTCAGAAAGCTTTGATCTACACAACAATATGACAATAAGTTTGTACAGGAGATCCATAAACCAAAGTACAAACTACAAATTCTACTAGGTCCCTTTTTGTATTTTAAAAATAATTTACCATTAAAAAAAACTGCAAAATATTGCACCTTCACTGTTTCTTGACACATCTCCACATATTTTCAAACACCACATGGGAACAAAGTGGTGCCGAAATTTTACAATTCGACAAGTCTAAGTTTTACCACAGCAACAGCACCCGGAGGGACCAAACACACTCCAACAGCGACTGCGCATACACAGTCGCTTTTGGAGCCATGTCAAAAACAGCAGCGCCTTCTACAGATGTTTGGCACTCGAGAGAGAGCAGGACGCACTCCACACAATGCAGCGAGACACCTGGCAGAGACGCATGGACGCACACAGGCAGGTCTGCACAAAGAAACAATAACCCTGGAAACCGCCCTGCATTTGAAACTAAGGAGAATTTTCAATCAGTTCTTGTAATCTTAGTTTTAATTTTGCATACAGAAAGAATTGAATTTGTCGTATCACTGCGCTCTGATAAGCAAGGTAATCAAGAAGGCAGCCAAGGTTAAGTGGAGACCTTTTTTATGAGACTTTAAGCTCTCTTTGAAAAGTCCTTGTGTCTCCTCATCCTTCTTCTCACTCGTTCACACATTCAAACAAGCGGAGGAATACAGCGCACAGCGAAGAACACTGTGATGGAAAAAGCAAAACTCCGGACTGCAAACGTTTAACCAAAACCACTAGTGGGTGCGACTTTATTAAACAAAATTGCAAAACTGCTGTAAAGTGATGTTTTTCACAACAACGGTCTCTCTCAGTGCCATGAGTTTTCCCACCCTGCATTTACTCTTAACGCAGGGCAGACACCCACAGTAAATCCAATCCATATTGTTACATCTGTTTGAAACGTACTGTTGGTCATGCAAAAAAAAAAAAAAAAAAATCTGTCTTCCCAGGCTCTCACTGTACAATTAACATTACCTTTTCATCCAGTCCTCATTAAAACAAAAAATGGTTGCTAAAATAGAATATAATAGAAATGTTGTTTAGTATGCTCACTACAATAATATTTTTAATTTGCAGTTTTAGAGTCTTCATGTGATTTATTGTAATTGATTTATTGGAATATCATTGGAAATTTGTTTAAAATGGAGTTATAAAAAATTTCTGCTTCTGTTACTGCTTAGGAAGGATTGCTGGACACAGATTAAGACACAGTCCCTGTTCTGATTCTTTAAACATTCATGTAGCAACAGCTCCGTGAAACCGACACCTGAGACAGCTCTAACAGCACACCTCTCCAGCTGCTGCTCGCCTCTTGCAGGAGCAGGAAAGCAGTTCCACATGATCAATAAAAGAGGCTCTTCCAGCATTCCCAATACTGCAATGTGCATTGGCACGTGAGCACACATGCACTGTAAGCACAAACAGAACATGTACATTGTACTGTACAAAAACACTGAGAAATTTTATATACAGTGAACGTGTATTTGAAAAATTGTGTAAGTGAAACATTTTATATACAGCAATGCACCATTGTGTAATATGTCAGGTGAGGTGAAGACAATATTTTACTGCTGTGACACAATGCAAGCATGTGAATTATAAACACTGATGATGCATTAACTGCAATGGCATTCAAATGTGAAATGAAAGAGAAAATGGCACTGAGAGATCTTAGTGGGATTTACATCTGCTGCACACAGCATTATGATGGTGCATGTACTTGCCTCTGGGTCTCTGCGATGAGCTGCAGCCGATGAGCACAATCCCAGCCAGGATCATGATGCTCAGCTTGAGAAGCATGGTGCCTGTTTGAGGCTCACACAGGATGCAGGAACGACTTCACCAAGACTGGAGTTCGCCGGTGACTCGTTCAGCCCGCTGCAGATTGCCTAGTGAGTGATAGAGGCAGCAGGTTCAGCCAGCATCTATACCAGGAGAGGGAGGGGACTGCTGATGTCAACCCCCCCAAAAGACTCACTCTTGGGGGGTAAGTGAGTGGAGCTTTACTTTAATCTTCTCTTTCTTTCTTTCCCCTCCCTGACTTTATTCCCACCCTGCTGTATTTGCCAGCCCTGTGCTTGTTGTTGAATCTGATCCCAAGTTTTTCATACTGTTTCTCCCTCTGTGCTTGAATTCCACTGAGATCCCTGGTGCCGTGGAAACTCTACAGCTATCATTTTCTAGCCTATTGCTCAGGGAAGACATGCCCATTGCTATTGAAAGGCCAAGGGAGTGTGAGATGAGTGTTGCATTGCAGATGGGGAACAGAACTCTGTTCCTGTTTATGCCAATGACTCGTAGTCAACTTCCACAACAGAACATGTGCTGCTGCACTATTAACCACAAATCACTCTGACCTTCTTGCTCTGGTGTTCACATCCACTTCTACTGAGCCCAAAGGCAAACATCCTGGCCATCCTGCCAAAAGACCAGTCCCTAGATGGGGGTGGGAGGGGGGTGTGTCTGAACTGGACCTGAGACCCTCAAGACAAGTCTTTGATAATAAGCCAAGCTGTTTCACACGTGTCAATGCATGTGAGAACATTCCAGAAATTGTATTTCCTGGAATGATGTTTATGATGCATTTAACTCTCTATTAATCAAAAATTCTATATTAAAACCAATCCATACAATACCTCTACCTTGAGTCTCATATGCATTAGATTAACATACATATACATTCCACATAAATATTTACTCTTGTGAAAGATGGCAGCAATATGATTTCATTTTCAGACATTATGAAGATGACATAAACTGTGAGATCTCCCTCTAGTTCCTTCAAAACACTATACCTTTCCCTGACCCACTCCCCTACCGTGAGCAGGATATGTTTTACACCGAAAGAGTGACCTGGTCACTTCCTGTTCATCTTTGCAAATTGTGTTTTTTCTCAGAATCCAAGGGAGTTGTGACTTGAGCAGCAGGTCTCAGAGGGACAGCCTTCTGAACGGCCACGGCACCAAACCACAAGGAGAAAGTCAGCCTGTTTACATTAGTATAGCTGACAGATAAGATTTGACAAGGAAGCCGGCAATTTCCCGTCCCGTCAAGAGATTATATATAGAATTATAGCCATGTTGCAGACAGTTAGCTTCTGTCTCCCTCATGGCTGCTACAACATGTCTCTGTGGTGGCCCAGCCTGGAGGACGGAGAACTGCTTGACTGACCCCATAAATACCGAATGATACCAGTTCAAAAGAAACCAAAAGGTTCACATTGCAGATCTCTTTCTCACTAGGTACAGTGATTAGCGCTTTTGTTGTATCCATAATGCACAACAGATTCTCCCCAAGGCAAGGCCAAGGGGGGGTTATCATTGGCCAGCTCATTAGGACAACAGTTCCAGTCATACAATGCTTTTCTTCAATGAAAGCAGTTGTATACAATATGTTTGGTGTTAGGGAGTTGATACGATGCGGTGTCCCATATTGCACAGGCTACAAAAATAGAACAGGACAACAGAATGCAGCCATTGTTTTCAGATTGACCTAATTTCACTTAAAGCCCGGATTTTTGTGATCTCAAGCAAAACTAGATATTAAACACATTTAAAATGAATTAGGAATACTAAGGTGCTTATTGTTTTCAGTTTATACATCCGTTAATTACTAAGTCACTTAGTTGCTTTTATTTTGTTTTAAACTAAATTGAGGCATTGTGTGTTCTCTAAACACGTCATTGCTAGGGCGCACCTCCCTTTCTTATAAACCAACATCAAAGTAACATTTAAGTATGTGCAGGCACCCATGTGAACAGTGCCAAACAAATCTGTTTCAGAAATACACCTCGAGATCTATGGGAATTCCCAACCTCCAGGCCTACACTAACTGAGATTTGCTACTATCAGGGACAAATAGAAGAAGAGTAAGAAAAGTAAGAGATTTCATTCTGCAGTAGGCTATTTTAAGGCTATGCAAAGGAACAGCTAGTAGCCTAGTAGTTAGTATGACTGCCTTTGGCTCCAAAGGTCACAGGTTTGAGCCTCACCTCCAGCTGTAGTACCCTTGAACTTACCCTGAATTGCTCCAGTAAAAATTACCCAGCAGTATAAATGGGTGGATAATTGTAACCTTAACATTGTAAGTTGCTTTAAAGAAAAGTGTCTGCTAAATGAATAAATTTGAGGTAGCTATGATTACTTTCTATCAAGAGATAAATACATTGTTAATTCACAATGGAAAGGATGCCTCTTACCCATATCACTTTGCAGCAGCTACAAGTGATCTGTGGTGCAGTATGTATTGCAAGTCCAACTTGAGTAAAAGCG
Source organism: Scleropages formosus (assembly GCF_900964775.1). Classification (NCBI taxonomy): domain Eukaryota; kingdom Metazoa; phylum Chordata; class Actinopteri; order Osteoglossiformes; family Osteoglossidae; genus Scleropages; species Scleropages formosus. The sequence continues at coordinate 10,323,268 of NC_041819.1, read as the reverse complement.
AACAAAAACATTTTTGTAATAGTTTTTTTTTTTTTTTGCATTAATTACCAGCGATAGGGGGTGCGGTGGCACAGCGGCTTTGGCCGGGTTCTACTCTCTGGTGGGTCTGGGGTTTGAGCCCTGCTTGGGGTGCCTTGCGACAGACTGGTGTCCCATCCTGGGTGGGTCCCCTCCAGCCTTACGCCCTGTGTTGCTGGGATAGGATCCGGCTCCCTGTGACCCCATATGGGACAAGCAGTTTTGCACGATGTGTGTGAGGTGAACTGATGATGCTAAATGGTCCATAGTGTGCGTGCGTGCGTGCGCGCGCGCGCAGTTATCCCATGATTGACCAGCACCCCATACAAGGTGTACAACTCCAAACTTGGTATTCTGTTATTCTGGGACAGACTCTGTACCATCATGACCATGACATGGAGAAATGGTTGACAAAAGTGAGTGAGAGTAATGACCGGTTCAACCAAGATGTGCTTTCCATCTGATCTAGTACTGAGGTTTGTACAGTCATAAAAGTCTTTCCTATCCAGATGGAGGAATTTGCATAATTTTGTATTTTTATGGCTGAATTGGTTTTTGTGTGTTTGAGAAAAAGAATCTGGTGCTGATCTCATTTACAGTGCAGCTCATAACTACAATATTAATCTTTTGAAAATAAAAAGCATAAGGCAAAAAAAAAAACAAGGTAAACTGATCATCTAGTCTGGTCCTTCCTGAGCATTTGTTGAAAATGATCTTTAATGTTCTACAATGTCTATGGCACCTCTCCAGTGAGAAGGATCTTGATGCTTTAACTAGCTCAATAAAACAAGAGAAGAAATGTTGTTCGGTGTTGAGGTGGCCAGATTCCCAAAGAAAATGAGAGATGGGGCCAGTATTTCAGGCCAGAAAGCTCTCGGTACCACTGCAGAGCCATGAATGTTGCTGCCATGAATCTGCTCAATATATGAGACATATGAGATAACAAGTCATGAGGGTATACCTCTGCGGTTTTGATTATGGAATAATTTTACAGAACTCGGAGCACAATTTACTCCAAGCTATCAGTGGAAAAAATGGATATTCCACACATCTAAGCCTTTTGCCATTTCGATTGTAAATTTATTTCCCTTCTGTGCTTATATTTTCTTATATTTCACCCTCCTGCTGAATGTCTTACATCAGAACATACAACTCTAGGAAGAGTACCGCAATTATTTTTAAATCTCTGCTGACATTTTCAGTTGCTCAGCTATTATACTTTGCTTCCTTCGAAGATTTCTGCTAATAATTCTAACTTTTTAACACATTTGTTTGTGCCATCTCAGATAAAAAACACTCATGAGATCATCTATCTGACATTAGAGATGGGTTTTCTGTAAGAATGCAGCACGAAACAAGATGAATTCATAAGTAGAGAATTGCCCTCAATCTCGTTTGCAGATGTCTGGCCTTAAAATGAGAATTGTTCATAATCAAAGACAATAACGCAACCCAGTGTAGGAATTTTAAAAAGTAAACACAGCAAAGACTGGCATGAAAGGATATTTTTCCACATATTGTAAAATGTTAGAAATTTAATTTCACCACTGTGAAGTCTCACCACACCTCTAAAGCCATAGTGCCATATCGTCAAGTCTCCTGTGAACTTGCCATATTGTTCCTTGGTCCCGGTCCCGGTCCCAGTCTAGGTCTCCTCATGTCATTTACAGCAAAGTTAGGGTGATCAGGTGGCCATCAAAAACTGATTGACTTCTCAAACCAAGTGGTAATATGACTCATGACCTTTGGAGCAGGAACAGAATTGACCCATCTTTGCTATTTCCCAATAAAATACTTTTAATTTATTTGTAGGAGCCAGCAGTCTAATAGATTATTCACCTAATTGTTCTATTATTTTTTCCATTTTAAAAACTTTGAAAGCTATTTGGCCTCTGTTAGGATAGCTGGTGGCATAATGGTTAAAGCTGCTGCCTTTAGACCTGAAGGTTGCAGATTTCAATTCCACCTCCAGCTGTAGTACTCTTGAGAAAGAAATTCACCTTAAATTGCCCCAATGAAACTACCCACCTGAATAAACTGGAAAATAATTCTCAGTAACTTGACATTATAAGTTGCTTTGGAGAAAAATGTCAGCTAAATGAAGAAATGTGGTTAGTACTTCACCTTTCTTGTGTCAAAAGAAGACTTGTAATGTCATGTGTAAATTGTTGCAATGCACAAATAAAAGCTACAGCAATAAAGGAAACAGCAAACAGATCAAGGTCTTTGACTATCTGTCGTAGATGAGGCCTCCCAGATGCAGCAACGGAGTACATGAAGGTAGACGTCACAAGTAAGAGACATGAAATGCAGGGAAGTCTCGAGAGCACCAGGGAATTGCTATGTGTGCACTTTTGCTGTCATTATATTTACTTTCCTCACTAAAGTTGCCATTAAGTTAGATCAGCGAGTGAAACATTAACTGCAGCCATGGGGTCCTCAAGCCTGCAGTCAGCTGCCAAAAAAGTATCACCGTGACAGCAAAAAGCTCCGTTTTGTGAAGTCTTTTGTACCAGATATGCTCTCTTGCTGTTTAAAGCAAGTTCACATTTATTTTATTGCAGGATTCAACACAGATCCCTCCTGTGACCTCTCACTTGTCTGAACACACATACTGTATTACCAGCAGTGTATAATAGCGGTGCTGGGTTGTCTGTACATGTTTTCATCTGAACACATGAATAGGATGTAAAGAGAGCGGACACCCAAAAAAGAAAGCTGATCCTGTCTCTTCATAGAAATTTGTGCTCTAGTAGTGTGTGAGTGACAGGGAGTGTGTGTTCCACTCATGTATGGATGAGTGATTCATTGTAAGTAGTGTATCTTGCAGTGTGAGTCACCGTGGTGAATAAGGTGTATGGGTTCATAACACTACATAGAGTTCATTGGAAGTCGCTTGGAGAAACATACACACAAGCTGAAACCGCTTATCCCAAGTGGGGTCACGGCGAACCGGAGCTAAACCCAGCAACACAGGGCACAGGGCTGGAGGGGGGAGGTGACACACCCAGGACGGGACACTAGTTCATCACAAGGCACCCCAAGCAGGACTCAAAACCCCAGACCCACCAGAGGGCAGGACCCGGCCAAACCCGTTGCGCCACCGTGGCTCCCACTTTGGAGAAAAGCATCTGCTAAATAAATGTAAATATAAATGTATGTAAATGCAATCCATTTTATCAGCGAATCCTCAAGAAAGGCAGCACATTCAGAAAAGGAATGAAACATACACTATGAACTCATACAATCTTTAGTTTACAGGCAAAATAATGCTTTCTGAAAGAAAACTGCAGCCTATGGATATATGATGATACTGTCAGTTTTTTTAGGTTTGGTGTTGCACAGATTTAATATACAGAATTTAGTAAAGCAATTTTTTCTGTTATTCTTTTTTAGAAGACAGCCTTGTGCAGGATAATTTCAGATGCTTACATTTTACTCAGTTGCACAGCTGGTCTTTTACTGCAGTGGCTGAAGTGCAGTGCTGTGACATTTGATTTATATGAAGACAGATTCTGTGGCCTCCAGATGTTTGTTCTATGATTTACAAAGTAAACACTCCATGTTTGATTAACTTTTTTGACTGACCAGGACATTTAATAAGTATATTCCTATCATTACTGTCAGCAGGTCCTTAACTTCCAAAAATGACTCAAGTTTATTTCTTGTCTCAACCGCTGTTCCACGTAGAAAGTAAAGAAAACAGAATGCCGCTTTTGCACTGGACACATGGACTTGCATTAAACAATAACACTCACAGGGCGACAGATGGTGACAGATAATGCAATAAATGCCCAAAATGGAATCAGTGCAAGTAATATTAGAGGTTGTTCCCCATCTTTGCCTATTAAAGAAACAGTTGGGAAAAGTATTTCTCTGTGAGCTTCTGAGTTTAAAGAACTTTTGATGGCAAATGTCTCATCCTAATAATTGCCCAAAAAATGGTTTACACTGAACTCTGTTGTAATCCACAGGTGGAAAGATGAGGAGCTCGGGGCAGGAAAAAACTGCAAATGTCTACAAATAATATACAGGAATAAAGTTTATAGCAGCAGAAACACACAGCATTCTAGGAAATGTACCAAGTAGCAAAGGCAACTCATTTCCTCAAAAACTAAATAACAGATAACTGAAATGTTAAAGTAATCTGGAAACTATGTTGATATTTGGAAAAATGTACCCCCTTTAATTTCTGAAGTAGGGCCCTCATCAAAGAGACAAGGGCCAGAAAGTTTCAGTGTCTTTGCTGAAACTAATACCCATAGCATCGCTCCCAGAGTTTGGCTGAGAATATTCTGGAAACAGGCAGCTTTTCATTGGTTGTGGAAAACTCTGAGACTATTCTCAGATAGTTCAATAGTTCAGCACACATGCTTGTTGATGATGCTCATATGGATTGTCAAAAAGAACCAACAATTTTTTGCAGAGTTGCAGGAACAACTTCTGCAAGAACAATTTTCACACAAACGATTCTCCTTGAGGGCTGTTATGCATTTATAAAGCGTTAGTGCTTAGACAAGATGAGCTATGCTGCAGTAGGTTAATCCTGTTAGGATTGAAAATGTCGGATTTTGGAGAGAAACAATCCCTGTTTAAGCAATGGAGGATACATGGAGAATTCAAAGCTGCATGCCACACAGAAGATACCTTGTCCTCAAAACTGAAGGTGACTTCATGCAATGAGTAACCTGATCTTGTCAGTGAAGTGGGCAAAAAACTGGCTGTGAAATCTTTCACCAGCCCTGACTAATAGGCTCTGTGTCTGAGGCTCAAAACATTTTTAAACAATCCACAAAGGTCACTCACCAATGAAAGCCATTGCTGTGGAATGTCTTGATATATTACGGCAGTGAACGAAACTTGCATTAACAGGCAGTTGAGTGTAAATGAGCTTTTGGGTATGTGGTTCAATCCAGTGTTACTGAAAAAGGAAAATTTAGAATGGAATAGTAGCCTTGAACAGACAAAGGATCTGCCGTTCGCTGTCCATATGTAGGGTAAAAAAAGCCATTCAAAATATGATGTTTGTAAGAGAAGTTCTCATTCATTCATGTGCCATATAAATAAATAGTAGTCAAATAAATTACCTCAATACCTCATTTTTGCAAACTAGAACAAACCAGAAATATGAGAAATCAGAGATCACTACAAATGAAAGCTGAAGACTAAACATGAAGTTGAGGAAACAAAGTACAGAACTGGCCATTGGACTACAAAACTTAATGGAAATAGGGTATAAATAATGTTCTAATAGGAACCATGCATGAAACATTGAGAGGAACGTGAACTTCCAGGGCTCGCAGGACTGCTGGACTAAGAATCCCGCAAGCCAGCAGTTCAGATCCTTATTGTCATTGTTACTTAAACAGCTCAAAAATGCATTGAGCATTTTTTCTAAAGAACACACCATCTAAAACGTTTACATTAAGATTTATTCTTTTTTTAAATCTGGGCAAATGACTTGGATTTTTGGTGAATTTATTTTCCCATGAGTTTTACGTTTATTAATGTTTTCATGTATTACATGCTCTGAAGACTGTAGACAGATATCTTGGTGAGTTTCTAAGCCCAAATACATCGGAACAATGCACTGTATAATTTTTTTGAGCTTGTTAATTATATGACGGTCTTTCACATGAATCGTCACAAACTGTCGCCGGCACTTTTTTGCAAAATGACCTAAATCATGAAAAGAGGAGGAAAAGAGGAGGGCTGCTATTTGTCTTTGATGAAATGTGAGGGAAAAGTAAAAGTGAAACAGTGATTTGAAGGATGATGTGATGACAGCAGGCTTTTGAGACATAGATTTCTTTGGTGGTCCCCTGACAGGGCACTGCCTTGGAGACCCACGGCCCAGACCCCCATCAGATGGCTACGTACCCGGAGAATGTCTAATGCACTCCATCATGCCCTTTTCCTCTGCGATGCTATAATGAGTTCCAGACAATTCCATGCAATCACATCATTTCAGCACGTGCAAGATCACCAGCAGAGACATTTAGCGAGATATAGTACACCATCTCTACATGTATATAGTGTGCTGGGGAAGTTTGACATTTTTTTGGCTTTGTTCTTTAGTAGGAGTTTATGTGTTTGTAGACAATGTCAACAGTAATAGTATGTCAACAGTAAGTAGCAGGAAATTGAGAAAATGATGTGATTCAAAGATATTCTGGCACATGTGGACAATAAAAAGACTATGCCAAATTGTTCTCATTTATTTATAAGAATGGAAAATGGATATTTTAAGGTTTTTAAGAGATATGTTTTTTTAATTTAATGACAGAAAGCTGTTGACTTAATTTAATGAACGACCCTCACTTTTGACTTACTTACTTTTAAAATATTTAGTGTAAGAGCACATCTAGTCAGTTCTTTCAGACTTTCAGAGCTGAAAGACTTAAGAACTGATTTTATAGTTCTTTTGCTGGTGTATGTCAGATTTATGGTAACAGGCATTTTGGTTCATGTCTGCGACATGGAGTACATTTTGGCTCATAGGAGACAGATGTGGCAACCACTAGTGATGCTGACACAAGCCCAGAAAGAGCAGCATGCACACATTTTAAAGCTTCACATATGTTGAACACGTGAACAAACGCTGAGCTCTTCACCTTTTCGATAACACGACATCAGGTGTTATACAGATACACTTCCTTTGCCAACACCTCCCTCAGGCCAGAGCCATAACTGTTGTACATACAGAGCACTACGCTTAATGTAATGTAAATCACAGTATTTCCTGTAATTTACTAGGTGAACTGTTACATAACCATTCTTGTTTTTCAGACGCAAGGGGATTGGGGACAGCATTTTTGCACGCATTGGGTGAAGTTCTGTGTGCAGCCCTCTATTTCAATGGAAGAATGTGAAGTACAGGGAACGGGGTAAGCATGACAAAGTTTGGCTACCTTAACAACTGATGACAGAATCCTGACATCTTCCCAGGAAGTGTAATTGTGCAAGGGAGGGCCCATGATTCTCTGCCAAAGACAGATATTTTCCAGCCATTGTAAGAGAACTTTAAATAGCCATAGGTAGCACCTGCTTGAGAAACTGCAGGCATAGACTTTTCACAGAAGCTGTGTCCAGCAGGAGAATATACACACACACACACACACACACACACACCATCTGAAATCACTTGTCACATGCAGGGTCACGGGGAGCCAGAGCCTAACCTGGCAACACAGGGTGCAAGGTTGGAGGGGGAGGGGACACACCCAGGAAAGGACGCCAGTCCGTCGCAAGGCACCCCCAGTGGAACTCAAACGCCAGACCCACTGGAGAGCAGGACCCCTTCAAACCCACTGCGCCACCGAAACCCCTGCAAGAGAATTCATCCATTATTATTTTCTTCATTTTGGGAATGATAAAATAATCAGTTTTTGCTTGCTAAATTAATAAAATGGCAAAATAGTATTAATCTGTTGTTCTACTAATATAGAATGAGACTATTCCAGCAGAATTTCCAGCATTACCTACAGATGATTTTACACTATATATGTAGTTTGAATGTTTAGACTTGTTTGCACATAGCAAAAAAGTGGTCAATCAGTTCCTACTGCAATAAAACAATGTAAAAAAACAAGAGACTCTGAAGTGCTTTGGTACAATGAAGCCTTTAACTGTAATTGACTGCAGAAGGCTGACAGGGACACACATATGTTATGGGAAAAACCTTGCATTCTGGGTGACTGCTGTGAAACATTATTTTCCATAACACACACACACACACACACACACACACACACACACACACACACACACACACACACATTTTCATAACCGCTTATCCCATACAGGGTCACAGGGGAACCGGAGCCCACCCGGCAACACAGGGCATAAGGCCGGAGGGGGAGGGGACACACCCAGGACAGGACGCCAGTCTGTCGCAAGGCACCCCAAGCGGGACTCGAACCCCAGACCCACCGGAGAGCAGGACTGTGGTCCAACCCACTGCACCACTGCGCCCCCATTTTCCATAACATTTCAAACTATTTCTTATAGAAGTCAGCTGGGTGAATGGTCAATGGAAAATTTAAAAATGAGTTAGGAAGTACAGAAATAAAATATTCATTATTAATGAGGATAGATGGGGGCTAGGGGTGCAGTAGCACAGCAGGTTTGGCCTGTGCATGCTCTGTGGTGGGTTTGGGGTTCAAGTCCTGTTTGGGGTGCCTTGCAGCAAACTGCTGTCCTGTCCTGGGTGTGTCCCCTTCTCCTCCAGCCTTACACTCTGTGCTGCCAGGTTAGGCTCTGGATCACCACAACCCCACTTGGGACAAGTAGTTTCAGACTCTGTATGTGTGTATATTCTAAGTCACTTTCACAGTAATTTTTTTAGCAAAACATTATTCCATGGGGAATAAGATTCTATATTACTCTCAGTTAATCTACATTTTACACAAAAGTTTGCAGTTGTTCTATATACAGGTGTCAGATCAGGTTATTTTCTATTCTATTATTACGTTATTTCTACTTCATGATGCTAAAGATCAGTGAAATAAACAGTGGTAGGAAATTATATACTAAGTGATTCTATGCCACTAAATGTTACTCAGGACTACTTAGTTTTAATCAGTAGTAATTTTAAGTCTTCAGGTGACATACAGACTCACTGGAATGCAATTTACAAAATGATTAGTTATTATTACACGTTATGTAATTTCAATACCAAAATCTACATTATGTTTTAGACTTTAAACCTATGGACATTTTTAACTTTATTTCAGAAGTCCTATCAGGAAAGTTCAGTGTAAAACTTATCTAAAGACATATGAATACTGTGTATCCAGTCTTGTGAACTTACCGATTTTTTTCCACTTTTTCCTAGAAAAAATTTTCCAAGAATCAAAGGATATTGTTTTCATATGGTTATGTTTATGTATGAGCGTACACATGTCATGTATGTGCGCACGTGCTGAAAGAAAACAGAGACAATTTCCTTTAGCAAGTTATCAAGAGTTTCCCGTAAGAGTGGCTGCAAAAGAAAATGGGTGAACATGCAGAAGGAAAGTTCACAGTATGGCTCTCAGTATTTATGGGTTTTGGAGTCAATGCTGTACTTCCTATATTACCCTGAAACAATTTTGTTTGAGCTGGTTTTTACATTTTTTTCTCTTTTTTTTTTCTTTTTCTTCTTTTCTCTTTTTTTTTTCAACTGGCTCCTCTCAATGTGAAAGAGTAGCGGCTCTACCCTGAGCTCCTCCCGGATGTCCGAACTCCTCACCCTGTCACGAAGAGTGAGTCCCAACACCCTGCGGAGAAAACTCATTTCGGCCGCTTGTATCCGTAATCTTATTCTTTCGGCCGTCACCCAAAGTTGACAACCATAGGTGAGGGTAGGGTCCACATTGAGAGGAGCCAGTTGAGGTGGTTCAGGCATCTGATAAGGATGCTCCCTGGGCGCCTCCCTTTGGAGGTATACCAGGCACGGCCAACTGGGACGAGGCCCCAAGGTCGGCCCAGGACCCGCTGGAGGGATTATATCTCACAGTTTACCTGGGAACGGCTGGGGATCCCCAAGGCTGAGCTGGAGGAAGTCGCGGGGGACAGGGGGCGGCTGGGCCTATCTGCTCTCACTGCTGCCACCGTGACCCTTTTAAGACAAGCGGGACAGAAGATGAGATAAGATGAGATGGTTTTTACATTGGAGTGCCACACTTCTCAAAGATCAGCTCTCTGGGCTATTTTTCTGTCAAACCAAAATCAGTTTTTTCTAAGATTGATACATGGTAAGAAAATAAAGTTTTGTTAATGGTACTATTTCTATACTGTTATCAACATAAACAACTTTATAGAAAAGAATGAATAAAAAAATAAATGCTCTCTCAGTTTGACTATTGGCCCATGCAGATGCAGAAGGTTTGGTTTACATTTTACATTTAATAATCTGTTAATATATTTCACTTACTGTATATTACAACAGATTTATACATTGGTGCTAGTAATTTTACTTCAGAAGACAAAGATGAAAATGTTAGCCCATATTTGGCAGTCAGACAAGGATGGGGGAGCAGAAGGTAGTGCTGCCGCCACCCAGTGCCTGGGACGTTCAGGCAAAGGTTCGAATCCAGCTCAGTCTCTATGGAACAGGCATGTTCTCCCCATGTCTGCACAGTTTTCCTCCCACAGTCTAAAGACGTGTCTTTCAGGTGAATTAGTGACTGACGCCAAATTGTCCATAGTGTGTAAATGTGTGCATGTGTGGCTACCCTGTAATATAGGCCAGTGTCCTATTCGTGGTGCACCTATGGATTTTAAAGATCCTGGAAAAGGACTGTCATAGAAGCATATTGTGAAAGTGTCCTTTACATCTATGTTCAGCATGAACAGGAATCATCCCTCTGTGCCAGAAACAGTTAGCCTAGCTAGTATTGGACATGGAACCTGACAAAGTGGGGATTGCACAGATTAATTCATCTCTTCCCTCTGGAAAAATGACATCAAATGCATACACTTTCACACATAATAACCACATTGCCGGCAGTACTTTTACAGGTGATCTTACTGTCATGTTGGTTTCTCTTACAGTAAATAAAGCAAAGTTTTTTAAAAAAAATTAGCCTCCCAAAGGGTTGGTTTTTGGGCTGGATTTTAAATATTTCCTTGCAGTAGTTTGCAGAAACAGATGCTGCAGAGTTGGAATTGAAGGTATTTTAATTCAATGTGTCTGTGTATTCATGTTAAATGCATTTGCTTTAAGGAGCTGATGAACAGTCTGTAGTTGAGGCTTAAGGACCTATGTATGTCACTTCGAGATATGTCAGGACATGGAAAACCTTCCTGTTTTATCACCTTGAGCTTAACATCTCTAGGCATTTTTTCTAAATCCAAATGTACACTGTATAATAGAAAGGACTGTGAGCTTGACTATCTGAAAAATAATAGAAAAATTAGCAGTGAAGTCTAGTCATACACACAGTCTAAAACCGCTTGTCCTGAGCAGGGTCACGGTGAACCTGAGTCTAACCCGGCAAATTCAGGGCACGAGACTGGAGGGGGAGGGGACACACCCAGGACGGGACGCCAGTCCCTCAAAAGGCACCCCAAGCAGGACTCGAACCCCAGAACCTCCACAGAGCAGGAGTCAGCGAAACCCGCTGCTCCACCGTGCACCCCATCAATAAAGTCTAATAATATATGAAATTATTCCTGTAAAGAAGTTCTTCTCCCGAATCATTTGTCATGTTGTGTGGCATACTCTTCATACACTGTAAAATGGAAATAAGCAATAGAAGATAAGATTACAAAGTCCAAGTGACAGCATGTTTTTTTAAATACTATTACAAACATATCAAAAGAAATAATGCTGTTAATTGAATGTTACATTTATCATAATAATAGCAGGGGCACCAAGTGGTGTAATTTTAGCTCTGCTGCCTTGGGATGCAGGTTCAAATCCTACCTCCTGCTATAATTCCCTTGAGGAAGGAACTTACCCTACAAAAATCTGTGTAAACAGGTAAATAACTAAGTAGTTTAATATTGTAAGTCGCTGTGGAGAAAAGCATCAGCCAAATCAACAAAAGCAACCTAAGAAGCAGATGGTGGGAATAAAAACAGTGGCAGTGGTCTCTGGATGACAATTTCAAGCTCACAGTTAAAGACACATATTTCACGACTGTATGCAAAGAAGATCTTGGTAGGTTCTCAAGGACCAAACAGACCTGTTGAGTCTTTTCCAATACCTTCAACTTTTTGGGTTTTTTTCCTACTTTCTCCCCAATATTTTTTCCTGATTATGACAAGCTGACATGCTGTCAGAACAGGCAAGTTTTCTGGCGAGTAAACAGTTCCACAGGGTCAGACACGGCATGCCTCCCCATCAAGTTCAACAAGAGGCCTGCAGGAGCTATTATGGATGGATGGGCTTGGACTGGACCCAAAACCAGCGATCTGCAGTTCAAAGTTTGTTATGCAATGCCTTATTTCAATAACTCACAATGTATGGACTTTTAATGACATAAATAAAAGAGAAATGTGTAACAACCATGTTCATCAAATGCTTACTACCATCACTCCTCCAAACACCCGCAGGACACTGCTGATAGACATAGAAGAGGTGACAGAGCGGTCAGTTCAGTCCACGTCACTTCGTGCTAAGCTCTTTAAGTCTTCAAATAAAAGAAATCCATCTCAATGTCAGATCAGGTGCCAACAAATGCTGGAGTACAGCAAGTCACGTGTGTCTCTGGTTTTGTGTGCTCATCCTAAGGTTATATGAAATTATGGGGAGTTTTGGAACATGAAGCCACAAATAACCTTAAACCTGTTGGAGACCTCATTTCAGAGCCCACAACTCATTTGTTTCTTCACTGAGGTGAGGTGGGAGAGCCCTTGTGAAGTTGGAACACAAAAATGTGGGTCTAGGGTGGAAAACAGACTAGAAGGCCTGTTTCTATACTATGCTGAAAGGTTTATATTACATTATATGATGTCGTAATCCAATATTACATAGCCATGGTTTCTCCCAGGAATACTGGATTGCATGAATTGTTCATTTCTCCAGCTATTTTTCCATAAAGTGGTAAATTCTGTAAATTACGAGTATCACAGAAAACCACCTACTCCCTGCCTTTGATGATTACGCAGGAGGTGAAAAGAACAATGTTGTCATCTTTAATCTCTTACCCAAACCTCAGATTGACATTAAATAAACAAGGGTCCATCTAGTATAGTTATATAATATCTTGCCAATGGCAGTTTTCCTCTGTTGGTTTGTACCAAGCTGTCACAGGAGATTAGTGAAGGTTTTGATACTATGTTATAACTGCTCCATTTCTATTTATGTGACCCTAACCATATGAGTTGCATCAGAGTTTTGATGGGAAAGCGATTGATAAACATTGGTTTTTTATCAAAACATTTTGGAACTAAAACTATAACTGGTGAAAGCATCATCAACTGTATTATTCCGCTCTTGCAATGTCACAATGAATATTAAAATGACTAATTTCCCACAATTTTAAACACCTTTCATTGCCATTTAAAGAAGGAACAAAAGTGTTTAATGAATTTGTTAAGCAATACCTTACTTAAGAAGGTAGTAACTAGATATATAAAATAACTAGTTATTTTCAATCATTTTCAACGCTGTGCTTCTACGTCTGCAGTTTTAGTGCAGTTCAGCAGGGCTCAGTGAGAAACATGTCAGAAACCATGAACTGATCAGTTGTCTTCACAGGTCTTGTTGCTTTTGGAGACCGAACAGCTGTGATGTCATGAAAGTGTTCCCTTCTCACACACTGATTTTGCTTGCAGCTGCAAGTGCTTCAGAGGTGATTCCTTTTCCACGTGAGTTTGCCCGAGAGCCCGCCTGGCTCTACAGCATCGCTGGCTGTCGAAACGCCTTTCAAAGGCATTGGATCATTTGCCATCAGGGAGAGGAAAGTGCTCCGCAGGAATCCAGTGAGAGAGACAGAGAGAAAGAAAGAGAGGGAGTTTCTTAAAAATGTTACCTGAGCAAAGCGGACTGCATCCTCTTAGGTGTCTGAGAGAAGGTGAAGTTTATGTGCAAGATCAAGGCAAGAGAATAAACACTTTCATAATGTCACAAGTAGAGGAACAGTCTTGAATTTATGATGCACAGCAAACACCGAGGCTTCCAGAAACTTAGCTGATGCAACAGAGATTTAAACATTGAACATTTTTAAACATTTCCATGGGATTTTATACTTGTAAAACAAAACTGCAAACAAGAGCATCCAGAAATCTGAGGATTATCTTCTAACTGGAGGCAAATACCATTCAGTTTGGTTGAGAAAACAGGGTTTGGGGACTTTGGGTAACAGAGGGATACCTTTCAAGCATTTGTAATTGTGAACATTCAATGTCAGCCCCACAAAACATGAACTGAAATTTGAAAGGATCCACAATAATGAAGAAATTAGATTTGTTCAGACCTGCCAAAACGTGCTAGTGGAGTTGCAATGCTTTGTTGTAATGCATTTCATGGAGTGATCTGCAGGATTTCCATGGGTGAAGCTGAGAACATGACTTTTATGCCCTATTGGAAGCTGCCAGCTATAACACGCTCAGCTGAAACCTCTAGGCAACGGTGCTTCAGCCTGAATACTGACTCTGTATTTGACAGAAGAAAACAAAAAGACTACTGTTTTAAATGAGAAAAATCCCTGAGTAAAGTAGCTGGAATCATGCAGCAGTTTGTCATTTGGTAGCAGTTTTTTTTTTTTAAATTTTGGCATTTCCAGACAACTAAGGTAAACCTTTATACACATACCCACACACACACACACACACACACAGAGTCTGAAACCACTTGTCCTGAGTCGGGGTCGAGGCGAGCTGGAGCCTAACCCAGCAGCGCAGGGCACAAGGCTGGAGTAGGAGGGGATACACCCAGGACAGGACAGCAGTCCGCCACAAGGCACCCCAAGCAGGACTTGAACCCCAGACCCACCACAGAGCAGGCCCCGGTCAAAGCCACCGCACCCCCCCATAGGTAAACCTTTTGTGTTCTTTAAATTTCTGACCCCTAATAACTCATGAACTTCACACCTCCTGGAAAGTCACAGAGTGGTAATGAGATCAACAGTCCCAGCTGTAGACTGTTCCCTGTGCTCCCTGCAAATCCTTTGTCTTTTACATCGCTGTCACTGTTAAGTCAGTACTGTTACAAATGGAGATTTCTAATGGAAATTCAGGGAAACAAAAATTTATGGTATAACTCAATGAATTTCTTGAAAAATTTAAATTGTTAGGACAACAGCAATCCGTTTTGGAACGGAACTTCTGCATTTATTGGGTGTTTTTAACATTTTTCAATTAAACCTACCCTGATCAAGCAGCCACCACCAGCAGTAAAATGTTTTCCAAGGTCAGTATAAGAGACCAAATTACGACTTCTGAAACACTTAATAAAAAAATTTACCATGAACAAAATGCTTAATTCCAACAAGTAAGTCCTGTAGGCAATATTTTTTCCTAATTTGTTGACTTTCCTGACAGTGGGTAAAGTCTATATAGCACGTTTATTTCACAGAGAATTTAAGACCAACATTTCGGTCGACGAAACCACCACAGTTCACATGGCGCTCATACTAACAACCGAGAGCTTCCCACTTGCCTTTTATCATGTGGATTTAAGGTTCTGCCATTTCCCTGAAGCCTGTGGTTAACCACTTCTTACTAGGCTCTCCGTAATAGGGTCTGCTTTCTGAGTACAAATGATATTAGGAGCCCTTGTGAATAAATAACCCAGCAACTGACTGGGCTGTAAATACAATGAAACTGAGAGCGGTACACTAAAATAAGGAAGTATTCTTTTTTGTTCTTGTTTAGCAGGAATGAGGAAGTAAATCCTGAAGTATTGTGAGTCTTAAGTGTAAACATATCTGAAGTATACTTGTGAAATTGATCCTGGAAGGATACTATTCCAGAAAAATGTTTTAAAATAAAAAACACAGGTATGTTACTAAAATTAACATTACAAAAAATACCTTCAACAATAAGGTCAAAAAGTATAAAAAATTTAACCTAAATAGCTTGGAAAACTTGTTAATTCCAAATCTGTAAACCTATTTTAAGAATACTCTCTAATTTTTCACTTTGTTTTTCCATTTTGTGCATGCACCAACAGTTTCAATCCATTCATCAATCCTCAGTTGATTTATGACTCTTCTTTACGATGCAGCCAAATTCTGCTGACTCATCAGTACCTGGCAGAATAATAAGCATTGCCGACCCACAAAAGAATCAGCCCTCCATCCATCCATCAGTTTATCAATGCATCCACGTCTCGCAGTAGGGATGTAAAGATACTTATGCAGTGCTCTCAGGAGATTGCTGAAGAAGAAAGGAGAGACCAAAGTTCAGCTTAAATGCGTAGCAGTCAGATGGCCCATTTTCGTCTAGGGGAACACTGTGACATTGGAATTTCGCGTTTTTGTTCCACCTAATCATAAACTATGGAGGAAAGAGGCTTTACCGCAAATGAAAGAGATGCTCTCTCCAGATTTGGTCATTAAATTAGACACTTCAGAGTGAATTTACTTTGTGTCTCTGTCTGAAAAAGTCCCTTGTTTTCCCCATTGAATTGTCTGCTCTAGGGTTTGGTGTTACATAAATTCACACACTGTGTGAGACAACAACAACAGGGTAACCATTAATCTTGATGGCATTTGTGTGTTGATGTGACTATGGTTTGACATTCCTCATCATAATGTAATAACTACATTTGTTTCTTGAGACAATGGGTCAATCCTAAAAGAAAATGATTCCACTTCACAAGTGGCAATAAATGTGATGTACAGCTAAGAAAGAACTTATTTTTGTCCAGTGATCTTTGTGATTTTTATGATACACTCGAGTTAAGATGGATTTATAGGCTTCCTTAACTCTTATTTACAATAAGTTTAAATAGGAAAATAAATAATGCATTCCTGAGGCACAAAAGCTTCGCTGATTGTTCCCAAAGCCTGCAAAATTATTGCACCCTCTTGCACAAAGAAAGAAAAGTGAACTGAAAACCAAATCCAGAATATCAGTACTACTCTGTATACCTTAAATCCAGGGTTGAGACCTGCATGTAAAAATTGCTTGTATGATGATAACTCTCATCATTTATCCCATTGTTTCTCTAACTTTTTATTCACTCTTTAATATTTGTCTATCTGAGTGAATGAGTGTGTGTGAATGCCCTGCAACAGACATGCATTTCCAGAGAAACAGACTTATTGTGCTAATTTTCAAATCTTTTTAAATTACATTTTTCTAAATATTTAGATTTTTTTTTACATTTTCCAATTTTTATTTTGTTGTTTTGTTCTGGTGTTCTTTCATTGTACTTTTTCAAATGCAGATTTTCCTCAAGGGTTTTAGAAGTGTAAGAAGATGCTTTAAAATGAGCTTGATGATGATGATATTATTATTATTATTATTGTTAACAGTGCCTAACAAGGAGTTTCTCTAACTGAAATCATTGTAATCACTCGTTTGATCATAACCAACCATAATGATCTATTGGTAGAATAATTTACAGAAGGGTTATGAGCAAATGAGTGATTACAGTGATTCTGTAAGAGAAATTCCTTGTTAGGTAGTGTTGAAGAATCATTTACAATAAAAGAAGAATAAATCGAATCATATTCATAATGATAGGATAACTCTATTCATTTTATCAATTCAACCTTTAAAAATGGTAAGAAAGACTTTGCTTTTCAACTTCTTTTAGCAGTTTTTTTTTTTTCAGGGGTTTTATTATGACAAATGATCTTTTGACAGTATTTTAAAAAGGCAGAAAAACTCATCAAAATGATGCAGTTTTCTGTGACAGGGAAATCCAGACAATTTTGTCTTTTCAAGTGGAATCAAAATAAAAAACACCATTCAAGGGTGCTGTTGCTTCACTCTAATGACAGCTGTGGTGTCCTTCATATGAATGATACAGTCCAGCTCTAATTAAAAATTTTAACTCAAAATTTCCATGGCCCAGTGCATGGAAAAGCAACCACTATGGAAATAAATGTGCACAAGGGTGCCACCATAGTCGCCATACTGTTGCCTTATCCGGGCAGGAGTAATACGAGTGCTGTGCTGCCAGCTGCCAGGGTTTCACCAGTCAAGTGAGAACACAGAACTGTACAAACCTCCCCTGCAATGCTGTTTCTATTACAGGCTCCGCTAGCCGAGACCAGTCTGACCTCAGCTGGATTCAGAATCCAGGACCTTCATTTGATCCGTACTGGGAGACAGAGGGGGACAAAAATTATATGACTCCTAGGGACAGCAGACTTGTGTGACTGTGGTGGGACAGTTCATGGAAACCCAAAGATTATTTGTGTTCCAACTATTTGGCTGAAAGAAACAACACAGTTCCTTCATGATGTAGTATTTAGGGAGCAAGGTTTGTTTCAAAAGCCATATGGCCTGCCAATTCTATAATACCAATGTTCTGTTTTTTTGTGTACTAGATACTGCTTTGCATACCTCTTGGAATACACTGCATTATTAGTCACTGCAAATAACAATACATATATAAATCACAGTAATAAGAAACATTTGTGTGAGAGAAATCACTCTGAATGACAGAATGCTAAATCTCTTCACATCCATGCTGAAATAAATCAATTTAGATGTCTTTTCATCACCAGTTACTAAAACTGATTTGCTTTTCTTGCAACTAAAGGAATAGTTTGCAAGTTCTGGATTAAGAAAGGTTTTTTCTAAGCTAAAAAGGTGATTAACAGTTTTACTGGCCAACAGTCTTTTGTAGGGTACAATTTTCGTATACAAATGTTTTAACAAGCTTAAGAATAAAAAGTCTGAAAGATTTATTTTATATATTAGAGAATGTGTTTTCAAGAACCATTTAATGGTTCCAGAATGTATAGCTTAATTTTCAAAATACACTGCACTAACCCTAAACCCAACAGAATTAACCACAACAGTCCTTCATTTGCCTGTTTTTCAGTATGTTTTCCAGGATATGAAAATATTTGTTGTTAATAATTAATTGTACTTGTTCTATCCTCATATTTTTCCCTAACTTCATTCCATTCCATGTTGCTTAAACCTGTTTCAGAGATCTTATTCAATTTGTGTGAACTCCGTAAGTCTACAGACACTCCAGAAACACTTGCAACAACAGACATGTTAATTAATATTGTGTTACAATTTCTAGTCACACCTTCAGTCACCAGTTTCACAGAGAGCATGATTAGTGTCTCCTTGGTTTCACACAGATTCTAATTTGTTTCCAATTAATTTATATTGAACAGAGTTACTTCTACCACTGGTCACAGCATACAGCAGTTTCACCATGCTAGAAATTTTCACTATAGTGGGCAGTACTGCTTTTAACAGGCACTCCAACAAACCCCCTAACTTTGGCCTGTAGCCCCAGTGCACTGCAAAATGCCATACCGCAATGCATCGCATCTAAATGCCATGATATTGCCTCATGGCTTGGCAGCACACTAGAAATTCATGTCTAGGGGAAACAATATCATTGTTACACATTCTGTGGCCAAATAGATTTGACACATGATCTGTAGGCGGTGAGAACCAGCATCTAAACAACTAAAACATTGACTGCATGGTAGAAGTCTCCAGACCGACTATATATTTCCTAACCTACTCAGTGCTTTAAATTGTTCATTTTGAAATCGTATGTTTGGAATTTTACACAGAACTTAGAGAAGAGGTAGGGTAACAACCATGTTGAGACGAACATGGTATATTTGGACTGACTTGTCGAAACTATACCACCCTGCCATTCACCCTTGAGGAGCACTCAGACCAAAGTTCCTGCCAACTTTAATTAGCACTGTAATGGAAAGCTCGCACATGCTAGAATGCACGCTGACAGCAATATTCTTCGGAGTACGCTGACTGGATGTTGGCTGCTGTCATTAGTAAACACTTGATATGAAAATCAATCATCAATCCTTTTGTGGTTTTCAAATGAGATCAGCTTTGAGATAGAGTGTATTGACAGCGAGGTACTGGATCCAGCGACGTGGCATTCTTGAATGGAGACATTAGGTTTGCATTATTGCAGTCTCTAAGCTGCTCCGCATTCACTTGGCACCAGTATAAATTTCCATCCATAAAAGTCTGAGTTTTCAACAATAACTTTAGAAAGTAATTAAAATGCTCTTTCCTACTTGTTCCCACTGTTTTTACTGATTTCACAAAGAGGATTTCAGCTGTTGTAGTGGGGCGAGATCCTGCAGTCCCCTTGACACACAATGGCGCATGACAAGAAAACGACTCCTAACCCAAAGGCTCTGAAAAAATTACCCTGCTGTTCCTTCCATGTCCTATCAAAGTTCCAGTGTCATGCCCCAGAGCCAAGAGGCAGTGGGAAGACTGTCATCTCCATGTGTCACGCCCCACAGCTCAGCGTTCCAAGGGCACCACACTGAAGTTGTGCTTTGTAACGACCCCCGGGTCATACTGACTCCACCTCTACACCAGCAAAGGACCATCAGCACACATGAGAAGGAAGGAGAGTGGGAACCAAGCTACGTTTTCCCACCTCTGCGCACTGTGAATGTTTCAATGGGTGGGTTTTTGCCCCACTGCTCAGCAGCACAGACAAAAATAAGAAAATGAACAAAATGGCAAGGCTTTGGACATGTTAAGGAGATGGGAGCACAGCAAGATCATCACAGGAGTGTTGAAAAAGCATTGCTTAACTAAGGAAAAACCACTTGCAACACTGCAAAGCTCAGATCTGCTGCAATCGCTACATAAATGTAAAGTTAAAAAAAAGATTTACCCATCACAGATGGCTGTGATCAGTTATATACTGACTTTGGCACTAAAAAAAGCCTAGTCTGAAGTAATAATAACCAGTCCAATTCATAGGCCACATGTATAAAGTGGGGGCCCCTTGTAATATAAATCTTAATCAGACTCACTACATTTTTGGCACTGCTGCTGTTTCATCTAGCCAAAAACTTTCTACCAATGCAACTTGGGTTTGTCAAATTTAGCATCAAAATAAATTAGGTATACAGATACAATATTTTGGATCCATTTTCATATAATCCATCAAAAATTTATTATTCCTTTGTCTATCTCGTAGTTACAGTTTTATCCATTATCCATTGCATGAGGTTGCCATACCATAGACCATCTTGGGATCTGAACAAACCTCAGGCTGCAAGGCAGTATCCTTAACCATTAAGCCTCTTTCTGCCGTAGCTTTTTTCGGTTGAATTTTTTGTGCAAATCTGGGATACATTTGCAACTCTGATTTGGGAAATGCCTTCCAGTCCTTTCCAATCCTTGACCAAAATTACCATGTACAGAAACATTCTTCCAACCTGTGTTCCCTCTGGCTGACTTCAGTGTTATTGAGGATGCAGTGAGTAAGGAGAGTGCTCCCTAGTGGTGGAGCACAAGTCAAGGGGAACATGGAGAACAATGAAAAACTAAATACAAGAATGACTATCAGATTCTTCAGATTCACGTCACATTTTTTTTTCAGTTTGCATTATACATATCCTAAGCAGATGTCCTTATCCAGACAAGCACATGTAACCTAAATAGTTAACAGGATTGGACAGCCTACTGCTCCAGTCAATATGCCATCTGTTCTCCAAATGGTGACTTTTCTGAAATGTTCTCATTAGTTGGTAAAGTAATGGAAAGAAGTATTTATTGCATGTGATTTGAATAATTAGTTCAATATTTTGTGTCACTGCTAATCAAATTTGTAGGAAAAAAATTACAGATAAATATTTGACAAACATTATCAGTGCCTTTTCATTCTCCACAAGTAAACCATATTGTTTATTTGCATGACAAAAGTGTGTCTGAGGCAGTAGAGTACTTCAGCCCCTGTAAATAAGCCTATTTAGCACTCCCTCTCACCTTCCTTGTAGCTGCTGTACTGCACACAACGATTCATAAAGCAACTGAGGTCCCATGTAGACACAAGATTGGAGTTATATAATCAGCTGATGTTCAGATCATCCAGTGCTGCAAAGCAAGTCTGTACTGCACAGCATGTCTGTTTCAGTCAAAACAAAGAGCAGGAATGCGCAATCTTTCCGTCTTGACCTCCTTCCATTGTTTCCACATTGATCCTGTTGAGAGCTGACTGACAGATGCTCACAACCAGGACCATGAAAAGCAAAGTCAGCCTTCGGTTGACCAAACAAGGATGATGCATCGAACACCTAAGCGAAAGGGAGAACTCTGGATACTGCTGGTTTTGCTAGTTTTGATCATAGGTTGGGCACCATTTCTTCTAGCCACACTGTTACTGACATCTGGACACACCAAAATTTTAAACTAAAGATTGTCAGTTTCCAAGAATTTCATCACACTTTCAGAAAAGGTCTAATAAATGAAATAATGAACCAAAACACTCACTACAAGCACACTCAAATGCTTACATTCCAAACACTAAGCACATTACAATGCTATAAATGTACATGACAGGGTGCCGAAGAGCATCTGTTGATACACAAAAGTTCTGAAGTTCTCTGCCAGCAACCAAGTTTGTTCTGCAAAATTCCAGAGTTCAGGAGGGCACAAATTTGTGGAGAGCTATCAATGGTTCATTAAATGTTAAAAAGCAGCTGAAAAATCTCTATAGGTAATCTTACTACAACGTAGTGTTAATGCTTGCAGGTTACAAAGTATTTCTATCGGTCCATCCATTTTCATTAACCACTTGTGCAGGGATCTGGAGCTTACCCTAGCATCACTGGGCACAAGGCTGAGGGGTACACCATGCACAGGACACCAGTCTGTCACAGGAGAGCAACACACACATTCAGTCACCCATTCACACAATACAGACAATTTAGGATCACTAATCCACTTGAACCATATGTCTTTGGACTGTGGGAGGAAACCCACACAGAAATAGGGAGAACAAACTCCACACAGACTGAGGCAGATTCAAACCGATGGCCAAACAGTACAGGCACTGTGGGGTGGCAGACTGACTCACTGCACCATCATACCACCCTACCCTACCCTACCCTACCCTACCACCCACCCAACAGTCCATAGCACTGTTTATACTGTATAATTTAAGAACTCTCTACTTCTGGTGTTACTACAGTTACTGCTGTACATAACACAAATGATCAATTTGATGCTATTTTTTAAATTCCCTCCATTGATCTTCACTGTATAAATATAAAGTTTCTGAAGGGCCACAATTTAAAATACAACAATAAGAGATTTCCAGAAGAAAATAAAAATAACTTAGTATTCAGGTTAAGATATGAATCCAAAATGTATTTCAAAATGCACTACTTACGTACAATAATAATTTGCCATTACCAACACAGATGCTGCGACCCAATGGCACACTGAGCAATATCCATACATTCTTTCAATTAAATATAGAAACTGGGGGGAGTCCTTATCAGAACAGAACATATTTTTATTACTGTGAGCATTGCAAAGGATTTTTTAACACAGTTCTGAATAACTAAAGCAGCACTACAATGAGGGAAACCAAAACATGTGTCAGACATGTGAAATCTCCAACAAACAGCATTGCAGCATCCCAAATTCATTTAGGTAGTTAATAAAACTTTATTTGTACCATTCAAAACAAAGGCTTTGTAAAGGGGCAAAGTCATGTTACATAAAGTCAAAACATGCTTATATACTGTATATATTACATATAATACATATGCTACTATGCTAATATAAACATGCATTAATTGTATGCAAATTAAATTAAGAATATTTAATATGCATGCTCAATAAAAAAAAAAATTGTTTGTAAGCATTTTTCCCTAGTATTAGTTCCTCAGAACAGAAGAACAGATCGTTCACATAACTGTTTAACTTCCTACCAAATAATTACCCTTTTTTGAAAACATTGAACAAGTAAAACTTAACATGTTTTAATTAAACATTCTTGATATTATTCATCTTCTGATTCCGTGTGTTTGATCTTCGAAAACATTCCACTTACATGTCATAATGTCAACATTAATATTTTCAACATTTTCAGAATTGCTAAAACTCAGTGTTTACACATCAAAACTAACAAGACACATTGGCTTTACTAAAGACTTTGCAACATTTCTGTTTCCATGGATTATTTTCCCATTTAGACCTATTCCAAATGCGTGTTTGTTCACTTTCTTGTTGTACTGAAATAAAACCAAGTCTGTCATAATAACTCAGATCAGATAAACAAAGTCTAAATGTTTCCTCATGGAAAATATCCAGATTTTCCAGACAGAACATGGATGGGGAGAACAGAAACGTTTGAATCCAAATTGTTTCACATTATTTATCTCTTTTTATGGTTTTTTTTCCCCACATCACCACTCACACATGCATTTCTAAAACATAAAGTGACAATGACAATAGCTAAAACATAGCGATTTTTAAGAAAGAACACTGTATTGCACTGAAGCACCAAAAACCCAGTCGTAAATATTTGATGGCAGACAGATTTTATCATTTGGCAAAGACTAAATGAAGAGATCAGCAGCGCAGTCTTATCATATTTTACTCATTTGTCAGTGTTGTTTTATATTTGGGTGAACGACTGATGGAGTTTAAATAACCCATTTTAATACTGTCATGTTCAGTTTTATTTTTAGCGTCAAACATTCAAGTTTAAATAAAACTGAAGAATACTAAAGGGAGCAGACTTGAAGTAAATCATCCTTTCAGTGAAAAGAACTGGAATTGGAGACAAGTTTGCAGCATGAAAAATCCAAGCAGCACATCGCTTGCCAGATAAAAATGAACTATCTGCTTCAGTTCTTTCTGGGAATCACTAAGAGTGGTGTGGCAGATACAACAGAGTACGATAAGAACGCAAAAATAAGAACTGTAAATGACATTTTTTTTAGAAATTGAGTTGAAGAAACACAAGACATTCCGGAACTTTGATAACTTGGAAGTCCATCTGGCTTATGTAGCAAAAGTTAATAGTCTGCATCAAAGTGTCTGCATCAAACACTTAAATTCAAGAGAGTAGATTATATATAAAGTTGTATCATGTCCTTCCCTTCTTATAATGAGGTAAATACTATTTACATTTATAGGAAATATATATATATATATATATTATCCGAAATCAAATAAATAAAACTCGAGTGTAATAATGAACTTAAACCACATTAAGTATTTCAGGAGAATGAGTCATTATATTTCCAGCCAGCCCTGTGCTACAAAAATGTGTGCTTGTGTGCAGAGGTCCTCTGCTATTCTAGAAACAAATGTTCATGTGTTGGGTTATCAGGGGACTGTGATGTTGTCCTCCCACAGTTCCACCAGAGGTTATTGTATGATATAAAGGCACTCACAAAAGCAGAAATAACATGTAGGGTGGGCTGCACCATGGACTGCAGGACTTTCCCATCACCGGACGAAGCAAAAAAACCACAATACAATAGTCCAGAAAATGCAAAAAAAATTGTTTCAGTGGAAGTGTGGAAATTTTTAGTGTTATCTGACTGACTACATGTAGTTCAAGGAAAAAAAAAAAAAAAACAGCAGAAGAATTCATAAAACGATGTCACAAAAACATCTTACAAAAAACATTTGTCCATCTTAACATCAAAAAATGAGCAAGGCGCTGGTGCAGTGCTCTTCCGACTTCATAGACAACCATATCTTTTTCAATGTGTAGACTAAAATGTTTAAAAATTGTTATTTTAGATCCTCAGAATGTACATTCTAACTCACATGGACAGTGAGACACTGAATGAGAAGGAAACCTGCACCGTTGCCTCAGTCTCACTCTTGAATGGATGTGTTTATGTGGCTGGAAAGCGTTTGCAAAATTTTAAGAGAATCCTGCTGAGACAAGACTTTTATAGAAATTTAGTTCAGTCCAGGAAGACAGGAGCACATCTTGAAACCACAGGCAGAATGTGCCGAACATCACATGATAAATGATTTAAATGATTATGGCAGTAACGTGCAAGAGCATATGGAGGAAACGGGGATTAACAAAGACCCCGTCTTTCTTTAGAAACTTCTTCCCTGTGGTGTTTGCCATCACCTACTCATGTTCACTGCCAAAATCTACTAATGAAAACAAATCATTTTAACAGAGGGGTAGCAACTGGACCCCAAAACGTCTTAGGATGAAGAACAAAGTGCATTTCAGTAGAGCCATTGGCTATTTCCATCAGATCTGTGCGGAGGAGCTCTCTCTTTGTACATCCAAAGCCCTGTTTGGACACAAAAAGAGCTCATTAGTTTGGGTAATTTGTGAAGGAGTCATTTGGCCAGCAAATCTTTTAACATTGCAGGCCACCCAAAGCAGCTGAATGCTGAAGCTGTCGAGGCAGGAGGGCATTCAGAGCAAGAATATAAATACATGCCTGAGCTCCTGAGTCCTTGTTCCTTTACCCTGTCTCTTGGTTCAAAGACTGCCCTCTTCCACAGTCATCTGTGTTTCTAGTTGGACACACATTATGTCTTTGTTCTCAAGGTTGAAAGCATCTTTCTCAGAACTGCCTGTCCCGGATCTTGGGTATACGTTTCTCTTTCAGTGTTTACAGCTGGTGGGGCAATTAACCTCAGATATGAGGTTGGAGATGTTTTTTGTCTTGAGCACTACAATTGTAGTCTGTGAAAGACAGACCTGGATAAAACCATCGAGGGCCAGCTTTTTGAGCCGCTACAGACCTCAAAGCAATGACAGGTGGTGTGGTCATGTGATGTGAAGAGGGAATGTACAGGGCAGGACGGCAGATTTGCCTCTCCTACCCAGGAAGAAGGGGGAGAGGAGAGTTAGCCCAAGGCCAGTAGTGAGTATGTGTAATCTCCAGGGACGTGTCATGTGTCAGCACGTTGACCTGCTGTACTCACACTTGGTGCTGCCTCACAAAGTCTGCAAACTGGCGGTTCTTGGCATACAGCTCAAGTATCCGAAGCCGATCCTGAATTTCCTGCAAAAAGAGTTACATAACGGCGTTGGTGTGAGAGTCCCGCTGAGCTGCTGAAAGGTGTCTTTGACCTGTCCACCCACTCCAGTGGACAGGAAATACCTACACCTGCAGTGCTGGGGCCAAAGCAGAAATTCCACCTGTAAATCCCCTTCAGACAGAGGGAGTGGTCAGCCTTCTAGGAATAACTTTCTGAAATTAAACTCAATGTCTGTTTCGCAAATCATTCCCAATTCAACACAAAACCGCAATTCTCGTCTAAAATTAAAGTTACTCCGTGCGTAGATTCCTCACTCAAAATCCTGCATGCAACTTGTGTAAATCTGTGATATGGTTTAAATGTTTATATAATGAGATGTAGCACAACTGGTAACCAGTAATTAATTTTTTTTAAAGAAATTCAAAGCCTAAACTTTGAATCATGGAGCACTATGAACTCAGGACTACAGGGCACTCATTGCAGTTAGTCTGTGCGGACACTGTGCCTTGGAGTCAAGCCGAGCGTTCTGTGGAATCCCTCTAAGCCGGCGGCCTCTGAGAACAGTGCAACAGCTTACCTCTTTGGTGAGTTCACTGTTCTCATAGATGTGCCTGATTTCCTCGGTACTGAAGTCCGTGGAGGCTTCAGCGCTCCCAGTGCTACACACCGGCTCCGGATACCGGTGGCAGTAGTGACTGTAACCCACTGTGATGTCGCTCTCAAACATGGGGTTGTATTTGGTGGCCTGCTCCAAGGATGGCAAGCTCTCCCGTCGGCTGAGAGGGAAGAGGAATAAGACACAAGGTCCAGCATTTAAAATATAGAAGAAGCCACACAAGTGCCACCTTGGACTTGACAAAGTGCTTTATCCAAGTATAATGCATTATGAATAAAAAAGACAATTAAATTAAATATAAATTTAAAAAAGATCACTTAATTCAATGACTATTTTAACATGACTCCCTTGTTAAGTATATGTATAATGTTTGCCCTACCCTATGCAAACAACAGGAAAGACAGAGCCAAGCACAGTGAAACTGGGGACTGAGGTGATAAGGATAAACC
The DNA here is from genome assembly GCF_900964775.1 of Scleropages formosus. NCBI lineage: Eukaryota > Metazoa > Chordata > Actinopteri > Osteoglossiformes > Osteoglossidae > Scleropages > Scleropages formosus. The sequence continues at coordinate 10,295,839 of NC_041819.1, read as the reverse complement.
CATGAACACAGATATAATAAATGGAGTGGAACAGTTACATGGTCCTCAGTAGGACACAGATGTGGAAAAAGAACTCAAAGGGAGGAAACTTGCACAAATGAGATACACAGATACATATACTGTCTGTGCATATAAACACCCACATATACACACACACTTTGGGACACTCATATCAACATGCACGGTAAAAATAGGAACATGCAACATGCATAGAAAAAAACCATATAACGTGCCTGGTAAATTCCAGTTCCAAAAAATTCTGTGACAGATTTGCTTCAACATTTTTACTCATGTTTCTTGACTGTTACAGTTTTTCCCGCACTAAGATTAAATAGTATCAGTTTATAGATAAAAAGCCACCTGGGAAACGAGGCACTCAGGAACAATGCACTCGCTGAGGCTTGTGCAGATAGCAGAGCTTTTGAAAGGAACCCAGTGTCCTCAAACCCTGTAAATCTGTTGTACATTGTGATGATTTGTACGTCAAACCTGTGTAAAATACATTCCAGGGGCTAGCAAAAAATAATATTGTACGTATTTATATTTATATGCTTTAAACATTTACAGCAGCCTTAAAGCAGTCCTTAATTTATATAGTCACGTGCCTGCCTCTTAATCTGCCTTACACGTGACTTATTGCAGCGTCTGTGTCGTTTCAGCCCCATGCACACAATCAGGACTAAGATTCAATGGCTTGGGTTGGTAATTGGATGTAAAAAGGGTGCTCAGGAGACAGTTTTAGAACTTCTTCTTAAGTTCTTGGAATCACGTGGCAGCTAAACAGAGACCTTCGAGAAGTAACATTCTAAAATAACCATCCGATATTATAAGATCATTCACATTTCTGCCTGTGCTTGTTGGGGCAAGGCTTTGTTATGGCAGGTATAATAGCAACAGTAACTTGTACAATGAACTACTCATGGAAAACTCAAATGCTAACACACAGATTACAGGATAGTACATGTACCACAGTAACAACAGGATGTCACATTAGTTATAAAAAAAAAAAAAAAAGGTAAGCAGTCTATTAAACCCACAAAATACGTGGGCACTGGCAGCTCTTATCATGTGCCAATACATAGGATGCCAAGTTCAGCAAGGCACAGTATGTCATAAAAGGAAGCATTAAACACAGATGCTATGCACTCCGCAGACTGCATCCATAAAATATTGCACATACAGTCAAGTTTTTCACAGCTTTCCTGTGAATGCGCCTTAATCTCTCACCGAAGGGGGTCCTCCATCTCATCCTTGTCACGTTGGTCACGCATCACCCTGGACAGGAAGAGGATTACGGCCAAGGCGACGAGCAGTAAGCCAGCAACAGAGGCAATGGCGACCCCCACCACCACTGGCTCCGACATATACTCCTCACAGTGCTCACCCCGGTACCACCAGTTCTCCCCAACCCGGCATCTGACGTAGGGGTGTCAGCATCAGCAAATCACAGGTGTACACACTTAACACAAACAGCTGTACATTCTAACAACTGATATATAAAATTACGCATAAGCAAATTTTATCAAAAATTAAGTCTAATAAGCGATTTCAACGGTTTTTGAGCTGTGAACGTTATTTGGCATATTGGAGAAAACCCGAATAAAGATATGTGTAAAATGTGCGTAAACACAAAGGCTAGTCTAATTTTCCCCTTTTGTGAGAATAAAATAAAATCCAAAGAGAAATACATATATTTTATTCCCTTTTCTAGGTCTTTGTGAATCTTTAGCGTAAGTTGTGCTGTGTTCTTTTGTGATATTTATTCTTTGGCTTTTTGGCTCAGAGCAAAGTGTCTGTTGGCGAAATACACTTTTGGTTAGCATGAGTTGTACATTACTTTGCAGATAAGCATCTGCTAAATGAATAAATGTAAATGTAATTGTAAAAGCTCAGGCCATGAGCACAACATTCAGATGGCACAGACATCATCGTCCCACTCACCTGCAGATGGCACCCTGTCCGGGAATAACATCACACTTTCCATCATTCAGGCAGAAGTCTTGCTGAAGGTCACAGATGCTCTGGCACGGCAGGCCATCCACACTGAAGTATCCCGTATCGCAGACACACTCAGCCTCACCCGACCAGCGGTTCACCATGCAGTTCGAAAAATCATTGCAGGCCTGGAACTTACAGGGATCCGCTTGATCACCTGGCAACAGTTTGTACACAACATGGACCATCAGAAGTAGGCATAAATATTTCAAAAATGAAATATAGCAGTGTTTTATTTCTATGATGACAACAATGTCATTATCAATACTGTCTTGGAACACAATTTATTTTTGAATAACTATTTAATAAGCACTATAGCTTCAGTGATTAATTACACAAATCTGAGAGTCTACATTTATGTGTACACCAGAGAATGAATGAATGAATGAATGAATGAAAATAATTCTGGGCTATAGGCTATTTTCCTGCAAGAAGGTGTTTCATTTAACTGTTAGAGTTATTGGTTTCATTACAGAATATGGAAAAATGCATGCTGATTATATTATCAGCAGTAATTTGATTCAAAGACATACACAATTGTGTAAGAAATTCAGTATAAAACATTACAGTCCTCTCTTGGTTATAAGCACTGAAAGTTTTATACTCTTGGGTGGTCTTGCTTTTAGTGATATAATTTTGACTGTACAGCAGGGTCCAGTCAGTGCTATACTATATGTCAAATAATCAAAAGAAGTTGTTTCCTGTAGATAACAGGTGCTGGATATTACATTTCTGATACATGAATAGGATAATCATTAAAAGAAATATCAAATATAGATTTTTTTTTCTAGCATATCTTGTTGAATATTTATATTAATAACTCTAACAATATAATTTTTAAGAAGGTATATCCAAAACTATATTAAATTACCCTGGCGTGTTTTCCTGGGATTCTAGACTGATCTCATCATTTCATCTAAAAAAGCTTCATGTATTTATATCTAAACAAATGCAAATAAACTCTAATTAAAAACTTAATCATGTACCAAATAGAACAAGTTCTTGTATTATTAAAACCACTTGCTTGTCCCAAAATACTTAAAACTAGATGTGCACAGGCCACCAATAAACAAAAAAATAACAGTATTTAAAACATTTTAAAAAATCAACCCAGTTTCAAATTTACATTTTAGACAAAGTTGTGGGGCAACAATTTGATGAGTTTTTAAGCCTAACAATATCTGTGAAATTTACCATATGTTTTTGCTCTCCTAACAGTACAGAAACATCCTTGGTCATTTGGACATGGTCTCTGAATTATCGACCACCATGACCCAAATAGGCAGCCAAATATATCTTAGTTTAGTCCCACTGATGTTTTCATTTGAAAGCTAAGTTGACATCATTCATCACCAGTGCTGATTAAATGTGAAACATTTGGCAGCTTGTGTGGGGATAGTCTGATCTGGGCAGAAGGTGTGGGAACATTTCTGAAATACTCACAATTTTCACACTTCAATTTTCTAGAACAAATTCTTTAGAAACACGTACATGACTGTAGGAAATTCAGAAAGTGCCCTTAAGCAATGCTCAGTAACAAGCAATAAAAGAACACTGTGATGAATATTCGCTGTTTTTCGTAGTGAAATTTGTACTTAAATATTCCTACCTGACTCCACATCTAGCGAGTACTTGTCAATGGCGAGGTTCATAGTCTGGTAAGCTGTGTTACAAAAGTCTTCCAGAATCAGGTAGACTGCATAGCTGACACCTTGGGGCACTGGTTTGTCAAACTTCATTCTACTATTTACCACTATGCTACCATTCCTGAAGTTGAGAATCTCAAGGTTCTGGAAGTTGGTAAGATTGGACTGCAGGTAAGGTACAAGCTGTAATAACAAAGAGGACCCATTGTTACTTATAGAGACAAAGAAAAACTTCTGATACAAGTATATTACAAGATATGCAATACAGTCCACTGGTTAAACGTTGCTACATTACAAACATTACATATATTGCATATAAACATTACATCTATTTACTAAGAAATTTTTGTGAAATACTTTACCAGTTCCAGAAATCTCTGCTCTAGAGCTTTGAATTCTGGCGAGCTCTTGTTGAAAAGATCCTCAGTGAACATCATGTTAGTAACCCTGAGGCTGAAGAATACCATCAGTGCCTGTCCAGGGTTGGTCTGAGTGACAGCACTTTCTGTGTCAGTTCCATGAGCAGCACCAGATGGGTACTCTCTGCCATCTTCTTCTACATTACTTCCCCCATAGTCAATCATATGAAATGAAAGGTCTGAATCTGTGATATTGGGTAAGTCTTGTCCATGGGTTTTGATCTTCAGTAAAGTTGCATCATCCTGTGACCGAATAGGCAGTGTGGCAACCTCAGTTTCATCATCAGGTAAATGTGGAACCGTAAATGGAAGCAAATGGGTTGATTTCTCAAAGGGATAATCGTCAGGCACAACATCATAGATTCGTGTGAAAGGAGACTCTTTTTCTGGGGAGAGCGCCGTGGATGAGACAGTAATTAGGCCATTTGTGATTGGATCACTTTCTGTTTTCACCATGAGGACTTCTTCCCCATCCAGAACCTCTACTGAAGCCTCACTGGCTGAATCCTTTGTTACCAAGTCCTCTGCAGCCGATGTGTTGGAAATACTTCCATCAGCGTTTGGTAATGTTTCCAAGGCATAGTCTTTGGTTGTAATGACATCACTTAAAAGAGGGTAATCAGTGGCTGACATATTCTTTATGGTTGGCTCACCTGTGTAGAAGTCTTCATACATGCCAGATGCTTCTATTGTCTGCATTGAGAGCTCTACTGTCAGTGTTTCCATAGTCCAGAAAACTGGGGCTTGATCAGTGGTTGTGGAGGGAGGGTGAGTGCGAAGATCAGGGGTCTCCAGGGCTCCATCCAGAAATGGTTGTTCTAATGTGAACTCCTTTTTAGAGTCTTCCTCTTCAATAACAACCACTGTTTTAAATGTGGAATCAAAATGTTCTTCTAAAAAGGGGGTCTTGCTGTTCAAGATTTCTGGAGCTTGAGTGGAGATTTGCTTCACATCCAGTAAATAACTGTCTTTCAGATCAGGGTCTCTTGAGTCTCCAGGTTTCACAGAGGTGGCCATAGACAGCCATGACCACACATCACTGTCTTTCTCACTTCTAGAAGTATCTGATCCAGACCCCATGTCAGCTGTAACTTCATGAATCCTCTCACCTGAGGATGAAAAGGAAAGGAAAGAAAAGCAAGACCAGTTTTATTTTAAATTAGCATTTGCAGTCAGGATTATTGTGTACTGTTTTGAACATAGAGAACCTTCTTCGTGATTATAAAGCTGGATATAATATAACAAAGTAAAGCAATTATGTAATATGCAGTAGATTCTGTTACATTTTACAAATGTTTCTTTCAACTTGTTTGTGTAAGCAGGCACGTGTTTATAAAACAGAGATATGGAGAAACTTACCGTCAAAACCTGGAGCAGGAGTGATATCTGGTTTTGCAACAGATTCAAGGTTCATGTCAAACTGATTATCAAAAACATCTAGTGGAGGCAGAGTGGGGCTGTCCTCCAGGACAATAACATCATTTGGGTCCGTCTCCACATCCTGGGACCCCACCCTTACATCATGCAGGTTGCCAGCATCAAGCAGGAAGTCATTCTTGTTGAAACCACTGACAAATACATCGTTGCTGTTCAGTTCCTGTCCTGGCACATCTGGCGGTCTCTCTGCTGCAAGTATAATGTCCTGGGACACAAGAGAGGAAGAAATGATAAGAAAAACATAACTACAATTTGTCAAAGGAGACTACCAGAATAACTGGCAAACTATCTTGAACAAAAATTGAAATTTAAAATTTTTTCCAAAGAAAAAAAGTTTCTCATTCTTTTTTCTTCAGCTTTCAAGGGGCACAATGCATGAATTAGTTGTCAGCTATATTTAGGTTATTAAAAATCTTGGTTTTACTGGAACCTGCATCTAACAGTATGTCTTGTAGACCTTGGTTAAGCGTCAAAAGATTGATTCCTTATACAGGAATTACGATTCAGCCAGACTTGTCCCCATTGAAGACACCGCTTTGTCTCTCTTCCCTACCACTCAATTGTTATTTTACGAAAGGCAATGACATTTCATTTAATAACACATTAAAAATAACATGACTTAGCTGCATTAGTGATATAAGAAATTAAAACTCTGAAACAGGTCATGTAATAACTCATTTAGACCAATAATACCTGAATATATCGCAAAAATGTTATGTATTATAATATAATGTGTGCTTTCTTTGTTCCTTCAGTTAGTCAAAAAAAAGTTTACAACATTACTTCATGCTTTCACAGCCAAAAAAAAAAAAAATAGCAAGCTATGCTTTTTTTTATTTTTCACAGTTATCCAATTAAAATACATTTGTAAAATGGGATACATAAAATTTGATTATTTTAGCTTCAAAAATCGTCCTGTGTGCCGTGTAAAATAATAAAGCATTAAATTAATGTTCTATTAAAATTTAGTCACAAAGATAAGTGAGTGCATTGGAGCTATAATAGGGGCCTAAAATCAGTTTTATTAAACAGTTTTTAAAATGCCAGTAATGGAAAAGGAGAGCTTGTAAACTTTTGTAGAATTTTTGCTATGTTTTTTACAGGGTTAATATTATTTATAAACTACAACTTGTACAAAAATGCCATTTGGTGCTTTTTTTCCTGATACACTTAAAAATGTAATTGTGAAGAAAACAATATGCACATTATAACACAGCTAAGGTAAAAATCATCTTCAAGAAGGTTTAGAACAATACAGACTTTAGCTAAGATTCTCATTTTGTGCCCACTCCTCATCCCTTTCAAATGTTAAGAAGCAAGTGACCTTAAATGCCACGGTGTGATACGTTCCACACTATCATATAGTAATATGTTGTACATGTTTTTGCAAAACATTCTTATAAAAGAATTGTGCAAAACAGTTTCATTGTGTGACATTAATATTTCTCACCAGCAAGTTATTAGGATACACTGGTCCACTGGTGGGCCTACTGGCTCCAGAGAGCAATGTTTCAACTGCAGAGGGTAGGGAAAAAATATGTTCAGATATGGAAATGTACAGGACAGTGATTTTGCAAAAAAATCTGGCCTGACTTATTCTGCAACCAGTGAATCAACCAATATGTTTGAGAGACACTGAAAATCAGTGAAATTCATTTATTCCAACTGAGACCATATTGTTTAATTTGCCTCTGTCATGAATACAGTTACATTCTAGTTTTTATAAAGTGACTGAACTCGTAAAGATGCAAAAACATCCACGGAACATAGCCCATGTCTTCCGTTCTTGTATTTCTCTAACTGAAATACATAAAATGAACTGTCATATATGTCTCCTGTAATGGTCAAAGAAGTTAACATTTTTCCCTGTACAGTATTTCAGGAAACAATGAGCTATGACCATGGGTGAGTTCCAGACAGGAAGCTCTTGAAAATTTTTAGATAAATCAGAATCTATAAAAGTGAAATAAACTAAAGCTGTTTGCTTCATTCCAACTCCATGAATATAAATTTGCCAAATAGTTTTGGATAAATTCATTATCTTACTGTAGAGAATAAATCACTATGAGTGGGAATAAAAGCATATCAAAGAAAACTGGTGTGTCAGGCTAAAGAAATCTGAATGGAGATGCATATCGGTTACTTATGTTTTAAGAAATCAGATTTAGGAAGAAGTCGAGTCCCTTAGATATCTGTCCTATTTTAGTACTCAGCTGACAACTTATCACATGTATAGAAAAACTACTGCTGATATATTGATTTTCCTAATATGATCAATACTAATATGATCAAATATTTCACCAAGCAAAAAGGTTACTTTTCCCCTTTCTGCCAAAAGAAAATACACTGCAAAATCAGCTGAGGGGGATAAATTCCAAGAGAGATCATTTGAACCCGTATAATCCCTGTGGGAACAAAATAACTCTCAGGGACAATTCTACTGGACTGAGGTACTAGCGGGGTATGTGTGTACAGAAAAATCTATGGTTCCCTATAAAAGATCATTATGTCACTTCTCTCTGTCAGGTTATACTGGAGATGGCCGTATGAGGAATTTCATAAAAACCATAAAGATGGTGCCTTTAGGGTTGAACTGCAAAGTTTTGTTACCTCACCAAACCCAAAACTTAAACACTTTCACCCTGACCTCTAGACTACATTTTTGTACTAATATGTTACTGGTTTTCCCTGCCGTTCTATCATGTTCACAATATGAATGAATTACTGTGAACATTAATTCAAAATTAATAGAAGAAATGTCACAGCTGTTTTTTTTTTTTCCTAAACACCTGTTTATACATCTAGCGTTGACCTCACATGGCAACTTAATTCCAAAGTGTTAATCCTGCACAGATGGACCCGTACCGTTCTCCAGCTGCAGCGAATCTGGGTCCACGTCCAGCGAGGTGTTGCCAATGAGATTCTCCTTATGAAGAGCTTCAGTGATGTAGTTGCGGAGGTCCATTATGGTGTAGATGATTATGGGCTGCTCCACTGGTTCAGGGTACAAATTTTCCACCATATTGGACTGCAGGTTGATGTAGTCTATGGTGTCATTGCTGATGCTCCCAGAACCAACATCCAGAGTGATGGCATAGTGGACTATGACCACACTTCTCCTGGTATCAATAACATAAGGGATTGAACAGTGAGAAATCTGAAGTATATTTTTAGAGAAATCTTGGGAAGTTGCTAACATAAGCAGAATCTCCTGTATGCCATAAATAATTTATCACAATTTTCATGGGCTCTATATAGATTTCAGATTAGAGAAATTAACTAATTACAGAAAGGAAGCAAAGTAATTACACTTCTAGGGCAGGAGAAGATCTCCATTATTATTGTCATATATTGCACTTCATATGCATCCCAGTTGGATAATTTATTTGTGTATTAAATTGTGTTTGCTTTCAGTCACGTTAATCACTAATCACCACCAACCAGACAGAATTAAGAATGAACTTAGTAATGAATAGAGGACTCAAGGAGGCAAAAACAAACTAACTAATCAACTTCAATAAGGTCACTAAATTTGCTGGCCATGTCATCTGTATGGAGGTTGATGACACATTGCAAGAGGGCCTTTACAGCAGCAATGGCTTACAGGAGATAAAACTGATCTGCCGGTAAAGCTTTCCAGATGATTCCATGCTGGGTAACAGCTGGCCATTCTGCTTGTAGTGGTATTATCCCACTTAAAGGATGAGTGCGACTGACCGTAATGAAGTCACTGACAGGAAAAAGATGCAAAGTCTGTAAAGCATCTGTTCAATAAACTGTGTCAGTCTGAGATTAACCATTTTCTGCAAGGTGAGCAACTGAAATGAGAATTTACTTATAGTCACCTAGAGCCACCCCTTTACTGTAAAGGCTTTTTGTAAATTGTGGGGAAAATCATCTGGTATTTGAACACTAGGGTTTTCAAATGCAAATGACAGCTGATCACATGCTAGCACATGCCCAGGGGGATATGGTTACTGGAAACTGCAAAATCAGATCTTTTGAAAAAGAAGCAAGACAGAAACTTATTTATGATTGCATAAACCACAGGGGATAAATACTAGGGTTGCTTAGCAGAATTATATTCTTATTATTGGGGACACAAATAGAGAAAAAGACAATGGGTATGAGCCTCTAAAGTTCCAGAGGAACATGCCAGATTGTTTCTCTTCGGATTATGCCATTTATGTCTAGGATATTATGAAACAGAATGTAAATGTTAAATAGTGAAAACAACTGGAGTCAGCCTGAACAGAAGCAGATGTTCTACAGCAAAACAATATTCCATTTATTCAGTTAGGTGACACTTTTCACCAAAGTGACTTACAATGTTAAGGTAACAATTATCACATGCTTACAATTACTTGCCCATTTATACACCTTGGTAATTGTACCGGAGCAAGGTAGGGGGGGTACATTGCTCAAGGGTACTACAGCCAGAAGTGGGGCTCGAACCTGTAACCCTTGGATCCAAAGGTCACAGCTCTAACCACTACGCTAACAGCCCGCTGTACTATAATGCTCTAATAATATAACAAACACTCACCCTTTAGAATCCCTCTGCTGTCTGTATCAGAGAAATAAATAGTCATGAAGAAACTGTGTATTCTGTTCGCAGCAATTTCAATATTGATTTTAGGTCAGTCTTTTACTACCTTGTGATTATAGCTCAATATTGTTGCCGAGAATTTACCTGAATTCAAGCACAATGACGTTCCTGAAACCTGGCAGCCGTTCAAACGCGTCCTCAATCTGTAAAGGCAGAAAAGGAAAAGAAAACGAAAGCAAAGGTGTACAAAATGTGAGCAACTTTGCGTAATTAGATGTCTGCTTCACCGATTCTCGTGACTACTGCCTGAAAGAGCAACAGTATTTAGTGTAGAGGTTGCTTGGGGAACCTTCTGCAGTCAACTTTGTAGTCTGGTTAATGTTTGCTAAGGTTGACAACTCACTAGGGAACCTGCAGAGGGGTGAGAAAGCAAGCTGTGCTGAGTTTGTCCTAGCTCCATCCACAAGGCTGGGCTGTGTGCTGGGCCCTCTCACTGATCCTGCAGGAATGGCTGATTCATCCAGCGAGCACTTCCCTCGCTAGTCCTCCAGATGTGCATGGTTCTTACATAAAGCTGTATTCAGGCACTTCCAGGGAAATGCTGAAGATGTGCAGTGTTCACTGCCAGCGGTAGGGAAGATGCATAGATTCCCTTTCCCAGCAGAAGAGAGGTCTCCTGCTGTTTTCGCTCTTACTTAAAAGGATAGCAATGATTCACTGCTCTCTGTGTTTCTGGATTCGGCCTATTTGCTGCACAATGAATATTCTTGACAAGATCCAAGTATATTTTCCAAAGCAAGTGTGTATGGGCTTTTTTTTTAGTGGAGAACAGATAACATTTTCATGAGTTCCATAAAGACCTCTGAGGAGTATTAGAGTGCTCAGTATGTGGCCCCGTGCAGTACTAAACATTGGATGAAGAAGAACAATGAGAAAGAGGAGGAAAAGAAACAAAACACAGTGGAAAAGAAGGCATAAGAATATAATAAAGACAGGAAAAAATATGAGAGGGAGCGTTACCTTCTCAGTAAATTGCTGGGTTAGTCTCTGGTACAACAAACTGGAGGGGTCCTTCAGGGCGTCATTGTATGGCACTCCCTTGAGCTGAATGCTGAGCTCAACCAGCTGCTCCCCATGGGGCTGTAATGGTCTGTTGAACGTGTCCACATCAATCTCATTTCTGATCTATAAATGGGAAAGAAATATACAGGCGAACACGTATTTTTGTTGCCAAACTGTTGCAGACTGCGCTGGTGTAGACTGTGTCTATGCATCAGTTAAATCCGTAAAACAAGATAACTCTATATCTAGATGACTATAAACAAGCAAACCAATAAATGGAAAAGGCTGTTTACATCCTTTTACCGCATTTCAACTCACCATTTCTTCGTCTTCTATAAAATTGTTTTCATTGGCTGCTGAAATTGTCAGTCCTGAAGTAACCATACTTGGATTTACAGTGGCACCTGCTGCGAACTCCAAGGGAACTTCTGGAGTGATGGTAATTTCTCGTGTAACTTCAGTGATTACAGCAGATTTAACTTCATCAGAGACCTCTGGTGTGACCTCAACAGTGATTTCTGGGATGACTAAGACAGCAGCCTTTGGAGTAACTTCAGTCGTGACTGCTGGGGTAACAGCAATGGTGGCCTTTGGTGGGACTTCAGCGGAATCACCTAAAGTGATTTTGGATGTGATCTCCACAGGGGCTTCCAGGGTAGAGTCTATAGAAATCTCTGAGGTCTCTTGGATGACCTTTGAGGTAACCACTGTAGAATCCTCTGTAATGATCTCTGGGGAGGCTTTGGGGGTGACTAACAGAGTTTCCTCTGAAATCATCTCTGGAGAGACTCTGTCGTTGATCCTTTGAATGATCTTTGGAGTGATTGCTGGAGTACTTGCTGACGAGATGCAAGCGATGTCCACCCCTATGATTTCTGGAGATCTTCCTATAGCGAGATCTGGCATTATTTCAGTGGCAAGTCCAGTGGTACCTGACATAGCTTCTTTTGTAACCTCCTTCGGAGTGGTCTCTGGAGTCGTATCTAAAGTTGCTTCTTGGATAACATCTGGGATGAGTTGCACAGAAAATGCTTCAGGCCATCTGACAGTGATAATTTTGTCTGTGATAAGTTCCAAGTAATTGGTAGAAAGAGAAATCAAGTGAGATATTTAAAATAGATATTGAAATGTATAAAATTTAATTTCTAGTGTTTTCTTCAAGCCTCGAATTTTAAGATTGTACAAAAGGCATTGTGTGTAACAGGAAGTGTAATTATCCCATACCCAGCCCACAACAAAGGACTGCTTTTATAAAGATAATGACCCAAAAAGCCAATCCCTCATAATTAATTAACAAACACAGACCTTCTTGAGTGGTCCCTGCGTCTCCTTCGAGTTGGCCTTCTGATGTGCCTGAGCTGAAAAAACAATAACATGCACACTGTGGCCTTAAAGCACAGCTGGGTGCAATGCCACTGAGTGCCAGGTTCACATGCAATACAACAGAGCCTGGCTGCACATGAGCAGCCATGACTGGATGGGTTCATTGTGGTGGTATGGGGATGGAGGATATAGCATGCTATGTTGATAGTAGTTAGTTAAAGCAGTTACACTTGGAATGACATTAATTACAATTGATTGATTATTATAAACTGTATTAATTCCTAGTAACTTTTCCAGTCATTCCAGAATGGTTTGTTTCAAGTTCAAGTTCAAGTTTCGAGTCTATTGTCATAGATACAAGTACCATGTACATGTATCATGAAAATCTTCCTGAATGCTTCTCCACAGACTATGGGCAAGGACAATAGAAATACTGCAGACTATGGGCAAGGGTTTGTTGTGTTGTATTTGTGTATTTCATAGGAATGTTACTATGACTCTTACCTTGATGATGCTACCAATGGCATTCTCTGAAAGAGGAAAGATTTATAAAAATGACATAAGGGAAAATTATGCAAACTTTACCCAAAAATTTTGCTGTAACTTGACTTGATCTAAGTTATTAAATTAAATAAATTTAGTTAAAATTACTGTGATCTTTACCAAATATATTTAATCTATAGTGCCTTTGAGTATAGTTTGATATATTAACAAGTGTTCAAATACTCAGGCATCCTGGTGCTACTCACACTTCGCATAAGAGAGAGATGCTCTTGCGATCTGCTGAAGTTGGTGCCAATATCAAAGATGGTGACAGACCCATCTTGGCACATGCCTGTCCAATGCTGGTACTCGTCATGCTCTGGCAGACGATCCCAAAAGATTTTGAAGGCCTCCCACACTGTCTCCTGGCACACTGGAGAACATTCGGAGAAAGAGCACAATTTGTTGTGCTGCTGAGCTACTAGGATAAGGATGTGATGATGTGGGGAAGATTGTATTCACATTCGAATAAAACCAAGTATCATTAGGGATAGAATCTGCCATGAGGGTCAGAAAGAAACGTGTGTGTGTGTAAAAACACATATGCACATTGTTAAACTCATGTTTGCAGTAACATAGCATACCTTCACTGGTTTCATATTTCTTTGGAAGCCAATTCAGTAACGAATTAGTTATTTTACTGTGAAAGGCAGTCATGAATCGAGAATAATCCACTGATGAACTGTTCAATGGCTAAAGTTCTCTTCAGTTTTATGTCATTGTGGTTTGCTGTCACAATGAAAGACTATTATCATAGGCACAGCAATGGCAACAGAAGGGGAGAGGAGAAATCCCCACCAAGACAGGGACACAAGCCCAGCTTACATCATGGAACAGACCGGCCAGTAAGGTTCAATTAAACAAACACCGTTTCGCTGGTGATGGACTCAGGTTTCGTGACCGTAATGTGGCAGGTGCTTTGCTTCTCTGTTTGACCTGAGTTTAACTGCTTCGCAGGTTCACATGATGGAAATTGGTGCCAAGAGCAATGCCTCCCTTGTAAACAAAGAAAGTTAAGGCTCTTCCCTTAAATGGTATTACAGTGTTCGTAAAAGCTGCTTGTTATATTTCACTGCAAAGTAAGAATAACTTTTTTCTTTTTAATCTGACAAGGTATGTAAGTGTCTATTACATCTAAATTTAACACTACAATCTTGTTTATCCAGCATTCATTATTTGTCAGTTATAACATAATCAAGAACACAGATACACATAACTAAGTACATACATTTTCATACATATGAAAAATTTAAAGGCTATAAATATTTTTGATTCTTACACATGGGCCCCATCATAGATAACTAGCAAAATACTGAAAATCATTAAATACAAACTTGTTTTCTTTGCAAAACTGATATGTATAAAGAAAAGTTAATTATTGAAGGACTTCAACTGGTTTAATATAGATTTTGGATAAATGCTAACATTTAACTGTATGCCTGAATTGCATTCCTACCTCTGAGATGAAAGTAGTTCAGATGGTTTGCAATGGCTTGCTGCAAGGTGTCCTGTGCACAAAGTTTCACTCCAGTGGGAAATAGCACATCGCGTTTTCTTGTAGGAATTGCATTTCTCTTTTCCCGGGACGCTTTATAAGACAAAGCTTGGACGGTCATTTCTTTAGAACCGGTTTGCTGATTTGATAGTAGCTCACCATTGTTCAAAGCTGCATGTACCACATCTGAAAGAACCCAAAACACAATACTTAACAACAGAACGCATGATGATGCACAGACAGTCATAAAAGCAAGGTAGAAATATACATACCTGTGTTTGTGTGTACATGTCCCACAAAAAAAATTAATGCAAAAGTGCACAAAGAACAATTATACATGAAGTCCAGCATTTTTTCCCAAAAATTCAGGTGCGTCAGCCTTGAGCAGAATCTGTCTGATAATCACTTGTGTTCAGTTACTTGACTGACACATATGATTGTGCAATGATCCACCTAAGTAAAAACACATGCCAATAAAAGTTTTAAAGGACAAGTATGGGATGTCCACCCTGGTGAATGAAAGGTGTCCGCTGTGGTGCTGAAGACACCTCCTAACTCAGGTGGGCAGATGGACTGAGGAACATTTTTTTTTTTCTTTCTAATCCTCTTTGCTAAACCTTTTAGAGCAGCTCAGATGTTACAAACGCTGCAAGGGTTGGGCACACCATGTAAAGAATATGGAAACAGGGATTGTAAATTAAGCAAATAAATAAGAAAGAAACATTAAGACATTAATACTTGGGGAATCCAGCTGGAATATCTTGATGGACCCTGACTGCTCTTAACTCACATCTCCTCTTCACAACCTTAACAGATGTCAACAGATGGTGGGGAAAAAAAAAAAAAAAATCAAATTACGATAAGCTTCGACAGTCTCAGAAATAATTTCAGCGTCTCTAACTGAGATCTTTGGAGGTATCCGCAACTGAGACACTTTACAGAAGCCCAAAAAAAGAATAGGCCATGTTAGAATAACAGAGCCCACAACCAGACAGAGGCAATGGGACTACTGGGAGACCACTGGGGGTCAGCTTCCCGCTTTTCCCAGAACAGTTTGTTATTCAAGCACATCTTAGGTTATCTCTCGGGTAGTTTCAGTTGTAATGTATACAACAGCCTCACTCCAGGTACTTTTAACCCCTTACATTTTACATTTATTTCTGGTCACCCTTTTTTGGAACTTCTCAGATAGCATTACATTACCATCCCTTGCCTTGCATTATGTACTTATTTTTAAGTTCTCAGTATACTGTACTGTTGCTGCCTCTGCTGTTTTGAGCTTGTTTTGTTGTTATATAAAAAAAGCACAAGGACAAAAGTACAAAAGTAAACTAATGAGAGCATTTAAGCAACTGGCAACATACTGAATGTTAAGCTAAAGCCTGAATATGCATTCAGTAGCTACTTTATTAGGCACACCTGTCCAGTACTGGGGGGGTGCGGTGGCGCAGTGGCCTTGGTGGGTCTAGGGTTCGAAGCCTGCTTGGGGTGCCTTGCGATGGACTGGCATCCCATCCTGGGTCTCCCTCTCCAGTCCGGCACCCTGTGTTTGCCCGGTTAGGCTTCAGCTTGCTGTGACCCCACTCGGGACAAGTGGTTTGTGTGTGTCTAGTACCAGCTAGAACCCCCTTTTGCCTCCAGAATAGCCTGAATTCTTCAAGGCCTGGATTAAACAAACTGTGCAGGAAACATTCAGCAAGGATTTCAGTCTATGTTAAGTGGCAGTTCCAGAGGATTTTTCATCACAAATTTATGCTGTGAACTTTCTGTTCAACATGATCCTAAAGGCATTCAGTGGGGTTCAAACCTGGGGACTGTGAAGTCTAATGGCATGAAATGAACTTAATTTCATATTCCTGTAACAACTTTGAATTGATGTGTGTTTTGAGATGTTATACATTTTCTTGCTGGAGGTATCCATTTGAAAAACTTCACACTGTGGCTATTGAGGAATGCATGTACAGTCATGAACAATGCCTATGCATGCTGTAGTATCCAGTTATGCAGTATATGGATGCTACAGCATGTATAGGCATTGTTCATGACTAGATGCATTCCTTAATGCGTGTGGCAGAGCAAGTAGCGCTGCTATCTCACACCGCCTGGGGGGTGCGAGATGACAGGGGTTTGATCCCCGCTCAGTCTGTGTGGAGTTTGCATGTTCTCCCAGTTTCTGCATGGGTTTCCTCCCACAGTTCCGAGAGATGCTGTTCAGGTTCACCTATACTGTGTGAGTGACAGAGAGAGTGTGTTCCACCAATGTATGCATGAGTGAGCCAGCGTAAGTCACCTTGGTGAATAAGGTGTGTGGGCTGATAACACTACATAGAGTTCATTGTGTTCCTGTGATCCAGTACAAATTTTAAAAAGAGAATTTTTGTGACTATAAAAAAGTTCAGATAACATCAGTAAAATAAATGAGAAGAAAAAGATGGTTAATATTTCTTCCTTCTGCATTCTCTAAATTGTAATAATTTTAACACATTTTTATTAATTTCTCTTCAGTGTATTTGGGATTCAAATAACTCAAAAAATCTTTCCAGAATTTTACTTACAAGACAGTAGGAAATGGACATTAATGTATGATGAACAGTATCACACATTGTTTATCAGATGGTATGTTTTAACCTTAAGCTTCAATCCCTAAGGAAATGTGCAAACACTGTTGTTCATCAGTGGGGGATCAATACTGAACTGTATAGTCAGTTCTATTAACTCCCAATAAACCATTTAAAGCCTGAATTGAGTTAATACAGCCATTTGAAGTCATTGGTACATACTGCGTGCACATTTCCAATTCGCTTTTAAGAATATTTTACTGCATTAAACTAGTTATCCAACAGTGATGTGATAAAATTCAACAAAAACAAAATTTAAAAACTGAAAACACTTTTGTCTACATTTTGTATTAATAAATTTTGTGTAGCTACAGTGATTAATTCATAAGGACCTTCATTTTCAGTTCAAATTAAGGACGTACAAGAGCCCACAATCAGACAGAGACAATGGGATTACTGGGAAACCATTGGGGGTCAGCTGCCCGCTTTGCCCAGAGCTGTAAATTGGTCTAATCTCAGTCTGACTACAAAATCAGATTAACCAAGTCATTGTATGATAATGCAAAGTTACGTCCCCCCAGCCCAAGGCCAGACTACTACTTGTGTCAGTTCCAATTACTGAACAACTACTACTGCTGCACACCACTGAAATCCTATTTTACTACAATGTTTACTTTTAACTGCTGTTTCTATTTTAATCTATTTAAGACCACAAGTAACTAAACAGGGCAGACAGGATTAGAAGGAAAACAAAAGGCAAACAATCAGCATTGCTTTTGCACAACAAAACAGATCATGGTGCCTTGACCCTCAGAGCATTGAGAAATTGTGTCCCTTCTTATTTGGTTAATCACAAATGAAAAGTGGATGTTGTGAAACAGTATATGCCATGTTTTAGAAATGCATATTACACAACATAATAATTCTCTGAGAATTCAGCACTTAAATGACTCTTCAGAAATTCAGGCTGTTCCAGGACTATAAGGTACAACACTTGGGTCACAGTGAAAATAATCCATCTGCTTCAAAATAAAGTCTCACTGCCTGGCATTAAGACAATGCTTCCAGAAGATTCAAATCCTTTCTGTGACCTCTGAAAACTCAAGTGTAGGTCTTGCCAGTTGTAAACAGCAGAAAGAAATGCACAAAAAAAAAAAAAAACATCCAATAACTTACCACACACTTTGAATTAGGCACCTATTCAAGTGTACTATAGCAACAGGCTACTTACATTGGTTCATTTTTAGCAGACACTTTTCTTCAAAGCAATTTCCAACAAACAGTATTATCCGCCCACACACCTTACTCACCAAGGTGACTTACACTGCTAAATACACTACTTACACTGGGTCACTTAACCATACATCAGTGGAACACACTCTGTCACTCACACACTATGGGGGAACCTGAACAGTATGTCTTTGGACTGTGGGAGGAAACCAGAGCACCTGAAGGAAACCAAGACAGAGGGGGAAAACATGCAAACTCCACTCGGACTGAACAGGGATCGAACCTATGTCCTCTCACAGCATTCAGGCACTGTGAGACAGCAGTGCTACTCACTGTGTCACCATATTGTCCTTGAAATCTGAACTAGTAATTGTTGGAATCTAGCTGCGTTAAACATGTTGCTAAATGTAAACCTTACAGCGCAATAAACTGTGCTTAACTGCCAGATTACATTAACTCACTTTTTTCCTGTAATGTGCAGCCCCCTCAAGTCAGAAATATAACTGACAGTAAAAGTGTTGATAAATTTTACCTTTTATTTTTTTTATCCTTTAGCCTCACTAAAGCATATATTAGAAGCTGTTCCCTGATAATAGGCACAACAATTACTTTTCCCCTTTTGGCCAACAATACTTGCTACAATAGGATTCTGCTCTATTCTGAATTAATATAAACACAAGGATGCTCTTATTACCTAATTTAAAGTATGCACTTCATCACATTAACATAGGGCGATCAAGGACAAAGACAGCAAATGTCTGGCAACTTTAGCTGCTTTGTTCACTCATAACTCGACAGCAAAAGTTAACACTTTGTCAAGTCTGTGCCTTAATGTGTTGCTGCATTCACGAAAGCGCACAGAATGGAAACACGAACGATCTGCAGAAGGTTCAACTTTTTGAGTGAACAAAAGCATATGTTTATATTGTGACCTTTCCCCTCCTGTTACGACTCACTGTTTCTACAGCTGTATAACATAGGAAAGGCTGGGATAGAGGACAGTCCATAAAGTTGGCTTGCATATGAAGTGAATGCTAATAACACTTTGTCTGGTGTCTAGGACAAAGGCCAGGGCTTCCGGATTGCTGACGGGATCTACAGCCAACAGTTGAACAGTAGACGCTCATGAGAACCATGGTCCAATCCAGCCTGTTCCAGCACCAACTTCTTGTCACTGAATCTTGTTCAAACTTAAACTAAATCAACCTAAAGGTAACATCTCTATCCACCTGATAATAGACAGTCTTCTATGGGGAGCAGAGTAATAGACTCAGGACTGTGTACTCTTGGCTTGATTTCAACAGAAGTGATTAATTGCTTGATTTAAATGATGTGCAGTAAATACAAAATGTTAAAATCTTTGACTACACCCTATTCTTGATTTCCGGGGTTACCTAATGTTCTGTACAATTAAAACGCACTCTTTCTGCATGCACTGTTGGAGACAACTCTGAAGCTAAACATTAAATGACAACTTTTGATTGTTTGGAAAAATATTTATGCAACCAATAAACATTAAATATTCTGCTGGATTACATTTTACTTTATTGAGAGAACAAATAAACCTTAATTTCCCCCAAATATTAAAAAACAGTAATATCTTCAAAAGTATAAAGATTAATATAAAAAACTATTCACATTTACTCATTTAGCTGATGCCCTTCACATACAATGTTAAGAAACTTACAATAATTTACCAATTTGTAGAGCTGGATAATTTTCCTGGAGCAATTATAGAGTAAGGCTACATCAAGACTGATAGACTTAATGGGCAGTCTATCGGTTTGAACCTGTGACCTTTGGGGTCAAGGGCAGCAGCTCTAACCACTACATCACTAGCTGTACCAATTAAAAAAAATTCTATTAAAAATAAATTAAGTGTATGAAAGACCAAAAAAAAAAAAAAAAAAAAAAAAACACGTGTCTGTACTATCTTAAAGCGAGGAATTGTTCAGTTCCAAGCTCAGGAAGGAGAGGGGATCATCTGCAGTCCTTGACCCTGACTTCAGTTTTTGTTATGACTTCCAGGTACCACCACCGAGCAGCTGTTTCGAGTACAACGAGAGAATCAAGTCCCTGATCTCCTCCCGCTTCCTCCGCACCGTTTGCTGTGGAAACCAGTCTTCCAGGTGCAAGGGAAGGTCAAAATGCACTACTGGGTTCTGGAAGACATAGGCAAGGAGGAAAAAAATGAGGAACAAGAAAACTGAGTTTTGAAAGAATATATTTCACAGATTTGTAATTCGATGCAGCTGTATTTTATATTAACTTATCACAGGCATATATAACAAGCAGTGCAGGGAAGAAAAAGATTCAGGCCTAATTAAAGCAAAGATGGTGTTGTACTGGCAAGTGAGCTATTACCTCCAGGAAGCTTTCTGCATACTGCAGCAGGTAGAGTCCACAATCACTGCTGTTATCTTGCAGGGGGACATTGCAGTGGGAGCCACTCATCGTTTCGGGTGTGAAGTCTCGTGGGGTCCCTCTTCGCACCTCCCATTCAACCTCAAGGTACCTTGGAAGGGAAGAGAAAAAAGATAGATTGGTTCACACATAGAACTAGAAAAGAGATTCTTCACAAAACATTTCTTAAACACTCAAGCAACAATCCCTTAATACTACAAGTTAATTTTTATCTCACGTTTGCACATGCCCACAGACACATGGTACTCACTCCCTTAACAGTTTGAAGACACGCTCATGAGCAGACAACTTCAGAGAATCCATAATAAGAATACAAGGTCTGTGGATGCAGGACACATTTCACAAACACTGAATTCACATGTAGGCAGGCTTGCAGTGCAGCTATGAAATTCAAAAGTCAAATTAAAGAAACTTTATATTTACTACTGCTTACTAAAGGATTTTCATCTTTTCTTTCATGGCATCATGATAAATTACTAAAGTTAACATCTGTTCCATCAAGTAAATTGAACAGATCCTTGTAAGTGTCACTTAATACACATAACAAGAATAACTATGCAAGTTGTTGTCAAACAAGAAACACTGAGAAAATAATACTGTCTATTTCCCTGACAGAGAAAGCATTAGCCCTGTACATAAGACATTATATCCGTGATGCTCAATTTCCTCTTCTCACCTTCTACAGACAGTGTCCCTTTGACAGCCAAGTTTTGTACACTCCTGCAAAACAGGAAAATTGAAAATAGGGATGATAAGCTTTGTTTAAACTTTCTGAAAACATTCAACAGAAAAATAACTGACAATATTTTGCATAAAAATTCTTTAAAAATGTAAAATACGTAGCAGCTTTGAATATCACTTTATGGCTGTATCTGAGGCATTACATATGATGCATACAAACAGTGTAAAAGTGGTCCCCGATTTACGATGGGGTTACGTTCCGCAAAATGCATTGTAAGTCGAAAATGCATTTAATACACCTAATACACACCTCTGCGTGACACAATGGGAGATGTGGATCGCTGCCGCTGCCCAGCATTGTGAGAGAGTATCGCGTCGCACATCGCTTGCCCGGAAAAAAATCAAAACTCAAAATTCGAAGTATGGTTTCTACTGAATGTCTATCACCAGCTGACCATCGTAAAGTTGAAAAAAAATCGTAAGTGAAACCATCATAAATCAGGGACCACCTGTATACAAATATAACGACAAGTTTGCGTGTTACCGGTGCCTGCAAGCAGTGTGCTGATGTTTCCCTGCCTCCCTCCATTCCACCTGCAGGGAAGACCAGGGTAAGATACTCCAGCATCACACTCAGCATGTCACACATTTATTTGTTTTCCTCCAGAGGGCATAACAACAAGCGTGTCACGCAGCCCCGTAAAGCTGGCCCAGATGACATACAACAGGCAAGCCTCTTTGAAGTGTGCCTTGCTTTTAATTCAGCCTTCACCATTAAAATCAAACTCATAACTTGAGAAAACAGCTCCCCTCCCCACACTCGCACTAGCCTCGGCTAGTTCTGCATGTCCTCCAACTTCTTATTATGCTAGTTAATGCCAACTTTAAGACAAGACCTTTTATGAGCTCCATTCGCAGGTGAGGGTCTGCTATCCAAGCATGGAGCACCATCTGTCACCCTATTGATCCCAGAACATGGCACAATGTATGGAATTCAGCTCTGAGAGAAAACAAGCCATTTTTCTCCTGATGTGAACCAAAACATATTTTTTCCCCTCAACATTTATACTATTTTTTGTTCCTAGTAAAGATTCAAATATTGCTTAATGTTTCACACTTAGTTGTGAAAATGAATATGAGCTTTTATGTGTGTGGGACAGAGTATGACAAAAAAAAAAAAGGGTGTTTACACTGGCTGGGAAAAGGACTGACTTTAAAGCATGGAGAAAGATCTATCTACTGTTAAGCCACTTCCAGCACTTACCTGCCAGTCTCTCTTGGCCATCTTCCTCACAGGTAATGCCAATCGGCGATAGGCCATCTGAGGCCTGAGATTCAAAGCCGCTCTCCACAGCACTCATCTTCAACACAGCTGGGTCAATCCACTGCATCAACTGGGGCTTTTCCAGCCCAGGGAAGCAGATGACCACTAGGTACCAGTGAGCCCTGCACCACCACAGCAGAAAGATCACACAGTGCACTCCATGCAATAAAGACCGCGATTAATCTATACAGACATCACAAGATGTGAGAAGTGACAGTGAACTGGCTGATTTCACAGGAAAAACAGACACACTAAAAATGAGAACACAGGCAAAGCCAAGAGGACTTCAAAGACACTAGACTGACGCCTGAAATTCCAGAGCAGCAGCTGTAAGTACAATGTGTGTGTCCATTCATCTCATTTATTTTTATATGAACACACTGCACTGTGTCAAAATTATGAACAGAGGCCTTTACGTGGTTACACTTTCTGTTTTCATTACCCCTTGCATAGTTTTTCCACAGAATCCAGAACTAAAATTTTGGTTTGTTTTAAATAATTCTAGTTTTACACAAGACTCTGGATGTCGGCCTTTTATCCGCCATCCTAAAACCCTGACACTGAAACAGAGTGTTCAATCACTGGAGTAATCATAAATTCGCATTGGTAATTCTTCCCACATGATGAAAGAAAATACATCTACAGATTTTTAACATTCAGCCCAACATGTTTAAATAATACAGTATACCACAGAGACAGAAGACTTCATATGTGCATCGCAATCAACCTAAACCATGTAGGTGGTCCCAGAGTTCAGGCTTGTATATGGTTTCATATCCAAATTATCATGGCTCATTTCATTATTAAATGTTGCTTGAATGTGAAGAGAGAGAGATTGATTTGAAGAGTGAGATGGTCAGGAGTTGTATAAAAGGAATGCAGTCCCCAAAGAGGAATATATAGGTGGTCCCCGACTTACGATGGGGTTACGTTCCACAAAACCCATCGTAAATTGAAAATATTGTAACTCGCAACTTGTTTCAGTACATTTTCCAGCTGCATGAATGTGAAAGTGATAAACTGTTGCATTACATTAAATGTTATGCTACAACATAATACACACAAAGAACCGCACTTGTCTTGTGTCACCTAAAATATCACAGACAGGCCCTAACCTTCTGTTCACATTTAGAAAGTTGTGACTCACTCCTGATTGACAGGTATGAAAAGGTAATCCTTTCTGAAGATGTCTACATTCCGAGTCCATGTTTTCACTCTCTGATGTCGTCTGTGCTGGGTTCTGGAAAGATGTCACATAGTGATCTGTCATGCTTTTCACAAAAAATAGCGCAAGAAGTTCTAACTAATAAATAAAACTGATTAATGGGTGATTAATGATATGATGATTGACTATTTGTTGGATAATACAGATTAACATCACTTTAAAATTACAACCAACTTCAACAATGAAAGACAGACTAATATTATATCTACTATTCTTCACAGCTGTTACAGAAAATTAGCAACCACGCCTGGCACTGACCAGGGCTTTTCAAACACTGACTCACACAATGCCATGTGACCTGACATAACATATACTGTTAAAAGACAAGCAGAACTCCTTACGGGTAGCTGGCCACCCCCTTGCTAACACTGTCCTTCCAATTGAGTCGTTTGTAAAAGAAACTGCTAAAAACGTGTGATCTCTCAGCAATTTCTTTCGGAGCTCTCTCCAGAATCAGGTATCTGAGGGAGAGAATGTGATGGACATCAAGTTAACATGAATCATCTGTTGAGGTCATAATGATTTTATAATGCATGGTGATATAGACAAATGTGATGCAGCAAAGGTTACCATTTTCTCAAATTTTGTCAAATATTAGATTATATTTGGAATATAGACAGTGCTTTCTAAAAGAAATTTTAAAGCAACCCCTTGACCCTGTACAACTGACTTGAAATAAAAGTCGATGATGACATCATTCAGGAACTTCCCTGTATCCAGACACTCCAGGTCCTCAGTAGTCACGGAGATGCCCCCTTTGGCAGGAGGTGGGGGGAACAGGATAAACCTAAGGATAAAAAATCCTAATATTTTTAGTAACTAGATTTTTTTAGAGGTTCAAAATGAATAAAACGACCAAACTACGTTACGACAAACTAGTCCAAATTTTTAACTCTGCCTTGAACGTACGGATATATTAGCATACGGTTTTCTGTATGGATACCCCTCAACTTACACAAATAGACGGTTCTTCAACCCCTTACACAAGTCAAAAGTTACGCATGTCAAATTCCCCCCCTCCCCCACTATTCAACACCATTGCATGCTCCTTTATACGTGCAGCATTCTTCAATATTGTATTTATAGTCGATACAGCTAATCCTGGTTCCTGTGTTATAGACTATAATCTTTGTCCACCTTCAACTTCCTTATTTTCAATTTCATCTTCAAATTGATTGAGGTACGCTTGCAAAATGGTTCTCATTTTCCTTCAAGTGCACGTTTAACACCAGGCACTGCGAATCACGAAACGGGAAGAAATTTGCGGAAAAAACATTACGCTAAGGAGAGAAGGTGCATTCACGGCTCCAAACACGCGGGAACTAGGAAGATGAAACTTCCTGCTTTGTCTGGTTATGTCGACCTGCGCTTAACATATTTCAGATGTTTTGCATAAGCGTTATCCATAAATAATGAATTTTTTACGTCAAATTTACGTAAGTAGAAGGGTGTCTGTATACCCCTGTCAGCCTGGACAATATTTCTGTTGAATGAATGGGATAGGTAGATATATGAAAGCAAAGTAGCCCACAAGTGCCCTACCTCTCTGAGAACTGTTGTAAAAGAGTTGAAAAGATGCATCAGCTGATTTCCCCAGTCAAACTTGTCAACTGAGTATCTTGTGAAAAAACTAGCTTCTAGCAATTTGTACTCAAAATTTTGATTTTTACAGTGTTTAAGTATTAGTTACTTTGCACAAATATGACGTTTATAGTCTAATATTAGTATATACATAATATAGTATAGCATATATAATATATAAACAGTCATATATAGGCTTATATCAACTAAATCAAATCCAAGGAAAATCGGTTTCATGTATATTTACACTGGCACTGAAAAGTTAGGAATCACTAAGAAATTTTCATTAAAAATATTTTTTAAAGTTTAAACATTTTTAACAAGGTACCATTAAATAGACTGAAAAATATGGCCAAGACATCATTAATAATGCTGCAAATGGTTATTACTGCTTAATGCCTCAGATCGGCAACAAACTGAAGATTTCATACAAATCTATCCACTGCTGTCTTAACAGAAGAGAGCAAACTGTATCTAACAGGTTCAGAAAAAGAGGAAGGCCCAGGTGCAAAACTACACAAGAGGATAAGGACATCAGAGTCTGTGGTTTCAGAAACAGATGCCTTGCAGGTCCTCAGTTGGCAGCTTCCTTAAACAGTACAAGGCAAATAGTGCCATCTTTAACAGTGAAAATATGTATCCAGGAAGCTGGCCTAAAGAAAAACATATCTGAAACTGAACAAAAACAAAAAACAAGGTTAAAATGAGCAAAAGTAAAAAGACACTGAATGGTGGATGACTGGAAGAGTATTATGGACAGATGAGTCTAAGATTGAGGTGTCTGGATCAAGGAAGAGAACATATGTGAGATGTAGAGCAAATGAAAGCATGCTGGAAGAGTGCTTGACGCCTACTGTAAAGCATGGCGGAGGACATGTAATGATATGGGGCTGCTTTGGTGCTGTTAAAATGACAGACTTATACAGAGTGCAAGGAATAATGAACCAGAAAGGTTACTACTCAAGTCACGCCATCCTCTGGTCAGTGCTTGATTGGTACAAATTTCATCATGCAGTAGAACAACAACCCAAAGAATACTTCTAAGCTCTGCAAAACCTATCTGGTGAATAAACAGCAGACGGAGTAGTGACTGATGGACTGGCCAGCACAACGGAGGATTCTTCGATAAACGCAAAGTTTGATGCACAGAACAGTTACATGAAATAGAAATAATGTTTTGATATTGTCACTGGACTGACTATCATTTCTGATCACATTAATGCTACTCTGGAGAATAAAAGTATTGATTTCAAAAACATGAAAATTTATGGGTGATTCCAAACTTTTGAACGCTAGTGTTGCTATTATTTACCACATTCCAATGCTGGTTCACCTGCGAGCTGTGCCTTGGTGCTTGTAACGGCTCCATGGAGAACCAGGGTTTAGGCCAACAGATACAGCATATAAATCCCTGTTCCTGCGACAACACAACGTGTAGCTTGGTCTCTGTCTGGCTGGGCGCTCTTTCTGGGAATGCAACCAGGACAGAATCACTGTAGCAGAGCATAAAATTGCCAAATAATAAACAGAGGAATGCAAGCTTAGAATTTTTTGCTTTGTGCATTTATGCCTGTGAAGACTTCATCAATGTGCCCTTTAGAAATGCTGGACTTGGCACTATATACTTATTGTCTTAAATTATGAGCAATATTTACAAAAACAAGTCAACCAAAACACCAACAGATAATTTTTTAAAAAAAAAAAAAAGAGACAGACAGATGCAATGGGGGGGGGGGGGGGGGGGGGGGGTAGATTACAGAAAAAAAAATTTTTAATATTTAAAAAAAAAAAAAAAAAAAAAAAGAGAGATAAGCTGATCCCAACAATGCTGACCATGTTACTAACCTGCAAGGGGACAAAATGTGACACTTCCTCATCTTGAGGATGCTGCTCCTGCTCATCCTGCCCTTTCTGCTGGTCTGGGAAAGGGGAAAGGTCCTGCCCAAGAACAGAGAGCAGGTATGCATCCCCAGACTTGCGAATCAGAGCCAGGCCTTGTGCCCAGGTGAAGGAAACCATAAGGTCTGGATTATCACTGTTTAAACTCAACACCTTCATGTGCGTGCCCAGGAGCCCTTCCTGAGCACTGTCCAGTGGCTCATTCAGAGCCAGCAGTACAAAGGGACTGACCGGTCCTGTACACATGCACACATAACAAATGAGAGACAGGTGGAAAAACCATCATTTATATCCTCTAACTGGCAACTTGTTGAATTATTCCTTTTTCTATGTGAAAATACACTAATGTTTCATGGATGAGTGTTTCTAACACAGCACGTATAGGTTAATAATCTGCAGTTATGTGATCCAAAACATTCAACTCAACATTTCAAAGGTCAGTCTTTGAAAGATGCCTGCTAACGTCCAATCAGCAACAACATCCTGGGGAGAAAGCTCACCTAGCACCTCTGGAGGATGTATGGGGGACAACTCCATACAGAGTACCTTTGCTGCATCATCCCTCATCCACAGGAAGAAGAATATGGAAGGGGGCTTCTCTCGGTTCAGCTCCAGTACATCACATGACCAGACACCATACCGGAGTATTTGCGAGGGCACCAGTGCCAGGGAGACCTCCACCTTCCCAGAAGGGTCTGGTGACACACACATTCAGAGAAAAGGCAGCAGCTGAAAATTTCACATCAGAATGTTGTTTTCCAAATACTGGACAGTTGGTCAGCATGTAGTAGCACACTCTACATCAGGTTGGAAGCTGAACTTTTTCCCTCAGATCAAGACAGTGCCATAACACTTAAATCAGCTCCTTAAGTGGATTAACTTATATACTCATGGTCTCAACAGTATGTGAGGAATTTTCAGTAACCCAGAATAGTACAGCAGTTGAGTATCTCTACATATTGTAGCTGTATATAAAAGACAGCAGGGTTTGAAAACACCCCAAAAACATGGCTTATTTATTCAAAGCTTGAAATGAACTGTTTGGCTTAAAACGTAGCCTGAAGTAAAATAGGTTTGTTTCCCACAGTGAAATGCTCTTCCTAGAAAGAAAGCTACCTGCAAGCTGTGACAGGCAACGCTGATAATCAGAGTGGCCAGGTATTTTCTGGGCTTCATATTCAACAGGTATCAATCTCTGCACTTTTTTCATTTCAGATGCTGTCACATACACAATGTTTCTTTGTTCTACAGAGTACACTCATGTGGTATTGATGTAAATTCTACATAACTATAACAAAAACAGCATCATGTCCATGATTTCACACAAAAGCCTGGCAGTCACAGTAAGACTAAGCACATTGAATTGTTCCCATCAGTTTGAAAATACAGTTGCACAGCCAGATGAAGACTTTCCATCTACTGAAAAAATACAGAAACTGAATGCTGGAAGAGCTGTGGCATGCATACAGCCCATGAGGAGACCCATGGAGTATACAGTGAACACAAAAACATCCCTATTTTGACAACCTGGCAAGCCCAAACTGCATTTGACTTTTAGACGTTCATAGATATTGGATTTGTCAGTGATTACCTTTCAATGGAATGGTGATGCCATGAGCAGTTATCTATAAAAAAAAAAAAACAGGAAAAAAAAATATTAGAAAAAGAAAAAATGCAGGGCCTGTTATGATAAACTGCAAAGATGACCCTGAGTAAATTACAAACTGTGATTACAGAGCACTCCATTACAGTGCAAACATGTGCAGAATTTTACAAACTAAATATCTCTGCTGGGTATGCAGACTGTTAGCTCAACAATGACAGAAGAAATACAGTAACTGTGTATTAGCTAACTTTATATACCACTTTCGCCATCATCTGGGGTGAATTTATTACATATGATCATGGCTGAATGAAAATCAGCAAATGAAGCATACACTGTGTTAATTTCATGTAAAGATTGAACAGCGCAGTGGACTTCTATGGTGATCACCAATATTTGACAAGGAAATGGAGACTATTACTAAGCATTTCAAATAAAAAGTGCTGAGTCAGCATTAGAGCTGTATAAACAGGGAAAAATTTAAAGGTTTTTATAGGTAAAAATTATCAGTTTGAGTCACTGTGAAATACACATCACCCAGAAAAATTACCCAGCTGTATAAAAGGGGAAAGTATTGGGAGTAGTTTAGTATAGAAAGTGGTAGAGGGAGGGGGAAAAAAAGCATCAGTTAATTATCAAATAATAAAACTAAATTGTCAGCATTGACACAGTTCACTTTTGCCATTCCTAACATGTGAACAGTGTATACTCAGGGGGGATTACCCAACAGCACTAAGTGCTCCTCAGATAACATACACTCCAAAGTATTTCAAAATCTGAAAAGAAAACATACTGTTTGACACACTAACCGCCTGACTGCAGGTTACATCCCCCCCTTTTTTCAACTTGTAATTAACAGTTGTGTTACATCAACAGCCTTGTATTTCTTTATTGAACACTCTAAATACTCATTAAACAGAAAGGTATGTCACTGTTAAGGATTTTATATCGTTAAAACGCAAGATGTCTCAATTTTTGGTTAAAATGACTTACTCTGCTAGTTATGTGATGGGTCTACATTGCTCATATTAATAAAGCAAAGGTTAACATTTTGAGATGCTATTTTCCCTAATTAACTGTATTAAAATATTTTTGCACTCCTCAAAGTAGAAACACATATTGTTAATCTTTGTCTTTTTTCTTCCATTGCATCTGCTTTTTATTTTATTTTTTTAACAGTCGGCATCACGACTAATCTATTAGAACACTGGAAAAACAGATGTCCCTTATTAAAATAAACTTCAGCAGAAATGGAAGGATTGGCCAGTCAGAAAAAAACCTGGAAGACAGTATGGAAACAAAAAAGTACACAACAGGGCTAAAGTCATGTAAAATACAGCTGCTTTCTCCCTCTTGTCACCTATCAAGGAAAAGAAAGTGGACTTCAACTGCCCCAGTTTATAACATTGACAACATGGTTAATGGCAGTGCAGTTGTGAGGCCATTCCATCAACTCCATCCTCCCAGATACGACTGTGACCAAGTTTAAGCTGGTGCGTACACATGTGCACACATAAGATGACAATCGCAACACGACATGTTGCTATGAGGGCAGCTCTCACCATGATGTTCCCGTTAGGCTCCACTCTCACCCTGCCCACATGCAATGCAGAGAACGGAAACTGGAAGACCAAAGGTGCCTGGGAGGGGGGGGGGAACAATTATTACCAATAATAACCTCATGGCAGGTGCCATGTAACACAAATGAGATCAGCTCACATCACCCTCAATCCCTGCAGATCAGTAGCGTGTCAGCTTTCTTGTTCAAACACTCGTGCAAGCTAATAGTCAAATTAGAGTAACACCTGCTTACTCTTAAGGACCGAGTAAATTAGCACTTTGACAACATCTCATTGTCAGACACATGAAGTTAAGGGGTAATTACTATTTGGGATTACAATGTACGGAAGTGCAAACTTTATTTAGCATCTATTGTTACGGCATAAAAGTAATATATTCTGACCTTCAATAAAAGTATTAATAGAAATCTACAAAAACCTGCCTTCATACTGTAACAACACAGGAATGAAATAACACATGGGACATCCTCCTCGTAATACTGGCAGTACTAGAAGATAACTACATACGCCAGCTCACTTGACAGCACTGCACTATATGGAATAACACAACATGACATGTAAACACCTCTTCTTAGGACTGCATTATGATTTTTAATATTACCGAAGCTGTTATTTTAGTAAAAGCAACTCACAGAACTTTCAGTTTATATAGCACAGTTATCAACAGTACAACCACAAAACCCCATCTGGGCAATGAACCAACCACATTTTGGAATGTGCCCATAACTATTCCCATTACCTTTCCACACTGCTATTAAGTACATTTTTGACTGCACTCAGCATAACTTAGCTGCAAATTATTAACTATATCACGCTTATTTACTCACTTCAAATGGCAACATAAGGCAACTTGACAATTAAATTCTATATTAAGGATCACAAGATAAATGTGGTACATTAATTGCATAAGTGTCCACTACACCTGTGAGATCTCATGCCCCACTGGTTTGTCTGTCTCATCCTGTAGAGAGAGCTCTTCTAGGGGGTCCTGCTCACTGGTGCTATCCTGGGGCTCAGTGGTCAGCTGCAGAGCGGACTGGCTGGGACTTTGAATGGGTGCTACATTAACGACTCCTTCAGCATCTTCTTCCACCTCCTCATCGCTGGAGAGCACAACTGAAAGAGATACCATCTTGAGTGATTGCAAACCCCAGATAACCCTGATAAGAACCCAAGAACTCCATAATGACAACAGCCCTCTTCAGCTGAAAACGGGCCCAGGGAGCTAATCCCATCCACACCCTTAACTTGGAATCCCTGCCTGTGTGAACCAGCACTTGGCTTTTAACATGACTTCTTTCACATGGTTATTATAAAATGAGGAAGGAAAGGAAATGTCTGTCATGAGCAGAAAACCAAAACAAGCTCTGGGGTTAGCCATCTTGAACTAACATAAGTATGACTGTGTAAAGAAAGAGCAAAATAAGTGCTAACAATTGCTAGACAAGCAACAAGAACCTATATACTCATACTACTAAACAAGAAGCACAGCTCATCATTACCATAAAACAAGAAAAGGGGGGAAACATACAATTTCTATTGCTGTGTTAAGTGCTGTATAAATGTTTTCTGCCAGGAACTCTGTATCACACCTTTCCTGATATTCAGAATGTGAAAGTGCTATGGGCAAAGAGCAGAATGACAGGGGAGCGAAGAGATTTTCGCTGGGCAGAGCTTACACCAGGTTTCCCAAAGGACACTCAATTGAACAAGCAATCCACCGGCCTGGCTTGGTGACATAATGGGCTTTGGGGGAGAGGCGAGGACAGAAATAATCCTGGAAAGATGGGTGGACATCAAGCTGTAAGGACAACACTACACCTAACCAACGCACATCATAGTGAGCACAAAGTAAAAATTAAAAACAGCATATAACTGGAAACAGAAAGAAGAAATGTGTATGGCCCTATTTGGGGTTTAACAAAAATTAAACCTTATATTCCACCATGCTGAAAAGCACAGCTTCTAGCTATGGTTCTCTTTTTACACTGCTTGAGAATGTATGTTTCATTTGACTTGTTGTATATAATAATATTTATTATTTCAGCATGGAGAAATTCTAGAGTTGTGAGCTCCAGAAGGTATGTAAATCACCAAAAACATACTCATAGAACATTATGTCAAATAATTACTATAAAAAATATTGTTGTTTCACTGACAGGAATTTCACTGAAAACAGTGTCAGATTCTGTCTCAAATTTTTGGGTTTCTGGAGTATTCCTCCTGAGCTCCTGTCAGCTTCATAGGTGACTCCACTACCATCTGTTGCTTTGAACTGTATATTGGCTATTTGTATCTCAATTTTACAGGTGCCAAACAAACTATGTTCCACCAAAATGGCGGTATCAAATAAACTGTGTTTTCATAATCACAAGTTTGTAAAATCTAAAGCTCTTCTTTTGGTGCGGAATTCAGTTCTGATTACTCGGAGTTGTTCGTCGACTGTGAGAAAAGTGTCTGCCAAGTACATAAATGTAAATTTATCTAGGAGTGCATCTCAAATGTGACAAGGGGAAGCATTCTCTTGGATGAGCTTCAATGAAGGTGGATGGATGGGTGTTTCTACAGCAACCATAGCTCTATGTAAACCTTAAGAGACCTTTGGCATCAGTTGTTGATCTGAGCCTTGACATCTCATTATGAGACACTGCAAACAGCAGCCTGGATCTAGAGATCTTTACATGGCAAATTATTTCAACTAGCCCAAGATGCTTTTCATGACAAATCGTGGATCATCTGTCAATGGTCATCAAAATCTATAAATACACTACCCATTCATCCCACCCATTTACAGGAATTACTTGTCCAAACAGGATTATGGTGATCCAGAGCTAATATCCTAAAGCACAGACCTCAAGACAGGGTGCATTCTGGATGGGACACCTGTGACCATTTGACAGATAGCCTCTCACTTCATTTAGGGACCACTAGGCTAAAAAAAATAAGCCATATGTAATAGACATTCTAATCTCTTGTCCATATTACTGCTGACTTCCAGAGATTATCTGTTGACAAATATTCCCGTTATGATAATTTCCTCCAGAATACTGTTAAAAGAGCTAGAAGAGTACTATTTTTTTTTTTTTTTTTTTTTTACTGACAATGCACGTTACAACAGTTCTTGAGTGGTACATCACTTTGGAGGAAATCATCTACTAAATGGGGCAGCAGAAGTGGGGACACGAGCCCAGGCCACGTGCTCGGCTAAAGGCTAACCCGTGCAGACCAACACTGCCGAGACTGTTCCTTGCCACCTCAAGTCTATTACCAACAAGATGGATGAGATCAGAAGCGGCTCGGACGAGGGATGCTGGGAAGAGCAGAGGAGGAGGACTACGTATCTATGTGAACAACATTTGGTACAGTAGGCTATACATTCCGCCATATCTTACGCCCTATGCCTGCGCGGGAGACTGTGAACCACCGTATACATGTGGAGATTCACAGTATCCTGCGCAGGCATAGGGCGTAAAACAGGGCACACCATGAACGGAGACATTTTCATCATTTGACCCACAGATATTTATGACATAAAAAATAAAGTTCTTGGGAACACTGACTACAGTATGTCTATCTGTAAAGCACAGAGACAGATGTTGTGCAGTGTTCCAAATTTCTAGCTCTAGATGAACTTCATTTATTTTTATTTACAACAACAGTGTAAAATTATGTTATGAAGCAGTTTATATTACTTAAACAATTGAGTTGATAGTTACATGTTCATGATGGTCAGAACCTGTTCGCAAACACAGCCTACCAGTCAGCTGGAACATGACTACAGGTGGTCCACAACTTACGATGGTTCAACTTACAATTTTTTTGACTTTACGATGGTGAGCTGGCGATAGACATTCAGTAGAAACCGTACTTTGAATTTTGATTTTTTCCCGGGCAAGCCATATGCGGTGTGATACTCTCGTGATGCTGGGCAGCGGCAGCGATCCGCATCTTCCAGTCTGTCACGCAGAGGTGCGTCTTAGGTGTATTAAATGCATTTTCGACTTATATTTTCGACATACAATGTGTTTCGTGGAACATAACCCCATCGTAAATTGGGTACCACCCGTAGTAATTTCAAATGCTTTTTTGTCCAAAGTACATCTCCAAGAACAATAAAAAAAAGTGTACTACATGAACAGAAGCAGACACGTGATTCTTCAATACAGTCAATTTGTCACATACAACCATATCAAGCAGTATGCATTACACAAGTAGCTGCATATAGGGTTTTTTTCATTGTTAACTGATACACACAATGCATACTTCAGCTACAAAGATGAAGCTCTGCCAGCATAGAGATACTTCAGCAGCTTGTCTCCACCACATGTCAGCAGAAACAGGAAGCGAGGTTCTGGAGGCATCAGCAGCCTACAGTGACTGCAGGGCTAGAGTATCAGCCAGTGTGGTTCATAAAAGTAGCACAGTAATCCAGGGGCAAAGCCAGCACCACCCACTGAACTGAACAAAGTCTGCACAAAATGCAACAAGAAACAGTAGTCCTCTTACGTGTCCCCACACAAAGTGACATTGCCGCATACAAAGCCATCATTCACCTCTGAAGTCTTTTGGCACACTGCTGTCTGATAAAAACTTGTTTTTCTATTTAAGCCAATTCATTTTTACATGGACAGTGTAAATTAGTGCTCTAACTCTGAGCAGTATTTTTGGATTGTGTTAATTTACTCAGGCACATATATTTGGAAGCCACAGGGGCGGCCATTAAAGACATGGTTTTTGTCCATTAATGAGAAAAACTGCACATGAGAACAAAGAAAAAAGATCAACAAATGCTAAAAAATTGAAGCATATAAAACAAGTTTTACCTCTTTTTCAGTTCAATTTTTCTAGGGCAAACTTAAATAAGACTTTTCACGAGATTTCTGTGTTAATTAAATTGATACTACTAAAAGGACTGCTCTACATCCAAACTGTGTTTTGTGTAAACCTTAAAATGCTGGGTCAAAACTGTGTGTCCCTGCCCCAGGGTCTTGGCAACAAGGCCATGATTTCTAGACCAGTAATTTGTTTCTGCATGTTATAAATGCAGGAATTTAAAAGAGGCCGATACATTTTATTGACAGCAAAGGGATCAAAAAAAACCTGCATAAGGTCTGCCGCCGACAAGAAAGGCAGACAAGAGGAAAGCACACTAAACCCATGGAGACTCCTAGGCCACCATCTGCATATGCATATGCATGTAAACAGAACATTTGGATCCAATCACCATGGAGGCTCCCAATCTTTTTACTGCAGAGTTTTTGGGGGGACCCCAAATGGCAACACACAGAGACCCAGCCCAAATTTCCCACTGAGTCAGATGTACCAGAGGAGTTCGCCGAGTCTAGGGCCAGGCCACAGCACACCCTGAAGATGGTTTCCCCCTTTAACTGAACATTAAGTTAGCGTGCAGGACTCTCCTCAACCCCTATGAGGGCAGAGTTCCGATTTTTCTAAAAATTGGCGTTTAAGTAACGGGCATCCCCCTCAGTTAGGTCATTTTGGATCTGCTGACTCACTAATGTGCTAAAGGAATATTCAGTTGGAGTGAATACTTGGCCTTAGTGCTGATGGATATCCCAACCACAAACCCCATCTCCCAAAAAAAGAATCATCTGGAAAAAAAATGTGAGATGGGTCACCATGACATGCCTGCCAAGCCACCCCCCAAGCAACACCCCACCCTCAGTTTCTAGACTTGGGTTCCACCTAGATTTATCAGACTGGCCAAAACTCAGCTTTCTTGACTCCCCCAGTTATCATCACAATGGCCCTCCTGTTCTGAAGGTAACCAGTAGGCAGTGTCATCACTCTGTCTAGCCATTTCACACAATCACCAGAAAACATGGGTTCTAGTAGCTTTTCATATCCTTCTGAGACTAACAACACCCAATCCCAAAAACTTTTCTCTAGAAATGACAATGCAAAATTAGAACGCTTGTGGCTGGGTAGAATGGATAAAATTACGAAACATTTCTTTTTATCTATTTCCTTGTTGTGTGCAGCAGTTAAGAGACGGTGAGTTTGGTAAAAATTAATATTGGCAAACAACAATTCCTGACAGAAGAGAGAAGGAAAACACTTACTAGGTTCTGGAGGACTCAGCTTTGGCTTCTTAAGGGGACTGTGATAGGGCTGTGATTCTGAAAGGACTCCTTTCTCTCTTTTCTTGGGTTTGTCATTAACAAAACATTTCTGTTCTACAGCATAAGCTTGGGTTTCTGGACACACATCTGATGATTCCTCTTCCAGCAGCAGAGCATCAGCAGGTTCTTTGCATGAGCTTTCCGGGTGGATACTTTTGGAAGCTAAGCACGAGGTTTCCGTTGTGAGCCTCAGGACACTCTTTCTCGACACTCCAGGAGTACCTGGGGTCCCTGCACCGAGTTCCAACTGCCCCTTCATCCAGGAATCTAGGTCACTATTCGACATCCTCACCTTCTGGAAATGAATGACAGAATGCAGTGAGCTTAAATAAACAAATCTACCACAGCTTCAATCAAGCTCTGGCTGCTGTATGATAATCTAAAGGTTACCTGTGTGACTTCAATGGAAGGATCCTCAGAGCCTGAAGAGTAATTTGAACATTTGAGGCTTTCAAACAAAGCCCCAACTTTTTCTGAAGCCTTTATCGAAGTGCCATCCTCATTTTCCAAAGAGTGTATTGCTTGCCCATTCTTCCCCAGATTCAATGGAAACCCTGCACAAAATTTTGAAAAATAAAGAAAACCTCAATTCACGTTTTGTCAGCTTCACAGCTCAATTTCCACCTAGTTCTTTAAATGTCCACATAGTACCCAAGTGCTCAAAACATGAAAAAGTGGTATAGTTATGGTAGTTTGTCTAATGACTAATTCATATAATGCTTCTACACAGAGAAAAAATTCTGTTGGAAATTGATTTCAATGGATTCATAAAACTAAGTGCTGTCCGTTTATTTAAAAATGTAGTCAGACAAATGGTAGCACTTTATTAGTTGAGTTTAATACACTGACTCAAGAATCCTACATGTGGGCACTAAACATTTGGTAAACTTCAGCCTCGAAAACAGAAAGGAAAACACACTTAGGAAACATGTTTTAATACTGTAAATGAGCTCCATTCAGAGCTTTTTCAGGACAAAATTTCCTCTCATTAACAACCTGAATATCTAGGTCAAACCTCAATGTAACATTTTAATACTGTTAATTAAAGCATTTATTAGTTGCATAATTTTCTGCTTTAATTATTTTTAAAATGATGTGAAGTACACACTTTTGAACTCCAGTGCCAAAATTTTGAATATCAATGCCATTATTATAGTTACCATTATTAGAGATTATTTGTGTTGGTGACCTCTGCAAAGTAGCACTCCAGTGTCCTTTAACATAAAAAAGAAATGTTAACCTTAAACCTGTTTTGTAAACTTCCCACAGTTAACTAAATTTTAAAAATATAATGTGAAAGTCATGATTTTACATTACATTGTATCAATTCAGAGCACCAGCAATATCAGAAATATCAAGACATACAGTGGAACAAAAAAAACAGCATAAGCCACATTGGCATGGTTGTCACGTTTAAGTTCTTCAGCAGCCAGAGTATGTCACTATATGCAAGCCCAACCTTCCGTAAGATATATTTTGTGTGTATATTTAAACATTTAATTTTTATGCAACATTAAAAAGCATGCTTACAGTTTTGTTAATTTACGTATTATTTTTGCTTTAAGGAAAATCATACACAGAAAACACTCCCTAAGGCATAACAGAGGAAAGCAACTACACCCATGAAAACAACAGGTTGTAATCTGCACAACCAAGATCATGTAATACTTTTAAATCAGTTTATCGCTTGCCCGCAAAGAGAACAAGGAGACCTAGTGAACTCCAGAAGAAACAAGGATGACTGACTACCACCAGACTTCCTCAGATTTGTATTTCATTTCAGTATGCTTGCCCACCACACATTTAGTGTAAATAAGGAAGGAAATTTAATTACAAAAAGAAGATATAGTAGCTTTGAGGTGGCTCGACCTTAAATGCTTGCAACTGTGGGCTACATATTAAGCATAGGAACAACATAATACAGTAGTAGATAAGCACTATGGATATTGTTACAAGGGACATAAGGAGTGTGTTTTCCTGAAGGACTATGTAATCAGTCTATGGCAGGTGTTTAACTGTGAGGACTGAGGATGCAAGCTACTGTTAGGAAAATGTGGAGGATGTCAAGGTGGCATTCCTGAGTGTATGAGTGACTATTGAGTATGAGCAAAGCAGATGTGAAAAGCGAGGGAATTTAGATTGAGTGTTTGTACAAGTGACTGTTGAGTAGATGTGCAGTGTGTAAGGGTGATTATTCAAACCATGCGTATTTACTGTATATGAGTGTTGGGTAGAGATGCACTACATTTTTAAATGTAAATGTAGCAGTGACAGCAAAGGCATTTGCAGCTGATTAGCTGTCACTGTTTTCCATGATATATAAAACCAAACCTAGCACGTCAACCTTCCTCAACATCCCCCAAACAAGACAAAGTGCTCCTATGAACAAATACAGATGGTGTGCCAACAAGTGCATCGATGTACCTCTCAACAACACAGAGCAGCTTCTCATCTTGGAGGAGACAGAACTGGGAGACAGATTCTCCTCCTGGCATAAGGTATAAGAAAGTGTTTTATGGCATGACCTGAAAAACAAACACAAAACAGATACTGAAACCACACACAGTACATTTATTAGTCATTAAACTGTGGTTTTTATGTATCTGCTGTTAAAGAAACAAATTATCATTTGTTTCCAAATGAATATCTGTTGAGCTATAAAACAGAGTCTTTCTGACATTTTAATGGACATGGAAATCATGGAACTGTGAACAAAAACATTATTCCAGGGCAAACAAACTTACTAAAAACAAGTTTCATAAAAACATTTAATAAGTAAGGAAATGGTAAACATAATCAGTCAAACAAAACTTTTCAATGCTCTGCTTTTTTTTTGTACTGAAGTTGTCACTGTCTAGGTCTACATCAGGCACAGCTCTAACATGCAAATAATGAAGTGAGAGTATGACAAGACATGACACTCCACAATAAGCTCTGTTTTCTGTCCCTCTCTTAGGTGGAATACACTCCTAAAACAAGGCCCAATCACAGGATGTAGGGGCATTAAAAGTGAGAAATAGTAGCATGCATATGACTTAAGAAAAGGGGGCAGGAAACTGCTGGGACATCTGTCTGAATGTTCCAGGCAAAAGCTAAAAGAACATTGACTGGAATATAACAAGGGATAATTAAGAAGTGATTCACAGCTACAGTACATACCATACATACAAAACACTGAGTCTGTCAAGGACAGAGGTCAAATCAGATCAGAAGAGCCCAATTCTTGTCCAGCTTCTTACATAACCTGTCTGGAGTTTCTAATGGCTATTAATGTAGTTCATTCCTAAGTGCACTTTGCCATAGGAATGTATGCAACAAAGACAGTATGTTGTGCTCTATGGACAGTAGTCTTAAAAGGCCTGCAGATAATGACAATGGTCTTAATTACACAGCAAATCAATACAGAAGCAAAATTCAGAAAAAGACAATGATTTTCTGAATCCTACAGCATACCTGTCAGACAGAGCAGACTCTACAGGTGAGAGAACAGAATCTTCAACAGAGCATGGTGAAGTCAATGATGAATTCTGGAAGCCTAGTCCTTTGCTCTGGGACTGTGCCTCTGTCCTCCTGCTGTGCAGCTGGGTGCTCTGACTGTGTGACATCATTCCTCTACGTTTGCAGTATGTCAATGGATCTGTATGTCTGTTCTGTGCATGCAAGCCCTCACTTGTCCCATAGGTTGGTAAATCTCCACACTCGCTGTGTACTGGGGAACCTTTACCGTTGCTTGCTGTCACAAAATCACTTTGCTCACTAGACAATAAAACTCCCCACTTGCTGTTTGCTCGTGAATTTCCACTCTTGCTGAATACAGAAGAACCTCCAAGCTTGCCCAGCAGCATCTCTTTGTGTTGGCTATGGCTCCATCTGTTCAGATAGTCTTGTCCCAACTTTGTCTTCAAAATGTCTGTCAGACACACCCTGGGCTGCATGCTGAGAGACACACATTCAACATCACATTAAGTACA
Source organism: Scleropages formosus (assembly GCF_900964775.1). NCBI lineage: Eukaryota > Metazoa > Chordata > Actinopteri > Osteoglossiformes > Osteoglossidae > Scleropages > Scleropages formosus. Next base: position 10,255,151 of record NC_041819.1, on the reverse strand, counting down.
ACACATCAGTTTTTTCACCAAAAAACCATTAGTTGTAATCTACAATGTAACTATTTCTTTTTACTCTACATTAACTACTGAAGATGTAACATGGTAGAACTGTCTATATAGACAAAGCTCTATTTATGTAAATTCAATTACGTCAATCCGGATACGTAAAAAATTCCCAGCATACACATTATTTACAAAATAGCAGTTTTATTTTACGCATAACATGTGAAATACATTACACGAAAGTCGGCGTAGCTAGACAAGGCAGGAAGCTGCATTTTCCCAGTTCTCGTGTGTTTTGAGCCCTGATCTCCTCTCCTTAGTATAGTGCCTTTTGTGCATATTTTCCACCCTTTCTATTCTTCACAATGCCTGGTAGTAAATGTGCACTTGAGAAAAATGAGAACTGTCTCACAAGCATGACAGCAACTGATTTAGAGATGAAATTAAAAATAACAAGGGAGTATGAAGGTGGACAAAGATTATTGTCTATAGCACAGAACAAGGTTTAGCCGTATCGACTGTTAATACGATAGCGAAGGATGCTGCACATATAAAGGAGCGTGTGAAAGGAACAGTTAGCAAGAAAACAACAATAACGAAGAAACGTCAAGGTGCATTAGCTGAGATGGAAAAAATTATAAATTACACAACAGCAGCACCCTCTTGTGTGCCAGCAGTACAATACAGTACATGCATTGTATGCAGTAGTCTATTTTTTAAATTAAATTTATGCTTTATACGAATGTTAAAATTTATTTCATTGACTAGGCCTATGTCTTATTACAGTATTTAATGTATGACACTTTCTCGAGACTTAAATGGTGTAATTTTTTTATACCAATGTTTGTAACAAATGAGAAGGAAATGAAAAGTCTTGGGTCTGTAACGGAAGAGGAGGGGGAATCCGACATACATACATTTCCACTTAAAGGGTTGAAGAACGGTCTATTTTCATAAGTCGAGGGGTGTCTGTATTCTTACTTTCTACTACATTTTACCCAAGTGAAGTCTGCCACCTACTGACAATTTAAAAAACAGTAGCGCATCACTCCAAAATCTTTCTACACTAATTTATGACTCCACCATAAAAACTGATAAAGATTAAAAACATGGCTGCAGTTCTAGCTAAACTAATTATAGAAATTAATATGAATAACTGCTCTGCTGCTTAAACAAATATTTTCAAGATTAAGAGTATCATTTTCCTTCTGCGAGCACCATTACCATTTTGCCACTGATTGTTCAGTATGTTTCAGTAACTCAGGCTGATTTGAGCAGGTATTTCCATTCACAGGACACAATCCTGAGGACTGTGTAGTATCAGAGAACTGGGAGCCCTGTATCTGTATAACAAAGAATAGAACCAAAAATTACTTTACAATTGCAAAAAAAACTCAAAATGATTCAGGATACACTTCTGGGGCACATGAGAGAGACGAAAGATACCAATAGCTGCATATAGCTTCCTCAACTTCCAAACATGCTTTTACGTGTGGATGTTTGCATACAGCAGTTGGCTAGGTGCCACACATCTACATCTCCTTGCAAAAGAATCATTTGCATTTTCAGACCCTGAAATGCTACTTTAATTTATTATATCACAAATGGTAAACTGAAATTTGTGATATTTTATTTCAAAACACTGAAGCTGAAAATTAATTTAAGAAAACATTGCTTGCTGTTAGAAAATACTATGTCTAGGTATCTTACTGCTATGACTCCAGATTGTCCATTTAAACCCTCCATTTACATTTACTCACTTAGCAGATGCTTTTCTCCAAAGTGACTTACAATGGATACTATGCAGTGTTACTAGCCCACACACCTTATTCACCAACGTGACTTACACCGCTAGATACACTACTTACAATGGGTCACTCATCCATACACCCTGTTCACAGTGAGAAGGTGTTGACTGACAAAAGCAAAAAGCAACATATAATTCAGCAATTCCTGTCAATAAAGCTGTGTATATGATGTAAACAGCTGAGCTGAAAGGTAAAGGAATATCTGTCGTAGCCCCACTATTCAAACAATACATGTATGCTAATGATTACAGTTTACAGGGTGAAATGCACTGTATCCCTAAACATGACACCTGTTGCAGAAGGAAAATGACTGGATAACAAGCAAAACTGCCATTTTACTGAATAAAGATCTTATTACAGCAAAAGCTAATATATTAAGATATTTTTGTATTTTCACTGTTGCAATAGTTTTTTTTATTATACGGGACAGTGTAAGGGATGAGTATTTGTCAAGTTATTGCTGCAAAACTGAGTGGCAGGGGGCAGCTGGTAGCAAAGTAGTGGTGCTGCTGACTTTGGATTGAAAGGCCACAGGGTCAAATCTCATCTCCAGCTGTAGTACCTCTCTTTTACGTAAAAGTAAAGGTGCTTACCCTAAATTGCTCCAATAACATTATCCAGCTGTACAAATGGGTGAAGAACTGTAACTTAACATTATAAGTCACTTTATAGAAACGCATCAGCTAAATTAATAAGTGGAAATGACTGATTTGGGCAAAGCAAAACTGAATATTTATTGATATTTATATACTAATATTTATCTGAATATTTCCACACTTGAGTATGTAACATCAGAAAAATATTCAAAACTTTCCAGGAAATAATTATATTTTGTTACACATATAGAATTTGCACAGCCAAAGACAGCTTTTCAAATCTTATCTCACGGGAGCTACTGGGATTCACTGAAGTTTCTCTTACTTTCTGGTAACTGGAGAGCTGGGATAGAGAAGACTCCATCTTTGCACACTTGGACTGTGTCCGCCACTTCCTCTTGGGGGTCTTGAAAGGATCTACCACCTGTACTACCAAACACAAGAAATTCAAAATATACTGGATTAAAAGTGTGACATCGTAAAACGTGCGATTTCTCACTACCGCGGTATGAAAGACAGACACATACAGTGATGCTGGCCGACTTGTCAAGAGTTGTGGAACAATTACTGTTTTCCATCAGTCCACCTGGCTGGCCTGCATTCATGTGAGCAGGGACAGATATGAGGCTCCTCAAAAAAGATAGAGTGGCATCTGCTTGGGGACAAGGAAGGAGCACCGCTGCAAAGCAATGACACAAAGTCTGTCGGCTCTTTCTTTGTCTGCAAAAAGGAAAAATGTGACAACAAAAACAAGTTCGGTATTCAGCATCTGAAATTAATAAAACATGCATGCCAGGAAAACAGAAACACAGCCGTTGTTGTACTTTAGGAAGGGACTAGTCTTGGAACACGAGGCTAAGAGATAAGAACGAAAGTTTTATCATCTACATTACGCGTAAACATGTTGAAATAAAGGTGCAGCACCTGCACCATGTCACACAACAGAGTATGTGAATCTGATCTGTGCAGCGACCTATGATTTTGTTAAGCGCAAACACAATAGTTCAAAGACAGAGAAATTTCCACTAGGAGGAAGTACGTCAGTACTCCTCCTGCACCCTCACCCTGTGTTTGCATGATTAAAAACTATGAACAAAAAAACACCTTCTATCTGACACGTTACCACCAGGATTCTTACCTGATAGCACCTCCCTTGCTTCACACTTACCGACATAAAGTAGTGCAACAAAAACCTGAATAAAACATCGGTCAGCTGGACAAAAGCGCATAACAAACAAATAGCAGGGAAAAACCGGCCACTCGGTGTAATGTTTGTTGACATCCGGAAAGTGCAGGATTATTTCCGGTTTGTTGCAAACGTCATCTCCGGCTAATATTTCCGGTGTCGCCCACTGCAGCTGTGTGTTAGAGGCGTAAATATGTTGTTTCGATTTGCCGGTATCTTTCCGTCAGTACAGACGTACATTTCACACATTCGCTCTTTTTTATTTATGTTTGTAATTACTTAATTTTAATTCCAATACATTTATATTTTTATTTGAAATTTTTAGTGAAAGAATATTGCAGTAGTATGTCGATAAAAATAACGATTCGATGATTGCACTGATAATTTGTGTTTGGCAGAAAATAAAACTTTTTCAAAAATGCACTGCATTTCAGTATTATTGGTGTAGACTTTGGTGACTGGACGTTTCTGTAGTACTTTATATTTGATATTTGTTAATTGTAATTAACTTTTTTTATATAACCATTATTTCAAATGGTACCCAAGGAGGTATTTATGAGGATGAGAAACTCTGAAGTTAGTTTGGTAGTTGCACAAAGTAAAACCAATGATCACATTTAGCAGATCCACTGAAACAAGTCTCTAGACTTAACAATACTGTATTGTCTTAAATGTAAACAAAAAACCTTAGTTAAACTCCAAAATGTCCTTGAATTTTTGTAAAATATAGCAAACTACTCATTTATCACCCACATGACCTCGTTATGCTTTGAGGTTTTGTAAGAATCTCTGAATACTATTTACAATAAACTATTTACAATTAATACACCTGTTTAACATGCTAGGGTTTTTAAAAAAAGGACAAAACTCTTCACATAATTCACATATTGTTTTTTTTACATACAAGCAATATTTACCCCTTACAAAAGTCCAACCAATGTGTTTGGTGAAATTTCAGAATTGCATAGGGCTTTGTGCTGTGGATCATTATTAGAAGTGGACTCTCTTCTCAGACTTGTCTTTCAGAAAGAAAAGACAGGGATCTGCATTTTCTGCTCTCAAACATATCCCTTTTATCCCCTTTTTAGGTGACTAAAAATGGCATTCACTCCTCGTAGGAACATTAAAAATAATTAAACACTGTTATGATTACATTTGAATTAACACTGTAATGTAAACCATCGCAGACTAAATGCACAGAGAACTCTAATTCAGATGTTATTGTAACCACAGTCCCTGGAAATTAACTTTCCAGAATGACAAGAGATGTCTATTTCATACATTTGTTCCTTCACAAATGAATAGCAGTCTGTTTCCAAATTAGCTAAAAATGCATTCCGATAAATTCATTTGTGACACCGTGTATAGTAAACATTCCAGAGTTTTACAAAATTCCCTTCCCAGGGCTATGCTTGGTTAAAACCTCCTATCAGTAAATTTTCAAGCAAAACACAGTAAGTACTATAGAAGCGAATAACGCAGGCAGATCATAAAACAAACTCATTAAAGACAAAATTGCCACTGGGTTCTTCTAATGACTAAAAATATTGGGGACAACCTTGTTTGATATCATTTTTTACTGTTCATTGTCTTGGTTCAATGAAAATGTCTAAGATTTTAACATGCTGCAGTTCTTGTGTTTTTAGGCAATAAGTGACCGGTTCAAATTTGCTGGGAATTTTTTTCTGACTGTAATGTTTAGTACAACAGCAGACATTTAATGTGGTTTGCTTGGATGTGGTTGAGAATTCAAATGAAGACATGTCTGCTTGTATGCAGAGTAGAGTACAAAACGTTTGGTTGGTACAAAGATGTGTCACTTATGAGGAGATGGCAAAGCTAACAATATTTCGTCTTTGGATGGGTAAGTCCGTATCTTGTAATTTAGCTACAATTTTCCTTTTCGCATAAAATCTTATATCGAGCTAATTCATTTTCTTTGTGCAGGTCTGTCTATTTGTTCTGCCACAAGTGAGACTTTGAATGTGACATTTGTGAACCCTGGAGAGAATGTAAGCATCTCTTGTGACTTTGGCGAAAACACTGTATACTGGTACATTCAATACTCGGCACAACCTCCACTGGCAATATTGCGAACATTCAAAGAGAATTTAGAACATGCTTTTTATATACATGGCTACAAAGAAAAGCATGCAATAAAAACAAAGAACAGGTTGGTAATAAAAAATTTCACAAGTGAAGACAGCGCAATATATTACTGTGCTACGATAGAGATGAATGTACTCAAATTCAGCAAAGGAATTGGACTGAATATCACCGGTAAGGAATTTCATGCAATGTTTTTGTTTCTTTTTTACAATATAAAACTATGTATATGATATTTTGTGGCTGTATATGATTTTATATGAAAGTAAGAGAATTTAAAGGTTAGTTGTTATGTTCTCAAGGGACAAACTGCAGAGCCTAAAACAAAGTCTTTGTTTTAAAACCATCTTATTAATATATCGTACTTTGTTATATATGTAAAAATTTCAGACATTCTGGGTTAAGATGAGAATCAGGAAACACTGTGGTTAGGGTTGTTGCTCTGCGATCAAAAAGCTTCTGATTTGATTTTCCCTTCTTACTGCATTACAATTGATCAAGGTATTTACTGAAAATCAAAAACTGTGAGAATACCTTGCCACATGAATGAGTACATCATTGTAAAGTGGCCTCAGAGAAATACAATTAATCAGCTAAGCAATTTCCATTTTTTAGTTTATTACGCTGATGAGTAAAAAATACCCCATCTATGGTCAAGTTTACACATTTCTTAAATTCTTTTCAGCTATGCAAGAATAGTTCCTAAATTAAAACAATTTTGTTTTGTAGGCAAAATCACTGGAGATCAAAATCTAACTACTGTCATCCAAGGGCCAAGGGAAATCTTCATTTTTTCAAATGTATATCTCATTGTTTCCATTACTGCTAATTTCATTTTGATGATTATAATCATAGGTGAGTCATGTGGAAAACTGGGCAAATTTCTTTTTTTCAGATAAAATATATAAAATTTCAGAATATTAAAATGGAATTGCCATATGTCACAATCATTTTTAGTATGGAAGCTCATATTCAAGATCTTTTCTGACTGAGAAGCATTTATTATGTCAAACAAGTAAATGCAATACTGATTGGCTTTGCACTGACAAAGTAGGCTACATATATTCCTTATTAAATGTTCCACATTAATGAAGCATAATTTTTATCTTCTGTATGTAATGATGGCAAACACTACAGGCTTATGCTGTGTTTATATTGTTTAACTTCAAAGGTAAATTATATCTTTTCAATTTCAGTGTTAACTACTAGACTCTGCACAGCTCTAAACAGAGCCTGTGTAAAGAAACTGGACAAACCTCAAGAAGATGTTATGGTAATGAGATTGAATTTTTATTTTACAGTTAACACATTTTAATTACAATTCAACCGGGACATCACTATGATAAAACACACACATAGTCTGAAACCGCTTGTTCCGAGAGGGGTTGCAGTGAGCTGGAGCCTAACCCGGAAACATAGGGTGCAAGGCCATAGGGGGAGGGGATGCACGCCAGTCTGTCGCAAGGCACCCCAAGCAGGACTCGAACCCCAGACCCGCTCGAGAGCAGAACCTGGTCAAACCTGCTGCGCCATTGCGCCCCTTTATGATAAAATAAGAAGATATTAATCTAGGATATCCATTTGACACCAAATCAAGATTTTCATATACTTATTGTTTTTGATTTTGTTTAAAGTAGCTCTGATAAATCATATGTTGTAAGACAAATCAGAAAGTTCTGAAAATGTCTCAGTTAAAAGATTCTATATTTACACATGTGAAAGCTGGAAAGCAGGTTTTAACCACATATCCTGTTTACTTGTGGTCTGTGCAATTTTTTTCTATAGATGTTCCATTGTGTGAGCTTTGATAATAAATGCCACTACTGCCGTTTCTATTTTACAGTACAGTGCATTACAGATATCGGCAAGAGAGAACATTGCAAAGAGTCAAACAGCATGCATTTACTCTGAAGTTCGCATTCCAGGACCATGAGCACATAGCCGAAGTCTAGTTAAAGGTTGTGAAGATTCAGAAGATCTGTTCATTTTTAAACAGCTGGAACCTCACCGAAAAGCAAAGTGACCAAAGCAGCCTTAGGCATGTGGGGGCTTGTGTTTTTCATCTAAGTCCTCTTTTGGAAGTTTCTATTTTACTTATTTCTTTGTTCTCTGGATCTATGAATTTATTTACCGCTGTTTACTATGCTGGCAATCCTCTTTATCTGTTTTGTGTTGTACTGAAAAACACTCTTTAAAGTGTTCTGTGATTCCATGATGTGTTTACAACTGAGTGTGAATATCGAACAAATATACATTGTTTTTGTACGCATTTGCAGCATTTTAAAGGTAATTTCACCAGCATGTCTTAGTAAAGTAACTGCCTTAAGTATTTATGTATTAAATCTGGGGACAGCTGGTAGTATTGTGGTTTGAGCTACTGCCTTTGGACCCAAAGAATGCAGATTTGATCCCTCCAGCCGGCTGTAGCACCCTTGGGCAAGGTACATACCCTAAAATTGCTCCAGTAACATTACCCAGTTGTATAAATTGGTAAATAATTGCAGACTAACATTGTAAGTCGCTTTGGAGAAAACATCAGCTAAATGAATAAATGTAAATCTTAGCAGAGTAGTTACCAAACATTCTTTTTATAAGTACTGCTTTTTGATCCATTTTCTTTAGTCAAAAAATAAAAGCAACTGCACAGCATATTTTTATAAAGACAAATTTATCCACAATTATAATTAAGCTTCCTTTTTTTTTTTTTTTTAACTTGTCGGGTATCTATTCAAATCTGAAAGCATTAAAAAAAAATAAAAAAATATCTCTTTGCACCTCTGCTTTCAGGTTAAGTTGATTGGAATATTTAAACTACCACGAATATGCGAGAGCTTTGGAGACAGATAACATTATCAGGTGATCCCTGAGTTATCAGTTCTCCATTTCTCTGTGCCCTCAAGCTTTCTGAGCTTAATACTGACACTTTTTGTTTTGGAAATATCACGTTTAAATGAGTAAGTGTTCTTTTGTTTTATTTCCATACTATTACGTGGCAGCAAAAACAGTACAGCAAACACAAATGTATAACGAACAAAGGAAAGGTTCAAGTCCCTCTGCTGAAGGCACAGGTCCGTCAACCTTCATTAGCACTGTCCTCGCTGTCCCGGCCCAGGGCAGTGCCATCTTTGTAGAGTCCGGTGTGTGCCTTCAACACAAAAAGAGTTTTGCATGAGCAACCAGCTTCCGCATCTCAAGCACAAGCCTACCAATCGAGCCCAAAACCTCAATGCACAGACTGCCAGAAATACTGTCATATCGCTGTAATATCTGTCATACATCGATAACACCCCTATCCCAGTCCTTCAGGAATCTCTTGACAAAACGCTGGGGTAGGCCAGTCATCTTCACAATTTCGGGCACCGACTTCCCCGCTTTGTGGAAGCCAACGATAAGCCCCCGATCAAAGTCTGTCATCTGTTCCGCTGTAACATTGCTATCCATCTGTGCTACCCTGAACAGAAAGAGGTACGAAAGCAGCGGTTAGCTCACGTACACATAGTACAAGTGATGCGCAGAGCATATATATTATATTATATGTCACGTGTACCTGGGACAACTCAGAGAATTTACCTTTTTCAATCATCTAAATAATAATGTGCGTGCTGTGTGTATATTTTGACTGGGTCCTGATTTTGTTTTTCTCAATTTCTATGTTTTACTGATGAATTTCACTCCACTCAGCTCTTTCAAATGATGCACATTTCACAGAGCCGCAAAATCAAAACGCGCCAACTTCAACTTGTGCTCCTGGTTAAACCAGCAAATTGTAGGGCTTATTTCCCGGAGAAGCAGAGAGTATTTCAGCTGAAATCAACAAGGATTTACGCTATGTAATAATTGTCACAAAACCAACACCGGTCGTTTTTTACTTTTTTTAACCAAATTCCCCATTTCTGCTTGAAACTCAAGGGGCACAAACATAATAATTATGAATGATGATCCTCCCCCAGAGTCGTTACCTTTTCTTGTCAGCCATCTTTCCTCGGTGGTGTTTATGACGGCTGCGTGCCGCTCAGTCGAGCACAGCACAGCGCTGTGGTGGGAGGCGCTTCTTTTATTTTGCCTCATTCTGGTATAATAAAAAACTAACATGGCGGCGCCCGCACAAAGAAATGTGTGTCTCGGAGCTTAAATATGAAGCGTCTTGAAACCCCAAGAACGCTACAAGCGCCATCTTGTGTTGGAACGCCTCAGGGTTCTTTTCCTGAAGATTTTCACCAGGGACTTCAAAACTGAAAGCGACTAGTTGCAGATGAATATAGTACAACGCGTCCATGGCGTGAATTGCTTGGCAATCATTGAACAGAGGTTGTGAAGACATTATTTCTAAATTAGACAAGTCCGATGCTGTTTCAAGTAAAGTTAGTAAAAGTCCTGTGACAGAGTGGTGTGCCCTGCCTTACACCCAGTGTTTCTAGGATAGCCTCCCAACTACTGACGGAAAATGAAATAATCTTACTTACAGCATGTTTTTCATTCTTGATTGCTTTTACAAATAAATCAAGTCACAAACAGAATTAACATGTCATAACGTGTTCATAAGTCATGTCCAATATGGTTTGAGGCAAGTTGTCAGTTGAAGAATAAAATCAGGTGCATATCTTTACGTAGAACTATGTGTGGGTGGTGCGAGAAATGAAACAAGGTTGTGTATGCAATCATCGTTTATTGCGCGACAAATCACGGCACTCTACAGATTCAATGGAATCATATATGGCAAGGGTGATGATATGAGAAGTATGATATGTGGTTGCTGCATCGCAAGCCATCCAAATTTCTTACGAGGACCATGTCAATGCACAAGCCACCGTGTCGTAGGTGCCGTTGTCGAGGCCAGCCTCAAACCAAACGTGTCGCGCATGATGTAATGGAAAGCGGCGTTCTCGCTTCTGGATACGTCTATGTTGAAATTGCCGGCAAGCACGATGGGCATGTCGCAGCAGCCTTCTGCAGCTAGAATGCGATCAATTGGCTGATGTTGGGGCTGTACACGGTGTGGTAGTAGGATAGAAAGTACTGTACATTGCGAAGCGACGTGCCTGGGTTGATGTAGATGGCAACGAGCGAGCACCATCTCGTGCCAATGGTTACCTTCGGCCGCACAAATGTCTCTGTTCTGATTTTGTCGCCTCCGTCATCTGGGACGGTCATGAGAATGTGCGGAGTTGCCATGGTGCTGGTGCCGTCCTTTTCGTAGATCGCCACGCCACCCGTCCTCACGTCGTCTTGCTTAACTGCGTTACCCATTTGAATCCAGCGACAGTGACTCTGTCGCTGCCGCTGAGCCAGGTTTCATTGAGCACTAAAAGATTGACGGACTGCACGATCACATCGGACTCCAAGTCCGTGGCGTGAACATGCAAGCTCTGCATGCACGAATGACATTAGGGACGTTGATGACTTGCCTGGCGCAACAGTGAGGAACCTCCAATGGATGGTTGGCCAGGTGTCACAGCTCAGTCCGCAGCTCCATGATCTTGGGCGAGTTGTTGCCTTTGGCGTGGTAGAACTTGAAGTCGCTTTTCGCGTTGGTGAGGCACAACCCGTCGATCAATGTAACTCGCGACAAAGCCATGTACACGAGCTGCTGATCCTGTGCCTTGCTGTAGTCAAAGATGATCTCGGTGAATGTTCCGCCTCGCAATTTGTGGATGGTGAGCGCGCAAGCCGGAGACAGCGGGAAATGCACTCGCTTGCATTTGATGGTCGACGACAGAGTGATCGTCGCGTGCCTCCAGCTGATCAACACCCAGTCGCGAGACAGCACACCCGGCATACTGGCAACAGTGGGCCGTATCTTGACGCATAGCTTGGAACCAATGTACGGGCTGTCAAAGTGAAGCCACACGCAGCAAAGCTTGTCTGGCTCGTCTGGATTGCGTTCCAAATACTTTATCTCACCAATCGCGCCATTGACTAGCCCGTCCTCCACATCCACGTTGCAGTTCAGCATGAATGGCTTACCCTCGCACAACTGCAGCACATATGGTAGCCCATCGCATTTGGCGAAGGTCATCTTGTAGAGCCGCGTCTTGTGATGAAAGAGGCGCACGGCGCCCGGCACATTGTCGTTGCACCACTAGGTGGTTCTGAATCGTTGCTCGATCATGGCAGTTTCATGGCCATAATATATTGCTGGGAAGGAGAGTTCTTCCGTGTACGAGTCAAAGATCACACTAAGAGGTACGTGTCTCTGCCCAGGCACGATATCTAAATACTTGGACTCATTCCACAGCATAGTCTGTTGCACACCAAGCAGCAGCTCCTTGTTGTTGTCCACGTCAATTGTCTGGAGCTCAGCGGCGGCGTCAGCAGTGGCCGAGGTGGTGGCCGGCTGCGGGCACCCCAACAACTGGAACACCTCCTCGTCAAACATAATGTTGTAGTGTTTATACAATGGCGTTGTGCACCAAGTGCTTCTTGATGCTCACATTGAAGGCGTAATCGTCATCCAGTTGGCGAGGCAGCTGCCTCACCATGTTGTCGACATCGAGAGGCACATTGATTACTTGCCCAATTATCTTGTAAGCGCCGGTCTCCTGTCGCAACCAACGAATCTGCATGAACAGCAGTCACGGCAAGATCAGCCGTTTGGTGATGAGATCCAGCGGTGGCAGGTGTATCGGGTGCTCAGAATACGTGTAGCCGTTGCTTCGGCTCAGAGAGGGTACCGTAGGGCGTTGAGCGCCTGGCGGCAAGTAAAGCACAGCCTGAACACGGGCAGTCGAGCGCACTCATCGGCGAACTCTTCGAGCACGACCACCTGCGACACGCTGATGAGACTAAGGTCGAGCTTGAACCACAGTGTCACACACGTGTCCAAACAGGTCGTTGACAAACTGCACGCGGAATGTGTCGCCAGTGTGCTTGTAGTAAGCCTCGTACTCGGCCCACCTGACATACTCGGTCTCGGCATCTTCGGCGCCCTGCTGCCCCAATCCACTTGGCCCAGATATCAGGTTGGTCGATGCTGCATGTACATCCATGGGCTCGTGCTGCACGAGAAGTCGATGTTTGCTCCCGTGCCGCCTTCCCCCAGGCACACTGCTCACGCTTTCACTGAGCTGGTGTCTTGGCTCATGTCTTTCGAGTCCCAGAGGCCTCAGCTTGCTCCCGAAGTGCAGCTCGTGGGTCGCGAAAGTACTTTGCGTCGTGCTACTTGGGCATCTTTGAAATTTTCAATTCGATGATTCGCCTTCAGGCCCCCTACCTCGGTCTAAATTTAGGTTTTCCTGCCCGTACGATACGCGTCCGATAGCACAGCTCTCTAACTACAAACTGAGGTGCTAACATCAACGCTATGCCACGTGGTTCAAACGTGGCAACATCTAGGGCAACGCACAGCAACTCCATAACGGGCCAAACGTGTAGCTCTATGTTCCCCCCCCACAAAAAGAAAAAAAAAAAAAAAAAACCCCACACTTCACATTTTATTTCACAAGCTCACATATCTCCCATAACTTCATAGTCTTTCATGTCATTCAGTTTATGTTTTTCCTGCTAATTTCAAGGTGGTATTTATTATATTTCACCTACAATGAAACAAGTTAACAGTTTTTTTTTTTTTAGGAAACAAAACAGTTTCATCAAAACAGAAAACCACACAATAAGTAATGGGAATGTACAGTTACACTGATCACAGAACATACACTTCCAACAATTTAATGGAGAGGGAGCTGTGTCTCAATGTTACAAGTGTGAACAGGCTTAGGACATCTATCATCAAGATGCAACTGGACAAAAAAAAAATCTTAACAGATCAATATTGTTTTCACAATATATACATATATTTAAATCAGTTAAATTAACTGTTACACATCTCAGACATTTACAACACTAGCAAACAGCAAGAATAACAAAATCAGCATCCAGTGGTACCTTCTCTATTCCAACAGTGGGGAAAAGAATGACAGAACACAGCACTATGCCTTAGAGGGAACTTGTGTGACTTTTCATGCAGCCTGGTTTAAATATGATTCACTCATGTGAACCAAAGTCTTTAACCTATGCTTTGACTTATTGCCAATTGCTAAGACTTTTCTCCCCATTGTGTCCAACTGACTACAGAAACATGAAATGTAACTGGTATTACTCACTCACAGGAAGAGTGAGTCACAAGTTAAAGCACATGAAGTTTGGTTGTGTGTTGTAATTCAGGGCAGTTTTATGGAGAAGACACTTAAGACATTCTCCACAATTGCATGCATTTTTTTTTATGAAGGAAATCACAAAATTCTGTAGATTGTCACTACAGCTACACTTGTAAACCACTTCAGACAAATGTCAATATAAGCTCTGAAAGGAATGAAAATGCAATTTATATTGAACAAATTGATGCATAAATTATATTTCAATATGATCATATTTGCAAAAATGACATGCATTTTCAGTAATGTTGCCTAAAATTTTCCAAAGAAATTATTTTTTTAGCAATCCAGGCTACCTAAGGATAGGGGAAATGGGCAAGGAGAATACCACACACACACACACACACACACACACACACACACACACACTTCACAACCAAAAGGTAAAGTAGGACTGCTTAATCCAGACGGATCTTCTGGTTGGTCATCCTATAGATGATGCTATCATAGCCTGGGTCCATGTTCCACAGGTTGTAGGCAATGACTATGACAGCCAGCACCAGACCAATCATGAGCCACAGCACAATGTTGAAAATCACAGCATAGTCAAAGTCGTACTTGTACGCTAGATTAAACTTGTTGTCTTCATTTTCCTGTAGAAAACAATTGATAAAAAGTACTGAAATGAATTACCCCAAAGTAGTTTACTTCCATTACTTTTGACATCTTTTAACAGTATTTCAAGTATTCATGATAAAAGCAAACAAAAAAAACATCATACATAAAAAAGGCAAAGCAAAACTGATCATACACCTTTCCAGAATTAAATCCCTGAACAATTTCACTTTACAGTTAAAAAGGTCACAAAAATAATCATGTCCTTCTCAGATTAAAAAATGATCATAGACCATTTTCATGCAATCCTTTGACAGGACTGTATTCCAACCTGTTAAATAGTACATACACTCTGTCTGGATTGAAGAATAGACCGGGACTTCCTGGTAAGTGCCGTCTCAAAGGTCTTCACTGTTACAACCTCCACCACAGCATTGCTGCTGTAAATGCTGGACAGATCCTCTGCAAACTGCAACATCACAAAGAGCATTATCTCAAACTTTGATCAAAGACTGGTATCATGTGAAAACTAATTTTGTATTCTTATTAAAGTTAACATGTGGTCTTTTCCCCCTCACACAGCCTAGAGTTGGTCATTTCAGCAGGAAGGAAAAAGCCATGGACCCGACAGTTCTTTGCGATTCCAAAATTATGACGACTTCTCTCACCTTCTGCAGCGCTTCAGCCAAAATCTTGGCAGCGTCCTGAAACTGCTGAGAATCCATCCCATACTGCCGACTGATCTCCTCCAGACCTGCGAACTCCAGGGAGTACAAATCTGGAGAATGATCCTTCGCAAGGTGCCTGTGTCGCAGCAGCTAAGGAAGGAAGAGGGGGGGAAAAAAAAAAAACCCATTTAAAAAACCCAACTTTACATACTAGATTGAAGGATACATTTACTCCCATCACCAGATTAAAGTTCAAAATCAAACTTTATGCTAAAAATTTCTGCTTTGTTTATATAGAAAAATGTGACAATGGGTGAAAGGGCTATCTACAGGAATGCTCGAGAACTTGAAGTCACATACAGGTGGCCTGGGATGTGTAGCATGTTAGTCTTACCAGGGCAGCTATGTCATGCAGCACCTGCACCTCAGACAGGAATAGTAGGTCCACCTTTAAGAAGAGACCATCAGGACCAAATTCAAAACTGCTCCAAAGACGGTTTCATTAAGATCTTCGCAACATTGGTAAAAATATACTCCATTGGTCTCTACCTCATTGCTCCGGCTGAGGGAGTTGAGAGGCATGGAATTCAGGACGGAGCCCTCCTGAGAGAGACGTCCTTTGATCTGCTGCAATGTAACGGGGAGGTCTTCAAACACCGCATTGGCTTTCCCCACCATGTAAAGCCTCTTTGGAAATAGACACGGTGACATGACAAAAAAAAAAAGTCAACAGCCTGAACAACCAAATTTATGTTCCCCCCCCCCAACAATATTCACCATCATTGTTGAAAATACAAAAAAATTCAAATACTTTTGAGCATAATTGTTAACATGATTCTTTTTTTCCCTCTTTTTCTTAAAAATTAGTTGGATGGAATACAAAAAAAAAAAAAAAAAAAAAAGACTGCTCCTTAGCCAATGATAAGGAACTGCATTTTCATAAAAGACACGTTTCCTTGTGTCCTACCTCTTCACTAGGTGCCAGCTGCAACACAACAGGAGTGTCATCCACAAACAAAGTGTGAACTGTGTTGGATACACTATCTAACGTGAAAGGCACAGGCTGAAGGAGGAAAAAAAGCAAAGATGTAAGCCTCCATACACAGCAGAACATTTATTCCAGTACTACATATTTTGGTTGCAAATTTTATACTGTACATTTCCTGAAACAAAACCTAAGACATACTGAAACAATCACTTCAGAGAAGTATTAAACAGTGGTGATGGAGGGGGCAGAGCAAGCCTGTCACTCACATGTTCCAGGGGGTAAGACATCGAGCTCTGAGAAAATTCCAAACTGTTCACTCCCCTCACCACCACCAGCGCCGTGGCCCGAGGTCTCTCGAACAGGGGCCCCACCTGCAGGCCTGGCCAGCCTAGATCCTACGCAAAATTCACCAAAACACACAAATCACATCATGTACAATATCTGGACGCAATAGGTGCTACACTTTAATGAACACATGTACTTTGACCTTTATCCTTGAAATAACCGAACAGACCTCCTGCACCGAAAAGCCCATGGTGAGGGCAACCAGATCCGGGACCTTTTCCCCAGAAATGGGCCAACGTCCCTCACGGAATGTCACATATTGTGGAGCTTGCAGCACAGTCAGCTGATCCGCGGCAATGCCTGCAGCACAACACACAAATGTCGCCGTCTGACTCAAGCACAACACATGAGCTGTTACCGGGTTTTCAGGCTTCCATATCAGGACTGTTTCCATGGGAAAGAAGAAGTGGAAACTATGGGTCAAGAAATGTCTCTACCAACATGTCCATTCTGAGCTCCAGGCTGGCACAGAAAGAAGGCAGCAGATAAAAACTGTGTGTGTTGTGCCTTTCAGCAAACACACATGCCATGATCCATACTGTCACCTGCCTCACACCCCATGATTCCAGAATAGGTTCTGCACCAGAAAGCAGCAACTGTTAATCAACTGACAGCAAGAGAACAATTCTTTGTGTTGCTAAATCTGTACAAATGGTGTTAAATGTATTTTGTTTAGGAGCTGAATATAGTAAAACTGTGCAATGCTCTGAGCTCCACTCACTGGTCCCTTCCTACGAGCTCAGTCATTACGCCATGGCATGAAATACAACGAGTTAAAACTGCGGTGGACAGTGAGGACTTGTGAAAGTCGACGAAAGGGAACCGTGTGAAACTACTACCTAGCAAACAAACTACCCATCTATACATCAGAAAAAACCTATATTAACTAAAAAGACCGACGTAGTAAACATACTTGTCATTTTAGCTGCCATGATGATGATAACACTACAGACAGCCAGCCAGCCACCAGGATAACAACGGCTCGTCGACAAGACTCGCTTATAAGATACTACACTTGCTGTCCGTGCTGTAGCGATAATAAATAAGTAAATACTACTCACCTAGGAATAAAAAGGGGTAAATCATTAACGCAAACATTAGGAAATTTTTCCTTTCACATCCCCAACACAGCTTCATCGTCTTCATCTCCTTTTCAAGACGATCACCTGACATTAGAGATGCGAAGCATTATGGGTAAAGTCGTGCTTCCCCGTCAGATTGTATAAGTAGCACGGCGAAAGGGAGGGCAAAAACGGAAACCGTCCAATAGGCCGTGTGCAATGTCACACAACGACGAATGTGTTAGCCAATAAAAACGTCAGAAGCCGCAAAAAAAAAAAATGAAGTGGGCGGAAACTAACGTGAAAACATCCAATACATATTGAGTATTAAATGAAACGACAAAGATGTTATCCAATGAAAATGATTTATTTTTGTATCCGCACTCGAAGTGGGTGGGTACGTGCTGAAAGTATCCAATAGATGGTGTGTAATATGACACCAGTACGTTGACCCCTCCCATGGAAATGATTCTGTACAGCCGCTGTCATGTGACATATTGCCGCACTCTACCGTGATGGAGTAATTGCAATTGATTCATAAATTCGCATTATTTATTAATAAGATTATGATGCAAGAGTATGAGTAGGAGAAATTATACATAAGACAGTTTAATGGGGACAGATATTAATACATTTTAATTCAATGAATATCAGTCAGACTACATCACCAGAGGGGGGCGCGGTGGCGCAGTGGCGCAGTGGGTTGGACTGGGTCCTGCTCCCCGGTGGGCCTGGGATTCAAATCCTGCTGGGGGTGATGGACTGGTGTCCTGTCCTGGGTGTGTCCCCTCCCTCTATGCCCTGCATTGCTGGGTTAGGCTCCGGCTCCCCATGACCCCATATGGGACAGGCGGTTCAGACTCTCTGTGTGTGTGTGTGTGTGTGTGTGTGTGTGTGTGTGTGTGTGTGTATTTCACCACACATGTTATGTACAGAATGCACGGCCTAGACGTGTCACAAAGAACATGGGTTCCTCATCAGTTACGTAAGTAGTTAGGGTAGGGTTGGGGTATAATGTAGAGCTTCATGAACAAAAGCTCATGTTATTTATATTTTCTTAACTCGGTTTAACGTCGCCGTGGTTAAAATTGGTTTACACACTTACAGTGTGAAGGGGGCTGTAGCGTAACAGTGTCTTTCCAAACAAGTTTTCTTGTAACACCAAGAACAGAAACGCAAAACAGTACAAACAAGAGCACAGTAACATATCCAAAACGTTTTCGGGGTACATACTACAATGTAAATACCATTATATACAATATTAAACTGTGTAAACAAATATACAGCATGTTATTGCATGTTTAAATAGTTTGCCAACATTTTAAAATATTTAAATGTAAGAGCCTTCCCCAAGGTGCGGTGGCGCAGTGGGTTGGACCGGGTCCTGCTCTCTGGTGGGTCTGGGGTTCAAGTCCCGCTTGGGGTGCCTTGCGGCGGACTGGCGTCCCGTCTTGGGTGTGTCCCCTCCCCCTCCGGCCTTATGACCTGTGTTGCCGGGTAGGCTCCGGTTCCCCGCGACCCCATCTGGGATAAGTGGTTCAGAAAGTGTGTGTGTGTGTGTGTGTGTGTGTGTGTGTGTGAGTCTTCCCCAAGCATTTCATGCTAATATAATAATTCAATTTCAAATGACACATACATACACACTGTCTGAAACCACTTGTCCCATATGGGGTCGCGGTGAGCCGGAGCATAACCCGGCAACACAGGGTGCAAGGCTGGAGGGGGAGGGGACACAACCAGGATGGGACACTAGTCCATTGCAAGGCACCCCAAGTGGGACTCAAACCCCAGACCCCTCGGAAAGCAGGATCCGGTCAGGCCTGCTGCACCACTGTGCCCCCCAATTTCAAATGATATTTTTGGAATTCAAGTTCATCATGACATCCATTTCTTTTAATGTAATATCAGTATTGGTCCCCTGGAGAGGGGTGCGGTGGCGCAGTGGGTTGGACCGCAGTCCTGCTCTCCGGTGGGTCTGGGGTTCAAATCCCGCTTGGGGTGCCTTGCGACGGACTGGCGTCCCGTCCTGGGTGTGTCCCCTCCCTCTCTCCAGCCTTACGCCCTGTGTTGCCGGGTAGGCTCCGGTTCCCCGTGACCCTGTATGGGACAAGCGGTTCTGAAAATGTGTGTGTGTGTGTGTGTGTATTGGTCCCCTATTAATAGAAGTTTGCAATTTCAATCCAAAAAGTTTTTGCCTCAGAACACAGCCAAAACAAACTGGCTAATAGTTCTGTCAGTTTTGTAACATTTTTTTTTGCAGAACTGCCTTTTCGCACACACACACACACACACACGCATTTTCAGAACCGCTTGTCCCATACGGGGTCGCGGGGAGCCAGAGCCTAACCCGGCAACACAGGGCGTAAGGCGCATCGTAATTAATTGCACTAAACCTACTATTTTATTAAAGTGATAGATTCTTTGAACACTAACAGTTGGTAATAAAAATAAATGTGTGTGAACTCCATATACCTTGGTTATAATCTTGCTACAATTTACAGAAGCTCAAAGCAAAACTGACATACCATGAAACCACCATGAAAACTGATACAAAATCTTCTCCTACTTCCAGCGCTATTGCGGCACGGATGAAAACACATAAAAGATCCTGACTTGTTCCTTTAATGCTTGGAGAAATATTTAAACATTAATTTAACATTTAACACTTAAATTATAATACAGCAGAAACAAATAATGTTTTCGCCATGTTCACAGTGGATAGATTAACGTCCACGGTATTTGTAGTGCAAGAGTGTCAAGTTTGTTCACTGTGGGCATCAGACTCCTGCTCAGTGGGTATATTTTCCTCTCTTTTTTACATATTCATGGACAGGATGTGAAGGTGTAGACAAGATCTGGAGAGCACCTGAGTTGGGGCCACTGAGTTGTCATTGTTTCTCTTGGCAGACGATGTGCTCCTCGTGGGACTCATTGCAAGGCGATCTCAAGTATTCACTAAAGTAATTCAGAGTTCATTGTGACGCACTCAGGGTGAAGGTAGGTTCTTTCCGGCTGGTAGGTGCTATAGCCCCAGGTGGAGTAGTTTAAGTACCTTGAGGTTATCTTCATGGGTGATCGCAGAGGGAGCGACAGACCTGCTAAAGGCTTTTTGCAGCAGCTGCAGTGTTCTAAACACTGTACAGTAAAGCTTGCAATTTACGGTTTGGTCTGCAGTCTTCCACACCTACTGTCACAAGCTTATTGACTGAAAAAACAACACTGTCGGTACAAACGGTGGAAATATGGTTCCTCCACAGGGTACTGGAGCTCAGACTCCATGAAAAAGTGAAGAGATCAGCAACCAGGAAGGCCCTTGGAGCACAGAGCACAGTCTCTGCTCCTCGAGATCAAGAGCAGCCAGTTGAGGCGGTTTGGGCATTTCATCAGAACCACCTCAGGCCTGTGCCATGGGGGGTGTGTAGGGCTTGCCCTGCAGAAAGGAAGCCCAGGAGCAGACCGACGACTTGAGTTATATTTCTAGTACGGACTGGAAAATCCTGGGAGTCACACAGGAGGAGGTGGAGACTGTTGTTCTGGAACGAGAAGGATGGCTTGTTGCACCTGGCCTGTCGCTACTGTGATCATTTTCAGTATAAGCAGGTATAAAAATGGAAGAGCACCTGAGATATTGATAGATATTGGTAGATATTGATGTAATCCACTCATAGTATTTTTCTATAAGATGTATGTTGCTTTGGAGAAAAGCGTCTGCTAAATGAATAAATCTAAATGTAAGTGTAAATGTAACAAACTGGATGCTTTCTGAGTGCTGAATAAAACACTCTTCTGTCCAAAAACGGAAAAGCAGCACTGCCCCTAACACCTTTATGCAAACGATATCCAAATCCACATCTCATTTCTTTCTTTCCACTCTCAGGTCTCAACCTAAATAAGCAATTTTTGTCCCTGGATGTCTGACCATCACTTTAAACTCAGTCTCTCTAAATCTGTCATTCTCTATCTGCCTTCTGCAAATCCTCTCACAGACCATCCACTAAAGATCCTTCTACTCTCCGACCGTCATCCTCTGTAAAGAACCTCATTGTGATGTCAGATGCCTCACTCAGGTATAATCATCACATCATTTTACCAGCCTTATTCTGTTACCGTCTGTAAAATCCATCCCTTCCTCACTTACTATGCCACCCGGCTCCTCGCCTAGGCCCTTGTTCTCTCCAAGCTCAACTGCTTCATTTTAATTCCCTGCTGACAGGTGTTTGTGCTTCTGCAAGCTGCTTCCTTCAGCTTATTCATAAGACTGTGTGTAGTGTGTCACGTTCCTAAATTGAAAACCTTCTCCGCTGCGCCGCTCTCTCCGCATCTACATTTTGTAAATGAACGACTCAGTTCACATGGCCATTGCAGCGTTACAGTAAATGTGTTCGATAGGGGGCGCTCTTGTACCTTGAAACGTAGCAAGAACGACGCGGTGACAAATAAGACAAACAACCGCCAGGGGGCGCTAAACACCGCACTTGTATTCGAGGTCCAGGCTTTCAAATGAGCGAATTTAATTATTCCCACTGTTACCGTTTTCCCTTCCTTTTCTTTCCAAAGTGTTTTCTTTGTGCGTCATGACACAAATTAAGTCCATTGTAAAGCTACTGATGGTGAAACTCATGCAAATATACATATTCTTAGCTTTTGATTCTTTACAATAGATTGTCAAGTTTACCTGTAATACTATTCTTCCCTTGGTTTTAAGTCTTTCTTTTATTAAATGACAGTCAGTGTCTGTTGCAGGTTTTGGCTGATCGTGTGCAGTAGCTGCAACACAATATTTCGTCCTGGATTGTCAAAATCTCAGTGTTATCTTCTGACCTTGTAAACACTTGGCATTGTGCGAAAAATAACAATAATAATAATAATAATAATTCATAATAGGAGTCATTGGAGTATGCGGGGAGTGGTGGGAAAGAATGACATATGACACGTATAAGAGACAGTTTTAAAAATCCTGCTCGCTTAATTCTCAGACAAAAGTGCACCTGGATTTCAATACATTTTGGCTGTCAGGGTCATCCAAGGATGCCTCCAAAGCAAGGTGTGTGTGTGTGTGTCTGTGTGTGTGCGTGTTTGCAGGAAAAGTGGTGTCAGACGGAAGTCGAATGGTGACTTAGCGTACCACTTGCAGACCATTACGGGAAGGCATTTGGCCTCGATAGAGAGCTGTCTGCCAAAGTCCTTCGACAGATGAAAGAATAAAAGTGCAGTTAGACTTTTTTTTGCAGAATTCGGAAAGACGGGCTCTTTGCGCATGGATGGAAAAGGGTTGAAGGATCACAAAATCTTTGCGATCCTTAATCTTGTGCCGCGTGCTGCCACGCGCGCGCCCCGCTCCGCCTCAAGTCCGAAGCGAGCCCGTCTCACACACACACACACACTTCAGCGGCCCCCAGTTTAGCCGCTCTCTATGTAAGGAATGATTTCCCTTTATTTAGCTCGCATCTTTATTCAAGGTAACATACGATGCGAGATAATAAACTTTAGAGCGATTTACCCTTTTATACCGCACGCACGGTGTGCTGATACCGATCTAAGGTAAATATAGCAGGTGTGACATTTGAACCGAAGCCCTTCGGATTACGTCACAAGTAAACATTGTAAACCTTCATATTGATCTGTAGTACAGATTATGCCACATTTTGTGTCTTCCTGCTTTCAGAAATGTGGACATCTCTCATTTCAAGGGAAAACTCCGAACCACGTGCCCCACCCCCACCCCCCCGTGATCCATCTGTTCGGTGTAAAACGTCTTTTGAAAAGGGGTTGAGACCTGCATTAATGATGTGCCAATAATCTACACCACTGACCGTTGGTATTTTAGCAATGGATCGCATATTCGCTTTAAAGTAAAAAAGAAACGAGTGGGGTACATCTAATTCCTTCTTGGACAAGGTCTGGGGGGGGGTGAGACCACCCAGGTCACACGATTGTGGGTTTAGTTAATCTATGATGAGTACAGTTAGGCGGGGAGATCCTTCAATTTGTACCGTCAGTGTAGAAAGATGCTGTGAGCTTTCATCGCCTTTATCCAAAGCCTTTCACAACCCTAAAGGGTTAACTACCCAAAAGATTAAACATCCCTGGACAGCAGCAAAGATTCATCATGCAAATATTGCGTGCCCAAGAGAAAGAATTAAAAAGATAAAAACGCAGTTACCACTTGTCAGGTATGACCCCCCCCCCCCCCCCATTGTTATGGCTGTGTTTTAAGATAATGCTTTTCGGACCCTGAGAATTTCACTTTCTGATTCAAATTAAGTACGAACAATTTTTGCATAAAATCTTACAGTTATTCAGTTTGCACTCCGAGTCCGAGATTATTTCAATGAAAGCTTGCGATGGTGATTTATCTGTATACATGTATTACTATTTGCATTATTAATGTAGCCTTTGTATTAACAAGAAGCATGACTGAAAAATATCCACTTTTGACTTTACGCAAACGTGTGACATACCAACTAGTCAGGCTCCGTGCAGCGGGAAGGTCCCTGTTCAGAATCCTGCTCCTGCTGCAATACCCGCGCTTAAGGTACATTACACTGATTTCACATCGAAGGAACAACACGCTGCTGTACAAATGGGAAAATCATTGTAAGCTTTGGACAAAGGTGTTAGGACGTGTAAATATTAATAACCCAAAGCCTCGCTGAGATTTCTTCATTCTACGTGTAACCCCTTGCTCATGTGGAGCGCATCTGGACATCGGCGACAGTCTGGGGCCGCCGATGGCCCCAAACCAGAGACGCAGTCGAGTCGCCGGTCGGTCCCGCTAAGCCCCGCACTCGCGTGCCTCTTGCCCCCGGTTTCCTTAATCTCCGTGCCCAAACAGACGCAGGACTCCAATTCACTGGAGCCGCGCTGCCATGTGCTTTGAGAGCGCATTAAATCGAGCGCAGTCTCCGAGCTCTTAGGCAGATTAATAAATTCGCCAAATGCTCCCGGAGCTGCGGTCACCTGCCGCGGCGCGCCGCTCGGCGGAGTCGCAGTCGGAGTCGCAGTCGGAGCGCGTCCAGCAGCGCGGGGCTTCGGGCCCTTTTCTCGGAGCCTTTGCTTTGTCTCGGTCCCGCGGCATTTGTGTGACGTTAAATGAACGGGGCGGCACGAGGCCTTTCCACACACCCAGCCTCACACGGCCGGCGGCTGCAGCTTTTACTCGTCCGAAAGGGGAGCGGAACATCTCCCGACAATGCCAGAAGCAGAAGACCATCCGCGAACTTGAGCGCTCCTCGGAAAGCAGAGACGCGCGCGCCTGTGTGTGTGTGTGTGTGTGTGTGTGTGTGTGTGTGTGTGCGCGCGCGCGCGTGTGTGGGGGGGGGCTTGGCCAAGGTACCTAAAGCTGAATTTATACAGTAATACCCTGTTATAAACATTGAAACGATACCAGCATTGTAAGCCGCCACGGGCAAAGGTGCTAGTCAATTAAAAAAGGTTAATAATTTTATTGCAATGTTTCCAGGTACAAAATTACGGATATTAGGGAATATAACATGTGGAGGTCAGTTCCATGCATCCTGTATTGTAAAACCTTGCAACGAAACCGATCGTTGCATATGTGCCATTTAGATTGGGTTTTATATTGATTTTTTTTTTCTTTTAAAACTATGAATATCTTTATTTTCTCTTCATTTCCAGTATAAGAACTTTTTTTTTCAAGAAAGTACCTAGGCTGAATAGGCAACACGACCCATTTAGGGTTCTTTGAAACTGATGCTTCATTTACTCCCAGGTTACCCCGTTCATCACGCATTGCTTAAGCAGCATTAGTAGTTTTTATGTTTTAATCACAGTTATAACGTACAGAAATATTGCTTGCAGCAGCAATAGCAGATTAAATGGTGTCCTTGCACACTTAAAATTTAATAGAAGTGAATTCTTCAATAAACTGGCCATGATGTTTAGGAATACATAGTCACGCAAGCATTTTGGTGGTGTTCATATGACTCTGGGGCCTGAGGTATTTGCAGGGTTGCTGTTAACACTGTACCATGATACAGACAATCTTATTATAAGCACGACGTGCGTGATTTATACTGCCTAGCTGGGTAAACGAGGTTAAAGACAACTGGTCTTTGACAGTTTACTACCACAGCGCAGTCGCATTTTACACGCATTCCACTTACGGGGTCTCACGGTGGATCCCCGTTTTTTTAATGGATCCTGCCTGTCTTCCTCAAAGCTTTCCCGGTGACCGACGAAACTCCCACATGACCCGCAGAATGTCGCTTTCTCAGTCTAAGAATACGGTTAAAACTATAACGTACGTACAGTGCTGTACATAATTTTCTATTGTTTTACGGCTTCTTACTTTTAGCAACTACAATTGACAAGTTTCATGAAACATATTTACCATTATGCGCGCTATATTTATTTTTGTGTATTTTTTCCCATAAGCTATACAGGGTTACACGCGCAGTCAGTGCCAATGACGCTCCACCGTTCCGTACAGCCGCGTCCAGGCAGCGCAGTGCGCGCAGCTGCAAGCAGCGTCTCAGCGGTGGACCTGAATGCTACTGGGTTAAAGCACCGACCAGGTAAAAGTACAGCACCACCTATTATACGTTTCTCGCTGATGATGGTGTTCGCGGAATGTCACGATTTGAGCGCTCTCAGCTCGAGTAGCCCCTTAGGGCAGGATTTCTTTTAACCCGAATGTCTCCGGTTCGAATCCCACTCCTGGTGGTACCTGATCAACATGTTGACCTTGAACTTAAAGAGTAAGAATAGCCTGCTGTATATAGGTAAATCACTGCGAAGTTGATGATTGTCTAAGCCAACCAAGTTCGTCTTGGACAAGGAGTCAGCTTTGTAGAGGTTAGCAGAGGAAGGAAAGGGTATGAAATAACACAGTTATAGATATTGCGTGGAACACACAACGAACCATAGTTTTCTAAGGCTCTTTTTGAAGCGGCGTGTGAAGAAGAAGCCCGTTCGTCTGTGTGATTTCGCTCCGTCCGCTCAAGGCCGCCATCTCTCCCCCGCAACCCCCCCCCTTGCCACCCCCTCCGTTTTGTTTTACACGTCCGCGGAGCGGAGCGTGCAGGAGGTTTATGGTAATTGCGGTTCCCCGACTGGCCTTCTGGGTAGAGAGAGAGAGAGAGAGAGAGAGCGCGCGCGTGTGTCCGTGTGTGTGTGTGTGTGTGTGTGTGCGTGTGTGCGTGCGTGCGTGCGTGTGTGTCAGCGCGAGCGAACCGATCTGCTGGGCTCGACTCTCAGTCTCCGCTCGGCGCTCGGAGAAGGCAACAGACAGCGGAGACCCGGGTACGAGGACCTTAGAAATTATATATTTAAAAAAAAAAAACAACAAAAAAACCCGAAAAAGCCTAAGACTCGGGCAAAACGAAACAAAAGAGCAGAGTGAACATGTGGAAAGCGGACAGGATTTCATCCTAGATGTGTTATTGGAATAAACGTGACTACTGCCGGGGAGGTTCGTTTCGAAGCGCTGTGTGTGTATGGTGAGTGTGTGTGTGTGTGTGTGTGTAAGTGTGCGAGCTGTAACCCAACATGGCGCTGCGAGTCGTTACCACACACACTTGATCACTGGAGTCCGAAGGAGCGCCGCCACCTGTACCCCTGGCCAACATGAGGATCTAAACCCGCCTGGACTCGGGAATATACTATACGCACCCGTCTGGATCTCACACCCGTCTGGATCTGGATCTCCGAGGATGTCTGTGTTCCACTGCCGTTCTGCGCAGTTTTCCGCACTGGAAATACGCCGATACTTTGGATGGGTACAAAGAAAAAGTGTACTCAGTTAGCAGAAGTGTTAATGAAGAAAGAATATTATTAATAATACTAAATATATCAGAGTGCCCGCTGCTTGCCTGGTAAATAAAATAGCAGTCAGGTGCTCCGCGATTTTTTGTCGCTCTTTTTATGAGGAAGCCGTTGAGAATTCGCACCGGGATGTTTTTGTTTGTTCTTCGTGAGCCGTAAACAGGACCGTGGATCGTGGACCCCGAGTCTCGGATCTTGGATGTGAGCCGTCTGTCTCTCTCGGAAACTTGGAACGGGAGAATAATTGTAAAATCCGATTCACACTCGCCCGGATACTTCGCGCGAAGAAGTCCGGAGTGGGTTCAGGTGAGAATCAATGAATCATGTCTCTAAAAATGTTATTTGTCCACTTTCGTCTCTGCAGCACGACGTTTCGCACCGCGTTCGCTGGTCCGATTTTACAGTGAAATTCCAGTTGTGTTTTTTTTGTACAGTAATCATGTGTGTCCATTGTGGATCTCCTGAACAATGTCATGTTCGTGCCGTTCTTCACCCACCCGGGAGGAGTGTGACTGTCACGTTCAACAGCAGCCCATGTTTACTCACACTTTGTCGTATGAACATTTTAAAGAAAGGATTTATTTTATTTTTTTTTTTTTTTTTTGGTGTAAAAGCGCGGTTTGCCTGACGCAGACTGGTAATAAAACTGACGGTTTTACACTCTGCCGACGGTGGTGTGTGATCTCCCACAGCGTGACGGGGTTTCCCCTCCACTGGCCCACTCTATTGCCCGCGAGCAAAAATCCAGCACGGAAAACGATTTTCATTGTTTTCACCGGAATAGTTGTAAGCACTTTTTCCCTCGATCTGTGGGATTTGGAGGTGTTGCTGTTGCGTGGGGCAGCGCAGTGTTGTTTTCCCGGGGGCCCGGGACTCCACGAGGTGGAGGGTTTGAGCCTCGCCCTGTTTATGGTAATGAGCCGTTTAAATGAGAGTTCGCAGTGGAGCGCTGTGGGAGGGCATCCGCGTGCTGCCGTCTGCGAGCTCGTGTGGCAGGGGAAGGGGGAGGGGAAGGGGACGGGGGGGAGGGGTGTGTGTGTGTGTGTGTGTGTGTGGGGGCGGGGGTGCGGATTCGTGCCTCGTGGGGGTAGAGTACAAGATACGGGGTAGATAGATAGGCAGACTGCGGCAAAGACGCCCCCCCCCCCCACCCTTGCCCGAACAACGGACCGTGTGTTTAGAAGTTTAGTGCGTCGCTGTCTTGGGGGAGGGGGGTACATGCGTTTAATTTAATTAAAAATAATAAGAATGAATTGACTACACGCACTGTCGAGTTGACCTGCGACTGCGAACTTTGCTCATTGGGAGTTTGCTGGGTACTGAATCGCTCCTGGGCTCAGTTACTAGAAGGTGAACCGAGAGGCAGGTGGATTTTCCGTATGTCCACCTTACTGAGTACCCGGAAAGGGACCTGTCGGCTACAAGAGCATCACTTCAGCCTCAGCACCGGCGGGACAGGTTACTATTATTAACCGCTGTTTAGTGTCAGCTTTGTCGAAGGAGAAGTGCAGTGATACATAATCATTTTCACATTTGGTTACCCTTTTATACAACAGGGTATCTTTTTGAATGAACACAGGCAACTACCTTGATCAAGGGTACTGCAATAGGAGGGGGATTCGAACCATTAGCCAAACATTAGATTACAAAGTAGCAACTGTAAGCAGTACGCTACCTGGTTCTGTTCCACGGTTATATGTGTTGGCTGCGGTTCCTTCTCGTGTTAAATTCTGGTCAAGTGTGGACTGAACTGTGGTTAGCGCGCGTGGATGGACTGCTGTGTTCTTCGTGGCTCCGGATCCCGACGTCCCTAACTCTACGGGCAGATAATGACAGCGGCTGGATGGACATGTCATCAGCAGACCAACATTAAACTCAGCTCCCAAACAGATATGTGGCAGATCTGGACACTTTAACGTTCCGCGTCAATCCAGCTGGAGACTTTAGCCTAGGACTTGGACAACGAAAGCCGTTGTTTTGTTTACAGTAATGTATACGGTTCAGAAAGTAATGTTCTAAGTGAAATAACGTGTGATTACTGACATCGCTGTCATAGGTACTCACTTTTATTGAGTTGTTTTAGATTCACTATAAAAGATCATTGTAGTATTTCTTTGTATGTATTGGCTTGGGCTATGTTTTAAAGTATTAATCGACACTACTGAAAAGATAATCCTTAAAAGTTTTCACTAAGTATTTTTCGCCCATTTAATCCTTGGAAATGTTCCGTTTTAAGTGTTTTTATCACATGAAGCCAATCATATTTAACAGTTTCCTGACAAAACTCTGTCTGTGTATGCCTGCGGTTTATTATTGGACGTAATTAAAACGTAGAGGTACGTTGTATTTATGAGGCTATTTATGTGACGCCTTTGCCGAAGGTGGCAAGATTTACTCACAGCAGGGATTTTTTCTGTTACATCAATTAACGGTAAGTGCCTTGGTCAAGGGTACTCCTGCAGGAAAGGGATTCGAACGGAATACCTTCAGGTGATAAGGCGACAGCCGGCTGCCCCATACGTCGTATAGCTATTATTACTATACTATTACTGTGTTCTCTTTGCGTTTAATTCCGAGGCGTAAAGTCTTAACTGCGATCTTTGTGTGCAGCAAATGCGGTTTTCCTCAACGTTTACTGGGTGATATGACAGTGACTGTATTAGTATTTTACTTGGTGGTCAACGGGAAGCCACGCGTTCGAGCAGCAGGCAACTTGCGTCACATCGAGGAAAGGGACGCTTGTGCTGTCGATTAGCGCGTTTCGACGCCACTCTCCGTATCTGCGCGTGTCTGACACAAGGAAGCGTGTAAATAAAGGCGCACATGTGGGACTGCGCCGAGGAGATCGCGTTTCGGCGGCTCCCGCAGGGGACGTCACGCTTTGATTGAAGTTGCGCTCAGGCCAGGCCTCCCGCGGGACGGCGGATCTCGAGCAGGAGGAACAGAGGAGCTCTTTCTTTCTCTCCGCTCCAGAGCGCCTTTGTGCCGCGGGATCGCTGCGCGCGCGTGTGGGACGGCGCTCGCTCTCACGAGGACACGTGTAACGGCGGCCTCTCCACCCGGAGCCGCGACGTGCTCCGCGTGCTGTTTGTGTTGGAGCAAGCAATCGGGCACGCAAAAACGTTCGTGGGGATACACTTTATAATTTATTATTCCTGATGCCATGCCATGGTGTACTGTCACAAACAAGCCAGGAGGGGGGGGCTTTGGCGTCCGTCCTACATTTAATCAAAACGAATAGCGTGCCACAAATAAATAATCAGATAGGTGTTGCTCACCGCGGGGTTACAAGTTCCATCCATGTGTTGGGAACCGACTTTGCCACAGACACAGCGCCGCGTTGTAGGGCTGCCTACATCGTGTCTGTGTAGGATGGATGTTTTGCTCCGTCGTGCCGACTTGGTCCCGATGACGCTCCAGGTCTGTGATGTCACTGACGGGGACATTAATGCTGATGAAATACGTCTGAAATGCAGCCCCTCCACACGTCGCCGCAGCATGGGCCGCAGGAAGCCGCAGGAAGCCGCACGAAACATGAATCGAGTCGACACTTGGAGCTGTTTTACACAAAATGTTCCCCTTGGACTCAAACATCATTTTATTGTAAATGCTGCTGGTCCCGCAATAAGCGGTTTCGCTAGAAGACGCGTGTTTTTGGTCCGTGGTTGCGTCGTACCTCAGTCGGTACACCAGGAGGAGGCTGTACACTTCAGTGTGTCCACGCACGTGCGGTCCCCACTCCCCACTCGCCATCCTTGCCCGCGTGTAGAAGGGCGCAAGGGTGCCTGCTCTTCCCCACATTACACATTAGCCGATTCTTCTGGTTGAAATGTGGCAATACCAACGTGTTCGTAATGGTTTTCTGCGCTGAAATTATTTTCACGCTCATGATTGTTCGTTTTCTCCTCACTTTATTTTTTATACAGGAGCAGCACAAGAGAAGAATCAGCTCTGAAACCTGACCCGCGTTGACGGATATATTTTAGTAGTTATGTTTCAAGTGCATTTCCAGTGGGAATTCACATTAGTCTAACAGTTATTGGAAAGGTGTAATATTTCCCCTTCATATTTTTATGTAACGTTGGGCATCACATTTGTCTTTGACCTGTTCCAAATTGCCTTCAGCTGCAGTCATGAATAATCTCACAAAGAGTCCATTGTTTGCGTCTATCCTGTCAATAGTGGTCGCGCCAGTTTGGTTCTATCCTTGCTCCGGTTGGGGTAGAAGGCCTCTTAGCTGGTGCAAATAATGTGACAGCTGCGGGTTGTTCTCCACAGCCACAGTGGCTTTTTCCCTCAAGACAATATAGCACTCCCACCCCTCCCCTGTGTCATAGCTTTCTGTATAATGCCTTCATTATAGAAATGATACAGCACCAGGTTTTGTTCAGATCCTAAACGACTGCTGATGTTTTATAATTCCAGCTATATAAACTGTAAATACACATAGTTCTCCGGATTTTGATACATTGTCAAACAATTTATAAACAATGGCTGTAGTCTTTTCAAGACTTTGATACTCTGTGAAATCCACTCCTTTAAAAATATTTGTGCGACAACACATTTTGGTACTAGGTTACTTGTCACTTATTTTATTTTTGTATCCTTAAAGGTAGATCTGTGACTCCACCTTAGTCCTATGTTTCTCTCACTTGTTAGGCTCCTCAAATAAAATAACTTTATAACTTCAACCTAAGACGTTGAACACTTGCAGAGCGTTTAATTACTTCAGGTTTTTTTTTTCCCCAAACTATGTACAATAGTTGTAGCAAAGACACCTTTTTTAGGAAACCACAATGCAGAGGCACCTATATGTTTGCTAAGATGTAGCAACAGTACTATATTTTAATAGTTTTCAGTAAAACTTTATTACAGTCTTCTCCTGCCTCAAAGGCAATCCATTCCTGAAAAACCCTTTGTAAAGTGAATTTTCTTAACTTGAAGACATAACTTTAAATGCCCCTATTGGGTGGGTGTGAGTGTGTGATGTGTGTCTTCGGTGCATAGATATAATTGTAGGGAGTTTGGCACAGTGTATAATAACTGTAAATTCCCTTGGATAAAGCTGACAGCTAAATACTCGCCAATCATTGGCCGATGCTTTGAAAGAAAGTGTCTGTTAAACAAATACATGTACATGTCCACTCAACTTTCGGAATGTGCTTGAAATCCAAATTCAGTCTTCATAAATACAAAGAAATGCCTCATGAGCTGAAATAGGGGCATTAAATAAAATTACTCAAGATCAAATTCTCGTAACTCAAATGGGCATATCTTGAGGTATTACTGTATATAAAAGGCTTTTTAAGGTATAGTATATGGCCTGGCAAAGATTATGATTCTTACAGAAACATTGTCAAATGCCATTTGTGATCAAAGTCATCAGCATATTCATAACATCTAAGCCTTGTGTTGAACAATTAATTTATGTGGAAAACATGCCATATATAGTGTCCTGGTTAGAGCTGTCATCTTGTAATATGAACACTTCTAGTTTGTATTACCCTCCTGTCGTAAGACCCTTGATTGATTTACCTACTCTGAATTGATAAGAGCACACTATAAATGAGTAAATCACTGTAAAGTTGCCAATCTGACATTGCAAGTTACCTTAAAAAAAAGCTGTCAGGAAAATAAAGATGAATAATATGGAACCTTTTGGTGTCCAGTCAGGAACTGAAGACGGCAGTGTAGCTGTGAGTGAATGGATGTGACGAGCAAACAATGCCATCAAAGGGAAAGGGGTTATCATGTGCTGATGAATTCAATCAGAAGCTTATTTTTGCAATCATATGCCAGTCTGAGCATGTAGTTGGTCAGCCCCAGCCTCAGATGCTCCAAACTGGCTCTGTAATTGCATGTTTCTTCAGAGTGCATGTCATTGAGCAGTATTAGTTGAATATTCACTTGACCACAGTCCACCCACTGTTGAATGACCTGAACAGATTCATGGGTGTTTAAAATGGACACATTCTGCCGGAGCTTTCTTTCCTTTCTTGTATATGTGTGGTCAAAATGTTTAAAAAATACACAGATTTATACAGAAGTGACTGCTGATGTCCAGTATTAACACACAAATGCCTCTGGGCAGTTTGTGGTGAAGTAAGATAACCACAGTAACCTTAACTTTTTCAACACAACTTCCAGTCGTAGCTTAATACCCTTAACCTGAATTTTTGCAGTAAAAATGCAACTTAGGAAATGGTGCAGATTTGCTTTTGGTAAAAGCTTTTACTAAGTAACTAAATAGCAGCCTATAAAGGTACTGACCTTCACTTAGTGTACTGTACTTTAAATATTTTTAATTAATTGAACATCTCATATAGGGGGCGCGGTGGGTTGGACCACAGTCCTGCTCTCCGGTGGGTCTGGGGTTCGAGTCCCGCTTGGGGTGCCTTGCGACAGACTGGCGTCCCGTTCTGGGTGTGTCCCCTCCCCTTCCGGCCTTACGCCCTGTGTTGCCGGGTAGGCTCCGGTTCCCCGTGACCCCGTATGGGACAAGCGGTTCTGAAAATGTGTGTGTGAACATCTCATGTTCTGGTAAAAATTTACAAGTAACCATTTTACTGTTTTTTGAATAATATACACATCTAGATTTTTTTCCAACATTTAAAGCAAGTAATTTTTACAGCAAGATAGCAACAACCAGTTATATTGGACAGCATTGTTAGAATACCAAATATACTTATTGTTTTGTAATTGACCTTATTAATGCCAGATCTAAAAACACTGTAGTTTCACAATACAGGTATGCCTTGATTTACAAAATGAGTCCATTCCTGAAAACGGTGCATATCATCGAAATTCTGAATACCAAAAGCTTATTTCCCATTATTTTAAATGGGAAAAATAATAATGCATTCCCAATGATCAGAAAATCCCAATGTAATTTTCCCACACTTAAGTCACCAATATAACTATCAGCCCATGATTTCAGCGCAATGTAAAACACATTTGCATTTGTTTATTTAGGAGACACTTTTCTGCAAAGTAATGTACATCTCAGAAAACAATATAAAATTGCATTCCACCTCTTACTTTTGCTGTCCTGCTTCCGGACCAATCTTAGAAAACCCTAGGCTGTTTTGTGGAGGTACTGTTCAAGACTAATTTCTACTTTTCCTTGTGATTGATCACTTCTCCTCAAGATGAGCAATAAACCAAGCAGGGATCCACTGAGCATGTTGGGTTTATTGTGAACAACTTTGTAAAACTGCACATTACTACTAAAATGTACGTACATAACCTGAAAAGCACCTTTTCTGCTAATTGATATACTGTCAAGGGGGTGCAGTGGTGCAGTGGGTTGGGCCACAGTCCTGCTCTCCGGTGGGTCTGGGGTTCGAGTCCCGCTTGGGGTGCCTTGCGATGGACTGGTGTCCCGTCCTGGGTGTGTCCCCTCCCCCTCCAGCCTTACGCCCTGTGTTACCGGGTAGGCTCCGGTTCCCCGCGACCCCGTCTGGGACAAGCGGTTCTGAAAATTGTGTGTGTGTGTGTGTGTGTGTGTGTGTGTGTGTGTGTGTGTGTGTGTGTGTGATATACTGTCTTAACAGTCATTCAATTAAATAACATACTCATATGACTGACAGACACACAAACACATATTGTTTGAAACCGCTTGTCCCAAACGCGGTCGCGGGGAAATGGTGCCTAACCCGGCAGCACAGGGCGCAAGGCTGGAGGGGGAGGGGACACACTCAGGACAGCTGACAGACACAGCTATGGGATTTAATACTTTTCCCATAGGTGACTTCCCACTTAAAGCAACACTCTCACAATCTTCACACACCAAGAGAGAGAGATCTGGAAACATATGCGCCAACTACAGTGCATTACTGCACTTCCAGTTCACTGGCGTAATGAACATTTTTAAATTTTTTTGGAAACGCATCAGATAAATTTCATTACACAGATTTTTTTATGTTCTGTAAATTGAAATTTGGGCATCAAAAGTGAAGAAGTGTTATACCAAAATTGCGACATGTTAATAAGGATTTAGTGGTTATGGAAGTTGTAATTTTATGTCACTATGCGTTATTTTACATATAATAAACATAAACAGACTTTTTTTATGTTTTTTTAGAAAGTAATGTGAAAAAAACATTATTTTCTAATTTCATTGGGGAGGTGCCGTGGCACAACAGGTTTGGCCTGTGCTCGCTGTGCGGTGGGTCTTGGGGTCAAGCCCTGCTTGGGGTTCCTCGCAGCGGACGGGGGTCCCGTCCATGGTGTGTCCCCTCCCCCTTCGGCCTTGCACCCTGTGTTGCCGGCTAGGCTCCGGCTCGCCGTGACCTTGGTTTGGTTGGGAAAAGCGGTTGCAGACATTGCAAAAAAAAAAAAAAAAAAAAAAAAAATTCCACTGGGATAATTGGAATATGTGTGGTGTTTAAATCGAGTAATGTACACACACACACTGTCTGAAACCGCTTGTAAGTACCTCGATCAAGTGTAATTCAGCAAGTCTGATTTGGACCAGGGACTTTAAACTGCAAGGGGACAGCCCTAACCACTACACTACCTGCTGGAACATACGGAATGTAGTACAGTGTGTGGTTAAATAAAGTGGTCCATCTCGTTTTCCGCGCAGCGCCGTTCCATTACTTTAATTAATTACTCTAATTACTCCTGACTCTCCTGATCTCTCCTGATGTGACATCTGTCAGGAGGAGGGAGACGAACTATTGGGAAGACACTTATTGTTCATCATCAAGGCAAAGCCTTCGCCTCCCCCCTTTTTTTACCCGTGTACACGATAACGTAACTCGGCTCGGTTTATAAAAGTTCAAACTTCATCTGAGTGTTCGCAAGCTTCAGCGTTAGATAAGGTCACGAGCCCGAGGCACAAAGCACTGGCTCGGACACGTTTATCAGCTGATACAGGATCTGATACCAGTGGGTGCACAGCGCCGAAAGTAAGCGCACATTTCAGCGCGTCGCGACCTTTTCCGCAAAGTGTCATCCGAAACCACCCACCGAGAAGAGAACGGCGCCTGTTGTGTTTTTGGTTTGGAGGAGCCCTCAGCTAGTCAGTTTAGGAAAGAACGACGTCACATTTTTTTCTTCCGCAGCCTTTCCACTCAGGCTTGTAGCGGAGCAGCCGTCTTACTAATTGAATTACTGAATCGTGAAATTTCACACGAAATGCGAACACCGTGACACATTCGCAGCGCGCAGTCACTTTGGTGTGTAACCCTAAGGTCGGGTGACGTGAGAGATCAGCCACGAGCGCGTGGGACAAGCGCGAGCACGCCACTCTCGTGCGAGCTGAGCGGAGAGGGGCAGCGCGTGAGAGCCGGCGAGCGACTGTTGTTGCTTCCAGCGCGAGGCGAGGAGCCGGTCGACTTTTTCAGTGAAGCGAATTTTCCTTCTACCTGTACGTTACATACAAACGTTTTTTAACTTATTACATTCAAATTATTAACGCTCATATGACAGTTTTAAAGACTGGAAAACAGAAGCAAGCAAGCACGTTTATTTTCGCAGCTGCTTCCTTTAGCATGTAAATATTACATAATAAATATGCTAAACAGGGTTGTTAATATGTTAAACCTAAATAGTTTTCTTCTGATTTGGGTCAGCGTTATAAATATATTGCTGCTTAATTCGAATAAAATAAGATCTCATTAAATAAGGTAGGCAAGTAACCGCTCCCACAGCACTGCTGTTCGCAGTTTTGGCGGGAAGATTGATGTTTGGCGCCTTCCTGTCCTGGTGTTGCCACATTGTATGGTGCCTCACTACACACATTTTATCTGCGAGTGTAGGAAACTGTAAAACACCCTGGAAGACACGACGAATAACAATTAATGTAATATCGCTAGAAAAGAGGGATTGTGTAGGTTCAGAGCGGAACAGTTATGATCGCACTGCTTGGAAACATCTATCGATAACGCTGTTCCTGGTGCTTCATCGTCGCCGTTTATTAATATATGGATTGTTCTGGCAATCCTTATGTAATCTAGACTAGAGCATGGGTAAAAATTTTAATTAAGCATATAGCCTACATACTGGAAGAAATGTTTTATTATTGGGTATTAAGCATGCTGTTCACTGTCTCAGATTTCAGAAAGATGTCATCTGAGGACCAAAGCTCAATGCACAGTTAAGGATTAGCACAAGTACAAAAGAGAGATGAGGTGTTGTCTGGAATCTGAATATACGGTACACGCAGTGCACTGATGGCTGGGGACATGCATGTTCATCGCTGTAGTTTAGAATCTTGCAGCTCATGAGAAGGTTCGTCAGACTGAAGTGTTCAGGTGGTCGCTAAATTAGAGCTTTTATTGCTGGTGTTCTCCTTTCCGCTGAGTGTGAAGTTGTCTTGGTGAACATGGTCACATGTAAATTAAGGGCCCATGTCTTTCAGTCTAACCTAGGCATCTGTTTTAATGTGAAAAGTAATATGCCGTCTGTTCAAATGCCACTGTATGATGTGTCTACTTCTAGCCT
This sequence comes from Scleropages formosus, assembly GCF_900964775.1. Taxonomy (NCBI): domain Eukaryota; kingdom Metazoa; phylum Chordata; class Actinopteri; order Osteoglossiformes; family Osteoglossidae; genus Scleropages; species Scleropages formosus. Next base: position 10,217,462 of record NC_041819.1, on the reverse strand, counting down.
AGATCAGCAGTTCACTTTTTTAGGTGATGGACCCCTTTAAGAATATGTCCATGCTGTCCATAAATTCAGAGAAAATATTGTACTCCATTTATTTTACCAACACTTGTTACCTACATAAATAATTATTTCATTGATAATAAAATAATTGCATTTTTAACATTTTAGTTAGTGCTATTTTCATAGGAAGCAGTGCTTCAAAGACCCACAAGGTGTCTGTGGGCTCTTCAAATTGATGTAATCAGAGATGCATTGCATTGACATACTCTTCACTGGTATTGATGTTGAAATTATTATTGATCAGAGTAGCACCTTTGGCCTGAAATTAATTAATATGTAAAGATATGTAAAGCAGTTCTGGCTGAGTTAAATTTGTCACATAATTTCAAAAGAACTGCAGTTTTTATGTGAGAAATTCAGTTGTACTGGTCTAATAATTAAACAGAATGGGAACAAAGGGACATTACTTTTTAATACTTTTAGGCCTTTTGTGTTATGGAAACAGATTTACATGTATATGCTTATTGTACATAAATAGTTTATTGTTACCTAAGCAAGGGATTTCACACTTCATGTGAAATGGTCTTCAGCCATCATGTCTGAGGTGTACAATGGTCTCTCCCACTCCTAGCTCTGTGAGTTTTAGGGTCGTGGAGGCCATAGAAAATGAGTGTGGAGGATGCAATTCAGTGTCTTTGACAATGCCTCCTTTAGGCTGGGTGGAATAGGTTTAAAGGAGAGGAGGAGTGGGGGTTGGAAAAAATGGAATAAGAATGGGCTTTGCTGTGCTTTCATTTCCAAAGGCTGGAGGTACTTTAATTGGAGGTGGGAGGGAAGCAGAAGGCAGTGTGATAGATGTAATAAGACTGTCTGCCCCCTATCCATGTCTATTCCCTCCTTTCCTCCCCCCAAAACCCTAGGTTGCCTCTTCACGTGATAGAAGTCTCTGGAAGATAAGGACTGGTTTGCCTGATCGAAAACTCTGGCCTGCAAATGTGTAAATAACAGTCTTTATCCAGCAGCCTAGCAAAGATTTGTAATACTATTTCCTGTTCTAAAGTGCGACATAAGACTGCATCTACCTCTTTTGTAATGACAAAAACTTTTTCTGTGCAAAATGACATTTGACACTGTTGTGTTGCACATCGCACTGTTAAAAGGCCAAGACACAAACTCTGGGAGGTATGGATTATATCAATTAAGACATCTTTTAAACTGGCTCAATTTTAGAAAATATAGCGTTTGTATGTCTGATCGGAAGAATTTACACCCACCTTAGATTTCAACTGGTTCAATGACGACTTAACAAATTTTGATGTTTGATTTACTGTCTTGGTTTTCCTCTTGACAGGAGAGCACAAGTAAGTGATGCTGAACTTCAAGAGATCTGCCTGGAATTGAAAAGGGAAACACACATCACACAAAGCATGGTAAAGCTTATTTTGTATCTCACACAATTAACTCTACATTTCTGTCTATGGAAGAGATCCACTAATCCTCAACACAAATCCTTGGACAGTAATATTTCTCAATAGTTCAGTGTCATTTTAGCAGCTAGGTGAGCCAAGCAAGTTTGATTAAAATATGTACTGCCTCTGATCTTTTGATTCAGTTTGTGAGTTTGTCTGAATTTGAGTGGATGACATGACAGAAAACATAAATTATCAGTTTCCTTATAAGAGTGTATTATATAACTGTTGTAGTGTGTTTCTGATCAAGATAGGGTCAGCAATATATTCAGAAGGTATGTAGGACAATGTGACTATTGGCAATAGTGAGTGTGTCGTCTGTGTATTTGCCTGATCATCACCCTAATGCAGAAATCTAGGTTTTTTTATATTTGTGGAGTTTGAATCATGTATAGGGAATGGTCAGTTTGGTATGTTTTTTGGTGCACCTTTTCTCCAAAATTTACATAAATGACCTCTAAGTCTTTATGAATAATGGAGTGTTTAAATTCCACCACAGTGGATTTTGGTGGGGTTACATCTTTTACAATATAAATTACATGACTCACGAGACCTCTTATTTTTCTAAGATATTTGATAATTGTTGCAGGTGGATGCGAGCACAACCTGCAGGATGAACCCGATGGCAACTTTGGGCATGGACCGGAGCAACATGATGAGGGAGAGCCTGCATGTTCATGGCGGTATTGTGTACCCTGGACTCAAAACCCAAGAGGCTTCAGCCATGCCCTTAGGCTATGTTCCTGACCTGCACTACAAGCATGACGTCTCACTTGAGAACAGAAAGGCCACTAATGGCTACATTGGGCTCTACAAGAGCCCTCCTCCAGGTCTTCAAAAGCCTCTTATGGTGCCAGGAGGGGATAGCTTGGGCCTTGACATTCGTGTAGGGCCAGCTGAAAAACAGACAGACTTAGGTCTAAATGGTGGGAGCAGTTACCTGCGTCTACCCTGGATGAGCCCTTACCCAGATACAGGAATGTATTCTTTTTTGGATTCGTCAAAGTATGCTGCCCTTAACATGTACAAGGCCTCCTTCATGTCTCAACCATCTCCCTACCTTCCCCAACATTTGGCCTATCAGTCTCTGTGTGCTGGAGCTGGGGCCAGTGCTGCAAGTGCTGATCGCTTGTTCTACATGCCCCCATACCCTCCAGCTCCTTTATCCTCTCCACTGGCACCTCCTATGCGGATCCCAGCAGCAACCGTTGCAACAACTCCACTTTCTCCACTGGTGCACTGTCAAGACAAAAGTATGCAGAGCATTGGACCCAGGGTTCACCATGAGCCATCTTCTTTTGGACAGCAGCTACACCAGCAGCAGCCTCCTCCACATCACCATTCGCATGACGACAGATTGCATAGTAGTAAGTCCAGTCGTATTTCCTCTAGCAAAGGATCTGGTAGTAGCAGCAGTGCTTGCAGCAGTAGTACCATTAGTAGCAGTTGTAGCAGCCTCTCAGTGGATTCCACTGCAACTCTCCTGATGCAGTCTTCTCGCACAGCTTCTCGGCAGACCCAACCCCTTGTCCCTCCTCCTCCACCTCTACTTATTGAAAATTCTTTGGACTTCCAGAAGCCACTGCCTCGAGGCACTTCCTCCTCATCATCATCCTCAACAGCCGTGTCTCACCCTTTCTATATGAGCAGTCTAGCCTTAGAGCATTCTTCTCCCGCTCGGGGTTCTAGTCATAAGTCCAAATCGAAGGATGGAAACACAGATCACCACAGAGGTAGTGGAGGTGAAAGAAAGTCAAGCAAAACGCCTCCAAAAACAACATCTGAAAAATGCATTCAGCAAGTTCCAACTAAAGATCCTGCAGATAAGCCTTTGGACTTGTCTTCTAAAATGGATTTTGGAACACCACCTAATGGATTTAACCATAGACTAGAGGCCCTCGTTAAACTAGGTCATTCTCCAACAACTCGCTATGGACTGCACCCCAGTCAAGAGCTGAAGGAAGCAGTCTCACCTCCATCTTCTGCAGTCAGTACTTCCTCCAAACCCCCTGAAAGACCTGAAATAATCAGCAACTTACGTTCTACTTGGGTGGTACCTAGTCATGGCTCTGCTTCAGTCCTTAATGTGGACTCTGGCCAGAATAAAGGCCCTTCTGTAATTAAAAATAAAAGCTTGGAACAGGTGATACCTCAGCAGCGTAGTTCCTCCTGTCCTAGGATTGGAGAGTCTAACAGCAGCCCTCCTACTAATCCCACTGCCACTGTAGTGACTTCCATTGGTCGCCCAGCTTCTGCTTCTCCTTCTCCCACCGTAAACGGTGAATGTCCAAAGTCGAGTCCTAACCTTACTGAAAAATCTCCAATGGCTGGCTATGTAAGCAGTCAGCCTGCAACAGGGAAGTCAGTGAAAGCCCCTAAAAGATCAGAATCCCAAGAAGTAACTTATAAACCACAACAGCCCCTCCTGGAGAATGGTCAAACTTCAAGCCACTTGTACTTGTCCCAGAATGAGACTTTTATGGCTCCAAGCTTACCGTATGGAAACCGATACTTACCATATCCCGGTCCTGATAGTATGCCCCTTCATCACTTACCGTTGCCAGGAAAAGTCCCGGTTTACCCTCATCCTGTTTTGTTAAATAGTAGTAGCCTCTATCCTGCACGCTTAACCCCAAAGCACAACCTCCCATATGGAATGGCTTCCAGTCATGGGGAATTCTTAACCTATCACAATTCACAGGAAATGGTGCACCCTTTGATGTCTCCCCACATAACTCTCGATACCAAATCCAGTGAACGGTTAGAAAGAAGGCCCAAGTCCCAGGACAAGCACAGGCACAATGAAGACACTGCATACATGACTTGCCACACTACAGAGGGTTTTGATACAACTCGTAGGCCTGAGAAAGAATCTGAAAACTTTGCATGCCAAACTTCTAAGCTGCAGACCAAGCCTCAGGCAACAGTGAAAGAGAAGATAGTTTGCGTTGACTTGATTCAGAATAACACAAATGGAGGAGGCTCTGAGAGACACAGTGACTTTCTTGCCAATAAAGGAGATCCCACCAGGCCTGCAAGCAGTAGAAATAGTGACAGTAGTGACAGAAAAGAGCAACAGTTCCTGTCTAACCAGGCTTCCTCACAGAGCCTAGCTGAGCCAGACAAACGGGCAGAGATCAGTGGCAAACTTAAGCTACAGGGGCAGGGCTGCCTGCCACTTTCTGTCTGCCAAGATCATGCTTCTCCTGTGAGCAGCCATGGTGTGGAAAGTCCTGCTGAGAAAAGCCCTCTCCTGGACCTGCCTGAGCACCAGACTCTGCGGTGTGCCAGGACATCTGGTGACAGGACCTCAGAGGAGAGTCGTAAATCTGAGAGACAAGGCACCGAGTTGTGCAATGAGCTGAATAAACATGGTCCAGAAGAAACAGAGTCCCATGAAGATGATGATGATAGCCATAGCTCCTCCAAGACCAGGAGGTCTAGCTTGGCCAAAAGAATTGCCAATTCTTCTGGTTATGTGGGAGATCGTTTCAAGTGCATCACAACCGAGCTGTATGCAGATTCCAGTAAACTCAGCCGGGAGCAGCGTGCTCTACAGGTGAGTTGTCAAAAGTCTGTATAGGAAAAAGGAAGCTGTATAAATCTGTTGCCAGTCATAATTTGTCTTACACATTAAATAAGTCCTGACAGCTCCTTCAGCAGAAAGAATAAAAAATGCATTTGGACCCAATCCGTATTGGCTGATGTGGCTTTGAGTTCAAATGCACAAACAGTGGGGATGTTGAAAACATTGAAAATCACACACTGAATGTGTAGAACATGTTTGCTAGCATTTCTGCCAGAACCTAATTTGTGATGGGCAGAACGAAAAAGAGACTTTGAGGCATTCCTTAAGTTCTATGATTGTCAGTGCATCTGCAAGAGTCTTCAACAGACCCTGCATTATCACCCCCCCCCCCCCCCCCCCCCCCCCCCACTTCCAGACTACCGAAGAGCAAAGATTATCCGCATGCTTATTGTGTGTGAGAGTGAGTGAAAGAAGTGTAGTTGTGTGCAGCCGGAGGTCACTGTCATCCTTCAGTGTCCCTGCCCTCTGCTCCCTCAGGACAAATGAAGAAGTCAGCTTGTGCTCTCTTGCTGAAATTTTGACCTTTTCTGTGAAAGAGAAATTTGTACACATTGGCCCAACCAGATAATGTATACCGTGTTTTTGTGTCAAGGCTTATTATTTGATCTGTACACTAGTGAAGTGGCCCACTTGTGGGTGATTTATAAATATTAATGTATTCTTCACAATGCATTGCTCATTTGAAGGACTCTATATTTTTTACTGTCATGTGTAAGCTATGTGATTATTTTAGAAAAAGAAGTGTCCCACTCTGATGCAAACACTTGGCACGTGTACCTTCCATGAGCCACAGGTGAAAGTTCTTGGGATTTTTCTTTTTCATTTCTGCTTGCAGACTTTGGATGTGCACCACAAAATAATTAAAGCTGAATTTCTGGATTAAACATCAACATATGAGGCTCTGCTTTCTGTAATAATAATTTTTTATAAAGTGTCATTTTTAATTTATTTATTAACCAAGAACAGCAGCACATGTTTGGATAGAACTAATGACATAGCAGTCTGTAATGAATTCACTTTCCTGTTGAAAAAATTAAAATCCATTCTAGATTTTTTTAAGACACTACAGCATCACATCTGGTTTATCGTATATATTAATTTTTACAGATTGTAAGTTATAAAAAAGGTCTGTGGTTTTATGCATATAATGATACAGATGTTATGTAATTAAAATTATTGAAATATATATTGAACACCTATTTTAATTGCTTAGATGGAAGGCTTATCACAAGAGGACACTAATATAAAGCAATCTGCTGCTTACTGGGAGGTCAGTTAATTTTGTCATACAAAATGTTTTTACTTAAATACTTTTTCAAAAGTTTATTACAATGTATTAGGTTTTCTTATACTGAATTCTCGTGTCTCAGAACTTCCAATTGTGTACACTGCAGAAGACAAATGTATGTTCTGAAAGTATACTGTATACCAAGGTGGAATTACTTTCCTGGTACAGCAGCTGTCTGTCATGTCTCAGAGATTTCTGTCATTGTGAGCCTTTGTAAAGCACAAAATTGTAGAAGAGAAGGAACGTAGGATGGGCTAAGAAAGATGAAGCAGGTATTGGAGGTTTTCATGGCTATTTCATGTATGTTTGTTTGTGTGTGCCTGCAGCGTGCAATGCTGCGCTTCTCTGAGCTGGAACTGAAAGAGAAGGAGGGAGGTGCCGCGGCAAGCCGTGAGTTGGCTGGAGGCCAGCACAGCCAGGCGGTCTGGGAAGGCAGCCAGCGGAGCACCCGGCCAGAGGGCACAGCCCTGTCCAACGACCCTGGGAAGGAGGGTAAGGAGTCAGCGTTCTGAACTCACTCCTAGCACAGCAGGGCAGTCGCTCCATAAGGAACAGATGCTAATGGCTGATGTCAGGCCCCTTGGTGTAGTAGCAGTTGCAGATGTGGAATAGAAACAGAGGGAAAGTAAAAGGTAAAATTAAAAATGTCCTCCTGCTGCAATAGTGAAACACAACCAAACAATTTTACATCAGTGAATGTTTTATTATTCAATTTGTTATCCAAAGTGTATTTTAACGACCACTGGAATTTTTACTTGTTTTAACAGCTGGATATTTGTTAAAGTAGTATAGGTTTAGCACCTTTCCCAAAGATACAATACCAGGCCCCCTTCTTGTATGTAAACTGCAATCCTTTGGTCACAGGTCCAGTTCCTAAAAGTAACACCTATTGCCAAGCAGGGACTGTGCAGCAGAAACTGGGGGTTTTGTCATGAAGTGTATCTACTAGTAAATCCAGTAGGGGTGAGGCCATAGTGCAATAATGGTGTAGTAGTAGGAGAAAGAAATTTTAAAAAAGCAGTTGTTCAGGTACAGTTTTGGTGTCTTATTGCATAAGTGAGTTTTTGGTACAGAGTGGTTTAATACCTATATTTTTGACATCATTTTTTTCTCATTAGAAAACTTTGCCCCATACATCTTTGAAATTTAATTCTCTCTTAAATATATTGCTACATGCAAAGATTTCAGATTTTGATTGAAGTAAAAACACATTTTTTATTATTTTAGTGTTTATGTTGTTGCCAGTCTTGATGTGGTCGTTGCCTAGTTTATTCTATGTAAAAAGAGGGCAATATGCTGTTCATCTTTTCTTGGTTTGACTTTGTCATTTACTGCATTTTTAGTTTTTGAAATATATTTGTTTTCATCTACAGTATTAGAAAACAATATACTAGAGCATCACATCTTGATTTTCAAAGCTAAATGTATCTAAGTGAATTTCTCGATTAGGCAACTAATCCAAATTTTAAATGAAACTTAGTGCCTCATTATTGTGCATTTTGTTGAATATATTGTGAAAGCGTCATTCATTACTGCACCACAGCCATTGGATGGAGCGTTTGTACCCAAACTTTGAGCCTTGGCTGATGAAAAGGGAAAATGGCAGAAAAACAAGCCTTAACAGTGAATGTAAAGCAAGGATGACCCCTCAGTGCCCAGTGTTTTTTTCTGCATGTCTGGTAATCATTGGACATTTTAAGTGAATAGTGAAGCTGCTCAGTTGCTATGGGCAAAGTGGACATTGTTGCTATAGTGATCCCCTACGGTAGAGAGTTGCCATAGCGCAAACATGGTGATAAATTATGGGATGCATGTGCCATGAGTCATATGATTGTTGTTCACAGATCAAGTGATTTAAGCCTGTGTCAGCGGCGTTCCACCACATCTGTGCCTCCCATGAGTGCCCGGGGCAGAGCAGGCAGCGAGCACATTCCTGTTCGGGCCAGCATAAGGCCAGCTCTGTACAGCCGCCAGTGTGGGCCCAGCTGCAGCAGGCGTGAGCAGAGGCCCCGGCCGGCAGGCTCGATCTAGTGTGCCGTTTTTGGCCGCATCGCTGCATTCTCAAGAAGCCTTTATACAGTCCTCATCTGCACGGCACACTCAAAATAAGGGGGAGGGGAAATTTCCAAGAGCGTACTTGTTTTGGAATGGGGCCGGAGCTGACGTTTAAAGTTTAATTAAAGAACTGAGCGACGAAAGAGCTTAGTTTGGTGAGCCCCAGTCACGCTGCATGTGGGACGGGTGTGGTGTAGGTCGGTTAATGTTTTTGTTTTAGCCTAAATTTTCCACTCTGCTTTGCTGTAATAGTCCAAAATTGCCTTCTTGAATCACTGAACGTCATTCATAGTAATTCATTACTCATTTATGCATTCAATGTTTTCATGTGAAGGGTGTTTTTGATTGCCCCCAGTGGTGGGGTCTCACAATGTGTCTGACTTAGCATTTTCATCTGTGCTGAGATCTAGACAACGTGTTTAATGGGTAATGTCTCTCTTTACTCATCCCCAGGTTTGAGACCTGTGAGTGAGAACAACAAGGTACCTGTTGTGCAGAGATGTGTCACACAGAATCAAAGTCAGCCCCTCCGGGAGAGGGAGCAGGGGTGGGCCAACAGAGAGGCGAGGGTCAGAGAGAGGACGAGGGAGGGGGGAGCTGTGGCCTCTGAGGAGCCGGCTGGCCGGCCCCTGACAGCAGAAGAGAAACCCCTGGAGAATGTGAGCCTCGGCACCATGCCCGGCAGGAAGCGCCCCCACCAAAGAGAGCAGGCCCAGGCCTACCAAGGAGAAGAGGAGGAGGAGGGAGCTGTCCTCAGAGAGAAGAGATCCAAGCAAGTCACGGGTAAGAGTCTCAGTGATGAAGACCATCTTGTCCTCCCATCCTCTGTCAGTGCTCACTTCACTGACAAGCATGGATACAATCCTTTAATGGCATGTTCTACTAGTATGAAGGAAAACACTGCTGCTTTTCTCCAAATCAACAGATTGGGCTCAGTGCTGCACCCCTTCATCTCTCACGGACAAGTTCATCTGCTTCTAAAGTATTTTGTCTGTATATTTTCTCCCTTTCCTTATTTCTTACATTGTTTGTTCTCTTTTTTCTGTATGCAGCATTTTGTGAGTCATCATATTTAATAAGTACATTTACATTTATTCATTTAGCAGATGCTTTTCTCCAAAGCGACATACATCTCAGAGAAAGTAATAAGTGAACACAAATGTGTACATGCCCACATCGGATGAGGAGAGTGGTAGCTTCTCATGAAGTTACCTCCTCATCAGTATTCTACCAGCTCTCCCATTGTGTTTTTGGGATTTTTTTATTTCTGCAATATGAAGGCAAATAACCACAAAATTGGAATTCTGGAGGAGACTTTGTCACACCACGGTTTTGTATCAGGCATATGTTTGGGAACATTGGTAAAAAAAAAAATTGCATTTATTCTGCTTCACTTGAGCCTCCTCTGCCAATTGCATGCTCTTGTGATTTTTTTTCCTTCCTCTTCAGAGATTTGAGAGGTTACATTTCCCTCGATTTTGGCTTGTTTACAATCCTGTTGGAAATGCTTTCCTGTGATTAGCATTTATTTTTTGGGTCGGAAGGGATGCATGTGATGGATCACTTTGTCCAACTGGAACATTTAGTTTTCAATTAATTTAACCCCAGCATTGCCCTCAGGCTGGCTTTTATCAGGCTGTTCCTTGTCTGAGAGAGTGCTGGAGCCAAGGTAATTAGCCGCTTTGTGTTCATTTTTGGCTTTGAAGCCACCGATGGGGCAGAGGAAAATCTGATGGTAGCACTGATGAAGCTGAGAATCTAAGAACCTTGTTTGGAGGCGTTAGTATTGGTGACTGAGGTTAAAGAGATGGAAACGACAACCTCTTTTTTGCCTCGCTATACTAGAAGATGGGAAAATAACCTTTTATGAGCTCAGGTTTTCCATTGTGTAAGATGTGTTTTCAAACTGTGCCGAGTGAAATTCAGTGTTGAGGGGAAGACACATGGCATCTGTTTGAGCTTAGTGCAGTCTGTGGTGTGTTGTTCATTAATTCAAGTTGTCTCTTCAGATGATTGGCCTTAGAGTGGTATTACCCACCCCTCAGAGCCTCTCTTGGAGGAGGTGAAAAACCTGAAAGTGTGTACTGAACTGAAGGGACTGTGGCTTTGCAAGCCACAGCACCTACAGCACCTCCAGGGGCTGTGTGAAGAGCAGGTATCTACAGAGAGGTCAAAGGTCAGCACAGACAAGCCCCTTACCCTCCAGTACCCCCAAACCTCAGCAGGATAGAACAGGTTAGCCCTCCCCGCAAGAGGTTGACAGAAAGGTCAGGGGCCCCTCATTTGAAGAAAAGCCTACCAAGGACAGGTCAGAGGTGAATAGGAGCTGGTGCAACAAGGCACTGTGTAACAGTGACACTGAACAAGGTACCCACACCAAGCTACAGCCACAGCTGAGACTGGCCACACTTGGGCTTTTTCAATCTCCTGATTCTACTGAAGGTAGTCCGAAGGGGTTGTGATTATGAGGATGTGGACCTGTCTGACCAGGCAACTGTTCCTTTACTGTTTAGTTACCTTTTGCAGAGCAATACCCCTTCCCTTGGGTAGAGATCTGCCTACTTGAACTTTAGAGCATGCGGATTTGTGCATATTGCTCTGTGTTCAGTAGTCAGTGTTCATACAATGTTGCCTTTTCTCAAAACACACTGAAAATCAGCACAGATAAGCCTTTGTCACTCAATACCAGAGCAGCGCACAGCAGCATGTTGGGTTCTGTGTTTAAGGACCTTTTCCATCACAGGGAAGAGTCCTATGACTAATAGTTTCCTTTGTTAGAGACAGTTTAGTTGCCTCTCTTTATGGTAGATGGCCTTCTAAATGGCCTCTGTACGGAGTGTCTCTTTGATTCATGCTCGCAAGGTCTACCTGTTCAGGAGCAGGAGCAGCATTGCTGAGCCCTGCCACTTCAGTCAAGGGGAGAATGTCATCTGTATAGCCGTGAGCTGCCTTGCTCTCCTTGGATTACAGTCTTGTGCATTCTCACGGTAATGTGCCAAGAATGTAAAACAAAGAGAAACTGAGAAAGTATGATTAATCTTGTGTTTTGAAGAAGACTCAGTGAATCATTTGAGCTGTAGGTGAAATATAAGAAAGTGAGGGGAAAGCAAGGGTGGCAAAAGGGAAACTCGCATCTTGTGTGACGTAGCTATTAAAGTGCAGTGTGGTTGTGTGTCTGATTTTGACTGCAAAGCCAGTGACTCCTTCCTTACACATAGAATGAGACCCCTGCCTACAAATTGTGAAACAGCTGACTGTAGCCTGTCTGCAGGGTCTTCCAGATCCCCTGGATACTGTGGTAGTATCGCCTCAGTTGTCTGTGACATGAGCTACCCAGTCCCGGTGGACCTCCTATTTTACTTTTTTCCCCCTCTGTGTTCTTTCTGTCATTGTATCAATGAAAAATCTGAAACTAACCCCTTGGATAAGAGCCTAAAGACTGCAGCAAGTCAAGTCTAAAATCATGTTCTAAAATCATAAAATCATCGGCAGAACCAAAATACACATGAAGCTTTGTATTATTATCTGTGGCTTGTGTTTAAGTATCTTGTTGATGTCTCTGAGGAGCCTCATTAATAGAATTTTATTAATAAAAAAGTCTTCTATAGCACTTGTTCGGTCTTTGGACACGATTATTCTGAATGCATAGGGGGTGTGGTGGCGCAGTGGGTTGGACCGGGTCCTGCTCTCCAGGGGGTCTGGGGTTCGAGTCCTGCTTGGGGTGCCTTGCGATAGACTGGCGTCCCGTCCTGGGTGTGTCCCCTCCCCCTCCGGCCTTACGCCCTGTGTTGCCGGGTAGGCTCCGGTTCCCCGTGACCCTGTATGGGACAAGCGGTTAGGAAAGTGTGTGTGTATTCTGAATGCTATAGATACTTTGAATACTTGACTGTAGAGAGTAGAGTAATTCTATGTAACATTCCAGCAGTGACTGTGGAATTTGGTCTCCCTGCTTGTTTGCCGTCTGTTATGAACGACAACTCGCTGTTGCCGCCACCGCAAGCGTTCTCTGTGGATTTGTTTTGAATTCTCCTCAAATACAGACGCGCACGCAAAGCGTAAGTCTGGGCTGATGTGGCAGCAATAAACAGACGATTTCTCAAGGCTCGTTTGGTAATCCAAGAGGCAGGGAAGTACCAGCGGCAGATTGCTGTGCCGTCGCATATCGTACTCGAAGCACAGAAACGGGCTTTTAACTGCTTTCCTTGGGGCTGCATACGGGAGGCCATTAATTAAGCCTTATTGGAGCGGTTTACGCAAGAACATGCTGTGCAGTGTTCAGGGTGCAGGGGAGGGGGGTTGATCTCAGTCTTATTGCTGGGGCTTACACAGTTAGGCGCCCCTACAATGGCAGCAGCTAAGTCTTAATTCCCTTCCTGGCTAATTCCTTATTCACTGAGCAGGTATATCATTGCAGATGCTTCCACTACTGCTATTGCAACTAATAACAATAATCATACGGCAATAAAAAAATGCATTTCCTAACAGCTGTAAGTCACTCAGGATTTAGCCATCAATCAGGGACCAGCCGGTCTGAAGGGTGCAGATCAGTACCACTGAAGGTTCACTGTCCCCAGAGAGGCAAACAAAGATTTTTGTGCTCCCGTCAGCCCCTGGCTTTATAATGAAGGCTTTACTTTTTTAGTAGTAAAGCGGAGGGGTTACCCTTTGTACGTGTCATGCGTCTGTGAGTGACTGTTGTGCAAATGCATGACCCTCCGTCTGCTGTCAATGACTGTGTCTTGGAAGCGTTGCATCTAAGACTTGGCAAACTTGTGTCCCAACTGAGTTTTTTTTTACCGGTTTGTTCAAAGACACATTTACTGAGACTGGCATCCTGATGAATAATGTATTAGGAATAAAGAGGAAAACTCATGACAGTGTTTTTTGGGAGGATTTTCTGAAAAATCTGTGGGAGGTTGATTACAGTTTTCAGCCGGTCTTGGAGATGTATAAACAAATGAATCTTTCTGACTCCACCTTTTTTGTTGTCACCAAGTGATCAAATGTGGTTAAATAGATGTATGGTCCACTATAGTCGTAGCCATAACCAAGCTGCATTCTTTCAATTTTTTCATACATTTCTTAACAGCAGCTCGCCATAAACAGAAAGGAAAATTTTATTAGTGAAAACTCACATTAAAATATTTACTGATTCCTCACTTTCGTAGTGCTTTCTGTGCAGTGTAGGTGACGGAAGTGTGCCTGTCCATATGTATGTTTAGTTTGGTTTTGTTTAAAGCATACAATTGTCTGTACACTGTGGCCTTCATTTTGTTGCAGTTTTCCTGTTGCTTGAAAACGCTGTTTGTCCTTGTCTTACATTTACATTTACATTTATTCATGTAGCAGATGCTTTTCTCCAAAGTGACGTACTCTCATAGAATATCATTTGTGCATTACCTTCGGAGAAAGAGACATAGTTGCAGATGTGTGATTCTTAAGTACAGTTAGTTTGTTTCTTTCCACCATATGGACCAATGTTCATCACACAAGTAGCTGCATAAAACTCAGAACATCAACGATTCCTGATCTCACACACACACACACAGTTTCAAAACCGCTTGTCCCATACAGGGTCGCGGGGAACCGGAGCCAACCCGGTAACACAGGGCGTAAGGGGAGGGGACACACCCATGACGGGACGCCAGTCCGTCGCAAAGCACCCCAAGCGGGACTCGAACCCCAGACCCACCGGAGAGCAGGACTGTGGTCCAACCCACTGCGCCACCGCACCCCCCCAATTCCTGATCACCTTCATACTAATTTTTTTTTATTTTACTGAAATACACAAACATTTATGTACATTACAGGAGTAGCTGCATAAAGGCTTATCCGGGTATGATCATAAAGTTACGGTGCATGAACATTTACACCTTACATGAACTTAAGAGATCATGGGCAAGGTGAGTCTGGAAGAGGTGAGCTTTCAGACCCTTTTTAAATGTGGACAGAGTTTCAGCGTTTCTGAGTAAGAGGGGGACATCATTCCACCGCCACAAAGCCAGAACCGAGAACCTCCGTGCTTTACCTTACCCTGGTTGGGGTGTAGTGGTTGATCAAGTCTTGGCTGGGAGCAGTTCTATTAACGCATTTGTAGGCTATGACCAGGGTCTTAAATTTGATCCAGGCAGCTTGTTTCCTCCAAGGTGTGTTATTGAAGGAGATCATATTCATGGTCAAAAACTCCTTGTTTTTGTGTTTTCAGCACTGCAGACCACTCCACTCACCCCAGTGCATGTGGACCGGGTGGGCTCATCATGCCCAGACACTGGTGTCAAGAGGGTATCTTTGCAGTCCCACAAGAAGTTGTCAGACAAGCGGCAGAGGCTGAAGCTGGAGCAGCAGAGGGCCGGTGGATGGTGGCCTCCTTCGACGGACAGGGAAGGGGACAAGGGCATGGACGCAGAGCCAGCACCAAGACTACGCAGACAAGGGGACTCGGACAAGCCTAAGGGAAAGCGTCAGTGCAAGACCAAGCACATGAGCCTGAGGGAGCGCAGGAGGGCCTTGCAGACAGAAGAGGACTGCCAGGACACAGATCCTAGCCTAGAACATAAGGTGAGCCTGCAGGAACCCAGTGGCATACAAAAACCCTGGTTTGGCTTCAGGGTCAATGCTGTCAGCAGCCCTCATACAAGACCTTCCAACAATAGCATCAATGGCGCCTAAAATATGTGAGTTTGAAAAGGGCTACTGAAATATGCTGCAGGTGGCAGCTTTCTTAATGATCCATGCCCTTAAAGGTCTTGCTGTAGCCTGCTGTGGAGGCAGGTTGAAGGTGGGCTTGCGGTCATTTCAATTGCAGTACTGCTAAGCTTTTCCTGCCCTACCATTTCCCACCTCTGCATAAGTCATGCTCTTGGCTATGGAGAGGAAATGTGCTGTTTGCAGCGCTGCTGCTGTGACCTCCTCATGCACTGACACGCAGCCTCCCAGAGGAGAGGGCGATGGGGGTAAAGGGAGGAGGAGCCAGTCCCTTTAGAGATCCTGGCACAAGCCCTGCCTAGCAGAACTGTCAGTGTCCTGCGCTAAGACAATGTGAGCTCTTTACATAACACAAGAAGCCCCCAATGTTTCTGATATAACCTCTGTTGTAAGTATACAGAGCCAGCTCCGACTGGATCCCCCGTAGCGCTCAGTTCAGGGCTTTGTCCTGATTTTCAGGAATTTGTCGGCTTCAGTGTTGTGGGCGTCCATTGCTCTGCAGAGAGGCCAAATGAAAGGCCCGTTTTGGCTCCCGCCTGTTCACCCACCCCATCCCTCAGCATACAGTCCCTGTGTTTGTTCCTCACCCCAATGCATAGCTCAGTGTTTGCTGGGAACTGGCAGTCACGCGGTGTTACTTGGGCTGTGCCAGTGGCCCTTCTGCTGCGTAATTCCACAGGAGTGGGTGGACATCAGGCCGCCCTCCCACTTGGTCATTGCCTCTTACGCTCTTTGTGCTCCTTGAAAGAATTCGGTCCGTTGGAAAGACCAGTTTCCTGCAGAGTGCTCCCTTGTTGTGAATGAGTTTGACAACCAACATTTTTTTGCAGGAAGCAACGGGAGGCTTTCACGTGATTGAATGTTTTTGCCCGCATGGGAAAATTAAAAATATATACATCTATGAGTGCATTTTATGGTTCTGCCCCAGTTTGTAGAAATTCGATGCAATGCATTGCTGTGAAAACGGCACCCCTTCCCCCAATCATGCAGGAAGGTTTATTTGCCTGACACGTGTGATGCTTTGGAGCTTTTCTCCTTCACATTGCACAGCCTTGTTTCCAATTACTGCAGAGTGACATGTATGAATAGGATATAAATGATATGATTCTGTAAATGCACCCCCTCCCTACATCAAATGCTGATATTTATACATGTGGGCTTTGGATGCAATGCCCCTCCCCCCCATATCCACACAGACACACCACAAACACATACACATGTACTGAGCAGGATCTCTCCTCATCCTCTTCAGAGGTGATTGAACGCCCTGCTAATTTTTAGCAATGACAGTGCTCATTTGTATGATAAGGGATTTATAAGAATGCTGCTGTTTTGTTCTTGCCTCAAAGGAAAGGAAGAAGCTGAAAATGTACTTTTCCAGGAATCCTCTTCATCACCCAGGCTTGGAATAAAAATATCTGATGCTTTTGCAGACAGACAAAAATGGAAATACTAGAGGAAAATAATACAGAGATTAAGCAAAAAATTAAAGCAGGGTAGTTTGGTGATCAGTTCTCCAGTTCATTATTCATTGTCTGTATCTACAGTAGATACTTCTGGATCTGTTACATCAATCTGTCATTTGGAAGACCCAGTCTAAATCCCATCATTGTGGATGCTTCCAGGCTCTTCATCCCTTCCAGATCCCCATTTTGTTCTATATTGTTTCCCTGCTGATTTTGCTGCCCATTTTTGTACTTCATTTATAGCCTACTATTTTGTAGTGCTGCATTTGATACTGGCAGTCTTTATTTCTTGAACTACTGCGGTCCTATTTCCCTGAACAGGTTACTCTGAAGCGATCTTCACGGAAGAGGTCAGAATCGCTATCGGATATCAGCGACTGTTCTCCTGTCAAGGCCCGCCCTCAATCTCCCTTCGCCATCGATACTGAGAGCCCCTTTTCACAGCCCCCCTCCCAGCCTTCCCCGCAAACTATTGGGAACCCCCCGGTGGAAACCCCTGCCAGCCGGCCCATGCCACCTGAGGCTCGGAGGCTCATCGTAAACAAAAATGCCGGCGAGACGTTACTGCAGAGGGCAGCCCGTCTGGGCTACGAGGTACACTGCTTTGTCTTTGTTGCTTCCCCCTCCCGAATCTCCTTTTGCTCCACCCAGTTTTCCCTTGTGTGTGTCCCCCTCCCTATTCTCTTCTTTTTGCTGTGAGTTCACTTGTCATTTGCAACGCTCTCTAAGCCCCCCCTTCCCTTTTTTGTGCAGCACGGCTTGCTGTTCTCCCTTGCTTCCTCACACCTCGTTAATTCTCCGCGAGACCAAGTGTGGCATGTAAGCATCCACGACAGGCACGGAGCGATCGTTTAGTACGCACTTGCTCACAGTCCCTCAGAAACGGGGTCTGGAATACATCTCCTTGTAGCTGTAGACTCAGCCCTTAACCTTTTTTTTTTGCCAATATCTGGGGATGTGACCTTCATAAAAAAGCAGTTCCGTTTTTTTCACATTTTAACAAGAAAAAGCCCAGTAAATGAATTATTTTCTCCTGCAGTCAATAGATTTTCTAGCTCTTTACTCAGACGTGATTACACAAAAGACAGCAGAATATGATATAATTTCATTATAAATTTGGATGGTGTAAACAGAATTTGAAATTCTCTAGAATTAATCTCAGTCTTAAAGTGTTCACCACAAATCTAATAACCTGTGTAACAGATGCTGTAAACTTCTATGGATTCGAAGCCAAATGTGTCTTTTTATTTTTGCTCTTGCCTCCCTCCTACTCTTGTCTCTCGTCGCCAAAGTGAGAAAGTCAAAGACATGCAGTTAGCACTAGCAACATCAAAAGGAAAGCAGTACTTCGATCAGCTACAGGATGTCAGTTTTCCGGCCCAGTCTGAGGGCTTGTGCTTCAGGCAAACTAGGGCCGTCTCTCTCCTGGCTCTGTCTGATCATCGCCCTTCTCTGCAGTCTGGCACGCACACTCGCAATCTATCACTTACTTAACGGAGTAACTTTGTATGACCATGACACAAGCATCTGTGATGCCCTTGAAACAACCTTTTTGTTTTTTGGATGCTCCTGCTTTTAGGTGACTTTGACACCAAACAGTCCTGTGTTCAGTAACCAGAATCAGAATCAGTTACCTGACTTTACCGCTCCTCTGTCTGCTGCTTATTAATGTCCTCTGTGAGGATGGTTTGCAGTGAAGGTGCTAAATAGGTGCTGTTTTGAGGCCATTAGCTGTCTGCTGTCCAAAGGGCCTGGCCTGCAAGTGGCCCTTAGGTCAGGTGCTCTTCATCGCAGCTACTTGCTGAGTTGGATGGGGGAGGGGAGAATTAGTCACGGAGAGCCAGCAGTCACTGGAGAGATCATCTTTCATTGACCAAAGGGCAGGGCACATTAACACCTACCTGCTGGATTAGTTTATACTCCCCCCCATTTTATTCTTGTTGCATTTACTGTATATACAGTATTTACTGTATATGTGTGTGTAAGAGAGAAAGAGAGAGACAGACAGACATTTTATAGGCAACTATTCACCAAAGGATTATCCTGAGTGAACTGTAACTTTTGTGATATCTACAAACTTGCCACCTGCTAATTACTCCGGTTGGACTGCTGTATAACTGCATCCTAATTGCTTTATAATGCACATGAGCACTTCGGCCCGGTGGCTGTTTGAAGATGCTGTGGTTCAGTTTCTAGAACAGCAGGTCTGCCATCAGCAAGGCATATTCTAAATGTACGCCTGTGCGCCTTTCAGATGAATAGGCTTCTCAGGGAGGCTGAAGCGCATTTTGCTTTGCTGCCATAGTGCTGCGCAGGAGCCCCTGCCCCCTCCTATCCCCCTTGGCCTCTGTGTTCTCAGTCAGAACCTGCCCTGGGCCATGACAGGCAGGACATTGCCAGGATCTTGTTTGCGCAGCGGTCAGGCCCGTGTTTATGCAGTCTGAGTCCCTCCCCCTCCTTCTCACACGCTTCCCTGAAGCCCCCCCTTCAGAGGGATGCAGACAGGAAGTGCTTCTCTAACTGCCCGTGTGTGATAAGCCATCAGCAACTCCCAGGGGCTTAGCGCCAAGTGAAATACGACGGAGCCGCGAGACCAGCCTTTCAACACTCAGTGCTGCTGCGCACACACTGGAGAAGTGTGCCTTGCTTTTCTGACACCTCCAAAACAAATTCAGGCCAGTGCAGTAGAAACGAGAGCATTCCACTGGGATTTCCTAGACATTCATCAGAAGTGGATCCATTAGGTATTCATTTGATTTATTGGAGTTACATTGTGGGGACACTATTTGTTATACATGAAAAAATGGCTCTGAGGGCCATTCAGCAACCTATTTTGTGTGTGTGTGTGTGTGTGTGTGTGAGAAAGAGTGCATGCATACACATGAATCTGTCCATGTGGAAGTGTGAGTGTGTGTAGAATCTGTCCTTTATCCATCCAGTTTGTTTACCTGCAGATTGAAAGGATTCAGCACCTGTCAGTCTGTCCCTGTAAGTCACCATGAACAAAGGTGTCCCCTAAATACATTATGATAATGATAAAAAATAATCTCTAATTGCTGCAACTCAGAAGCATCTATACTATACGGTGGCTTCACTGAGCCCATGTCAAAGCCTTTTTTAATTTATGGGTTATTGATGTTTGCAGGGCTTTTCTCTGCCTGTTAGAACTTGGCTCATCTAGGCTAAAGAAGTAACAGCGTTGCAACTGTGAGGAGTCTCAACATCTTTGCTTTTTGTGTTAAAATCACAGTTACAAGGGAAAGCATGGCTAGGCACCACAGACATGCACATACGTGCACCACAGTGCACGCACACACACACACACACACACACACACACACACACACACACACACACACACGATGCTGTCCCCCACGCATTCAGCTCTTGAATTTATCTGCAATCTTAGGCGCTCCTACTCTCTCCTAAATGGGAGCCATATTGGCCCTCCTTCAGAGCCCTGCCCCCACACTGCCCCTCCAGGTCTGTCTCCGGGAGCTGTCAGAGAAAATTCCAGCTAGACTGTAATGACACTTCTCCCCCCCATCAGCACGGCTCCCACTAGCTGGCTGATTGTGTGCTCACAACGCTTGCTCTTAATTAAAAGCCCCCACTTAGTGATCTTCAGTCTTTTCACAGCACTCTTTCCAGTCAGCCTTGTTTTAGTGTACCAGCCAAACAGCAAGTCCTGACAGTGGCCTCCTCCGAGTTGTGCTCCAAATTAGCGCAGAGCTGTGGATGCGCCAGTGCTAGAATGTGACCGAGAGGGCCGAGATGCTGATCTCTCTCCAGCACGTTTGCCTACAGAAGGGTTATTTCAGAGCTCTCTCATACCAACACTGTACGTTTTGAACTGGATGGAGGTAGGCTGGGACAGTGCTAGGGACAATACCAAGGACAGCTCGCAAATTTTTTTCACTGGGGAAAATGGAGGCTTCCAGCTGAATATCGGGTTTTATTAGACCCACATGAGCTCAGCACTGACAGCTTGGGGGGTTT
Source organism: Scleropages formosus (assembly GCF_900964775.1). Taxonomy (NCBI): domain Eukaryota; kingdom Metazoa; phylum Chordata; class Actinopteri; order Osteoglossiformes; family Osteoglossidae; genus Scleropages; species Scleropages formosus. Next base: position 10,196,894 of record NC_041819.1, on the reverse strand, counting down.
GGTGCAAACAAGCACACTCTGCTACGCGTATTGCTATGCACTCTACTGATCCCGCTGTGCACACCAGCCCATTTAATGTAAGGTGATTCTCTTTTTTATAATAGCTATATTTATCACTGACAATTTTTTTACATATTTCTGCAATGTTTTCATTTGTACAATGAGCATCTAGTAAGAAGTTTGTTGTCTTTAAGGAAAATTTCTGTCATATCCTCGAAAGGCACCTCACCTACTTGTGATTAATGTGCACATTAATGTCTTTGCTTTAACTTGAGCAAGAACTTTTAACCTTTTGTTTTCGCAGCACTAGTATAGTATACACAGGTAGCACTCTAAAAAAGATGATTAAAAGGAAGAGCAGAAATGAGAAGTAGGTAGGAGACTTAGGATTCCTGTCTTACTGCGGAAGCACCTTACTACAATTGAGGGCTTTCAGTGAGAACGTGCTCTTTCCTCGCGCTATTAAACAGCTTTATTGGTCCATTTAATGCACTGTGTAATGTCAATGGGTGACAGCTCCCAAGGCATGTCCCTCTCCTGTCATGTTCAAGAGGACTGCCATTGCTTAATACTGCAACAACTCAGAGGTACGCTGCAGCTGTGCACCACAGAGGACGTGGACTTTGTACTTGCTCTTCTCCGGAGAAGGTACCGCTGGTCTAACTTGGTCTCCTTTGGGAAGGGATTGAATTACAGGCATGCTGTGTGGGATAGTTGGGATGTTTTTCCCCAGCATGTCTTCGCTCCTTCTGTGAGACACGAGCAGGCAGCCGGGGTGTCTGCTGCACTGCTGATGGACACGAGTTTTGCTCATTAGTCAGCCAATGTCCATGTTAACCTGGTTGGCGTGGAGGCCTCACTGCCGCTCTTCCGTGCTGTATCCTAGAAACCAGTCCCCACACCATTGGAGTCTGTCTGAGCGAACATGGATGCAGCAGTGTAAGCACGTGTACCATTGCGTCCTGGTCTCTGGGATGAATGGATCCACTTGGCAGTAGGTTAAAGAGAAGGACAGTTGTTGAAAGGAAATTGGCTGTATATTCTGCCTGCGTTCCCTTCACTAATCACTGGGTTGAGATGGCCTTTTCCATCCCTTCCTGTTCAGTTATTTTTTAGTAGATTTTTTTATTGAGAAACGCAAACCACAGACTTGATTGTTACAAGAGAATTATCAAAGGCGGTTCAGTTTACTCGTTAGGTGTCACTGTCTGAGTTTGAAGCTTTGTTTTTTCCTAACTTCACGATCGTGAGAAACTCTCTTTGTGGTTAAGGCTACAGTGGAGGAGTCTGAGTTGATGACACTCTGACAGTGTGAAGTGGTGTTAGTGCAGTTACTGCTGAAGTGAACTAAAGATTGCAAAGGACAGTGTTTGCATAAGAGTTGAGTTAATATAGCTTTGTTATGTTTACTTATATTGTTCTACTCAAAGACGTGTTAATGAAACATGCAGCAGCCTTGAGAAATTGGGGGCGTAAATTGAAGTCTTTTTTTCATTCAGTGCTCTTGAAATTAACAGGTTTTATGTGCACAGAAATTAACACACAGATAACTTTGCAGCATTTCCTTAAGTTGTCTAAACCCTTCTGCCTGCCAGCCAAAGCACTCTGTCTTTAGACATATCATCCAGTGAGTATAACTTTGGATCTGAGTCATCACTTTAAAGTTTTTACCCCATGTTAATCACGTTTTTTAACACTGTACCAAGACACCTTTTTTAAATGAACCATCTCTCTCATCAAATATTACTTATGGTAGAGAGATCAAGGATGAGAATGTCTCAAATGCTTATGGTACACCTTGCTCTAAGAAAGCAAGTTGTCTTTCATAGAGTGCAAACCTGCAGAGGGGAGAACATGCATTGATCAGATCCTTATGGGGAACCAATGTGACTGACAAGTCAAAGAAGCCGTGAGCAAGCGTTTTATTTTGTTTTTCTAACTTACTGTATTCTCCTGAGGGGGTGCGGTGGCGCAGTGGGTTGGACCGCAGTCCTGCTGTCCGGTGGGTCTGGGGTTCAAGTCCCACTTGGGGTGCCTTGCGGCGGACTGGCGTCCCGTCCTGGGTGTGTCCCCTTCCCCCTCTGGCCTTACGCCCTGTGTTGCCGGGTAGGCTCCGGTTCCCCGTGACCCCGTAAGGGACAAGCGGTTCTGAAAATGTGTGTGTGTGTGTGTGTATTCTCCTGACCTGGCTGTGTGGAGATTATTATGTCGTAGGGAGATTTCATCAGTAAAAGACACTGATGAAACTGAATGTGTTTCTTTCCTCCTCATCCCACTGATACAGAGGTGGAGATTCAGCTGATGAAAAACATGCAGTTTCCTGAACTACATTTATATTATCTAGATGTCCAAAATATTCATTTGACCATTGTGGACAGATTGGATGAGCTGCTCTCAGCCCCGCCATTTGCAAAGAAGGGAGAAAATTATAAAAGCCTTGTTTGGAATTGCCAAAATTTGCATAGAAATAGGAATTTCAAAAGATTGAAGTTCAAATGAGCTGTTTTCTTCCAGAGTCTATTAAACGTAGCTCCATTGCTCTTCTGTTTCTGTCCACAAAAAAGATGGAAACAGGGTTTACCAGAATGACCCATACATTAAACCAATTATCAGCTTCCTCTAACCCTCTTAATTTGTTTTGTTACCGGTCAAAATAATGTGAGGTATATAGAAAATTGCTTATGAACAGAATAATATCATTGAGCCAATAGTGTCATCAAGTTTTTTTGTGGATATTGTTATAAATGGATGTGTTGCACTCTATTTGGGCTGTTGACTTCACAAAGTAGTGGAACCCTTGGGGGTATGCAGAAATGTTTTGTCATAGCTGCCGTCTGGCTGGAACAGACTGAAGGCTAAGAGTTGACTTGTCCAGCACCTTGGATGGGTTCATTCCAATCACAGTCCTAGTAACGCTCCTCTGACTTCTTTTTTGTTCTCTCCCTTTCTGTAGGAAGTGGTGCTTTACTGCCTGGAGAATAAGGTGTGTGACATAAATCATCGTGACAATGCTGGCTACTGCGCCTTGCACGAAGCCTGTGCCCGTGGCTGGCTGTCCATTGTGCAGCATCTCGTGGAGCACGGTGCTGACATCAACTGCAGTGCCCAAGATGGAACAAGGTACACCTTCAGTGACTACTCCTTCTTCTTCCAAACCCCTGTGCCCAAGCAATTGCCAATATCATACTAAGAGGTAGAATTACATGGCTAATGCAAGCTGGCTTCCAGGAGAACTCCTATTAATTATGAGGTACATTTACCATGTGACCGAATCTTTCACTGCTGTCTGCCGTCACTCTTATGTTTTATTTGTTTTAACTTGAAATATTAAGGGCCAGGTCTGAGAATGAGAATGACACTTGCACTGCATTAACAAAGCTTTGTGGGCTTTTGTCTCCCTAAGGCCTATCCATGACGCTGTAGAGAACGACCACTTGGACGTTGTCCGTCTGCTGCTGTCTTACGGGGCAGACCCCACACTGGCCACCTATTCAGGCCGTGGCCTCCTCAAAATGACCCACAGTGACGTAATGGAATGCTTCCTGTTAGGTGAGTGCCTCTGGTCTGACCCATCCCTATGACTGCCATCCCTTTTGAATTTGTGAAAAAGACTCTTGTTCAGACTTTGCTGTGCTTGGCTGTGGTGTCTGGTTACTAAGCAACGGCTGATGTATTTGCTTAAGTGCCAGTTCTCCTGGAGTAGGGAAATTGTTTGCTCCTGATAACAGATTCAGCGCTCATTTAACTATTTTCATAGTTTTTTGTGGGTCCTTTGTTCTTTTTTGTTTCTTGCTGTTGTCTGGAATATTTTTCAGCCTCAATCCTTTTAAACAATGACAGAAATTATAATGAATAAAGTGCCATAAATAAGAGTTTGTCAAAATGAAGGTTGACGGTGATGTAATATAAACCATAAGACCCATCAGTAGGGCTGCGAAAGTCGCATAAAATGTGTCATGGGATTAGGGCTGCGACGGAGCGCAGTCTCGGACAGCTAAACGTTAGCAGCATATGCTGTCATCCCAGGCGCTGGCACTGTCCTCAACAGATGGATGCAAGGATCTCTTTTCAAAGGGATATGTAAAGGGCAAAGCACGTGCTAGTGTAGCTCTGCCACGTGCTTTGCCCAGCCCTGATGGTGCCCCTCCCCCTCCTTGTGTGTCAGAGCTTTATTAATCAGCCAGGCCCGAGGCAGACGTACGCTCCTGCGTGCCTCTCTACTGACGCTCGGCACACATGCTCGCCCATACGCAAAGCTTCAGTGTTGCAGGCTGGGTCTGTGTATCCTGTGTTAAGAAGGTCCTAATTTCAGCATTCACTCAGACAAGGGGAGAGCAGGAGAGCACCACTGCCAACACCTTCCACTACACATCAGGCCAAAGATCCAGTGGCGCTAGCTGTGGACTCATCTCCAGTTGTGAATAACTACTTTCTCTCTCAAGTTTTAAAGAAATAAATTACTCATTCACATATATTGTAGCAGAACAGAAACTGTCATTTAGCAGACAGAATATTAGCAAGTGGAACGTAAGTGGAAATATCCTGATACACCAACAGCACCTTCACAGAATATCCCTGTCAAAGATAAGTTCTCATCATATTTACCCCAACGTAACACTGGGGATTAAATTAGATGGGCAAATTTTCATTTCCCCTTCAAAGGGCCATTCCCTGAGGCAAGTTTAAAGTTTACTGAGTTACCAGAATTGAGTGTTTTGAGGTCCACACTAATCCACAACTCTGCTAATGAGATTTTGCAGATGCTATTTTCATAATCTTGCCCAATGGGATGAAAGTGCTTCCTTTGCCTCTTGAAGTTTTCAAATCATTAAACTCACCTGGAAACTGTCATTTACTGGCTTGAAGTCTTTTCTCTTATGTGTGTGGAAACATATTAAGCATTTGTACAGTTCCATAATCATTGTGCATGGGAGACAAGTTGTGTTCTCAGCCTCTAGGGCAAAAGGTCATAAATGGCAGTCTTACTGACTTATCCCTGTTCCCACTGCTTTGTTCTTCTCTGGCTGTGGCATATCCTGAAATTATACATCTTTTTCTTGCATTTGCTTTCTCTCTCTTGAAATAGAATTCCCTTCCTAACTGGTGTATTGTAGAAACTCTTCGCAGGGTCAGCACAAGGTCGAGGACAGCGGAACTTTGTGTGGAAAAGGCAGCCGTCGACGTTTACTGTGTTTGCCATGACTGTGTGTCCGTCTAGCTGTATATGTGGGCATGTGACAGGCGGTGCCCGCTGGCATGAGGGCTTGCCCCCTGCCGAGGTGGCTGCTGCGTCTGGAGAGCGCTCGCTAGAGCAATGCGTGCCGAGAATTGCAGCGCCGTGACCTACATTAGTCAAGGAGAGCGTTGCGCCGGGGGGCAGGGAAGTGCAAACGAGAGCCTGCAATTAGGGTCCTTGTGCCGTTCCTCCTCTAATCATTATCTCCTGCTTAGCATTTAAAACACTTGCTCCCCGCATTCCCCACTGCGTGCTGCCGGGGAGAACCACAGTCGTCAAGATGAAGATGAAGCTTCCTTTAGTGTCTCCTGCTTTCTTTCACTAGTCCCCCTTCTGTTTATGTTCTCATGAAACTTGGATCTCTAAAGGATCCATTGCTTGTTGTAGAAATACCTAATCAAACACCCAGATAAGATACTGTCTGTATGTGTGTGTGTGAAAATATGAAATATATTCATTTTCTTGACATGAAAAACAATACTCTTAATTGATTAAACTGATTGAATGAGTAGATTGATAAAATTCAGCTGTGGATATTGAATATGTTTTACTATAGGACTTGGTGTTTTTGGGATCAGCAAAGTGCCCCAGATAAGTAGATTGAGATTTCAGAGCAAGGCGGTTTTCATGCTCAAGTTCTTGTAATAAACCTTCCCAGTTGCACCTCCTTCGTCACACAGTACCACCACGTGCTCTTGTGGGACAGAGATGATGTGTTGACTGGTGAGAATAGTGAGGCATGTTACATGTCGTTTATGCTGCTTGCCTGTCCGGCTGCTGCGTGCTGCCTGATTCTGTGCGAGTGTGTGTCACTGGCAGTTCAGTCTTGGATAGTTTCTTATTAAAAGGGCAGACACTGAACTGGGTGTCAGGGTGTCGTCTGACAAAGGGTGCCCTGTTCTCACACAGCGGTTTTGGAGGCTTTCAGTAGTGTTCCCCTATTGGCTGGGCCAAGGCAGCCTGTGATGGATGTGCGGCGAGAGCGACGGAGGCCAGCGCAGTCACATGCTGGAGGGTTTTTTTCTCCTCCTGTCTGCTTGATTCATCCTTTCCAAGGGTATCGTCAAGGCGCACGGCAGAAAGAGCGTGGTAAATCAGAGCTCTGACCCGTCGCGCTGTCTGCCTGCCTGATTTACGTCCCCCTCCCCCGGCCTGTTCTGCCCGCACGGTGGGAGATTTCTAATCAAGCGCTGCGCACCCACTCTCCTCGTTCGCCCCATCCCGTCCCTTCGCTGCCCGCGCTGCGCCTCGGCTTATATTAATGAGGGCAGCGTGCTGCCAGGCGCAGCTGTTAACGGCTGTGCAGCGGGAATGCACCCGCGATCGTTTATAGCGGCAGCAGTCCTACCGAGTCACACAGCTGCCACCCAGTCCTGCTCCGCACGGTGTTCTTTTCTTTAACTCACGAACTTGACCGTAACTTCTCCAGCCTATTTGAAACCTCGGCATAAACCATAACAATGTTCGCTGGCCTCTGGTAGTTAGTGTTTCACATCAGTAACACAAGTAGTTTATCCCCTGCAGATGAAGAACGGCCGTGGTCTATCCTCAACTGTTTTCAATACACTTGTTTTGTGGTTGGACTCCCCCAGATGGGCTGTACTTTTCCCCTTTTTGTCTTACAGATTACTTTGCTGACCTGCAGGGCCGTGACGATGATGACCCTAGGTTGTACTGGGAACTGTACGGGAGCTCAGTTTGCGGTGAGTTCTGCAAAACTGACATAGCTCAGGACGTAGGAGCAGGAGGGCAAAAAACAAAAAATAGAATGAAAGCCCTAAAGTCTGAATATAACAACCACAGATTCAGAGAAAGGCAGAACTGTTTATAATTTTTTTATTCTTAAAAGGAGCACCATCAGTTTTCTTAGTTTGTCCCTAGAGATGCCAATAATGTAAATATTTTATCACTTGAAGCCTTTAATCAGCTGTTGAACTCAAATTTGCTGTAAAGATAATTATCAGTGAACACAGAGAATGTGAAAAAAGAGTGTGAAAAGTCCTCTTCTGCTGCTGATTTCCCATAACTCTTTTGTTGGTGCCACTACCATAAGAAGAACAGTGGTTCTGTTTCAGAGCCCTTTTACTTTCCTGCCATGGTGGACAGGACAGGGGAGCCTTAATTTTTTCCAAAATGAGTTTCTTCTAACCCCAAGAAAGATATGGTTATGCAGGCTACAGTATGGGCACATCTTTATAAACAGAGATAACAGAATTTAAATTCTGTTCAGCTAATTGCTGTTTGGTCACACTGTTTTTGCATATTCACCATTCTCCAGAAAACAGACTTTGTACAACAAGGTGTGATTTTAAAATAAATTTCCTTGGAAAATGATGAGAGTGGTGCATCCAGACAGCCAGACTGAGGCCTCCCCCTCCAATACAAAGCTGTCAGGCTGGTCTGCTGGGATGGTCCTGCATCTAAATTATTCAGGCAGAGCAGAACAGCTAGCCGTAGGGAAACACCTGGTAGCGCAGCTCATGCAAGAATGCCCAGAGCAACGCACCGTAACCTCCTGTTATTGTAGAGAGCTTGCCCTAAATCGCCCACAGACGGATGCATGCCCAGTATGTCATGTGACCCGCGTTCAAACCCCACTCCGGAGGCCTCACGGGGCTTCCTCAGTCTACGCTCCAGCTGCAGTTTGCGTGTGTGTCTGCACCGGCATTATGCGAGGTTGTTAAAACCCTTTGTGCCTCAATGTTTACAGAGCCTCCGGAGGACTTGGCAGCCTTCGACGTCCTGGCCAACCCACCCGGCCCAGGCAATGACGACGAGCAGCAGCAGAGGGAGGTGTTTGAGTTTGAATTCTCAGATCGCCCGCTGCTGCCGTGCTACAACATCCAGGTGTCCCTCTCCCAGGGGTGAGTAACTCACGTTAATTTATGCTAGGCACGCACAACATGTCTCCTCATAACGTGTTTAGCAAGACATCTAGTGCCCCCACATCTTGGCACCCCCAGAATATAGCAATGTGGGAATGTACATGACATACAAATAATTCTTATGGCTCTTCTTTAAGAACTAGAAACGAATTTGACAGAAACACTGACTGTAGGCAAAACATTTGGTTCTATAACTTTTTTTAGTCTCTCTTTCTCAAGTTTTTATCAGTCAAAAAGCACGTCATGTAATCTCTGTCTGAGTCACTCTCGTGCAAGATTAGTAATTGCCAGTTACCCAGACTCCTATGCCTAGGCACGCTTTCGCAGCCGCACTCATGTAGGGCTTTTAATTAAATGACCGAGCAAGGGATCATTATTACTGGAGTATTGATAAAGTAATAAGTCTCACCTGGGAGCCAGGGGGGTCATTAGCCAGCCGCCTGCAGGGAGTTGTCACGGGGGCTGTCTGGGAGGTAGTAATTTATGTAGCGTGGGGAGGGGAGCACTGGGGCTGGAACAGCTCTTGCTGTGTCAGCTTATCGGCCCTACGGATACACAGAGCTTGAGGGGCCACATGACCACTGCAGTCGGTGGTACGGTGTTGTTCAGATGGACCTCGTTGCCTGCCACATGGCTTTGCTTGCTGGCACTATGGCCTGGGCCCTCTAGGAGCCATCCAGGGGCTGTTGGGAGCCCTCTTCAGCAGTCACTTCATCCTGATGCAGGATTAATGGCTCTGCTGTGCTGCACAGTCGGCTGTATCTGATCTGCACTGTTAGAGCTCCGCACATTTCCATTTCTCCACTCAGCTGGCCACGAAAAAGCAATGACCTTCAAATGTTCAAGTGGCATCACTTGCATAGGTTCTGCTCCTCTCCAGTTTGTGTGTGGTGTGTGTGAGGCTCTCCTGCTGTACACGGTAGCCTAGAAACTGTGAGGTGCAAAACTGTGTGGCTTAAAATCCATATGTGATGAAGTACCATTTAAAGGTTAAGAAAAAATCTGGAGGCTGCTTTCAGCACATTTGTGATGTTTTTCCTGTCTTCTCTCAGGCCCCGCAACTGGCTGCTGCTGTCAGACGTGTTAAAGAGGTTGAAGATGTCAGCACAGGACTTCCGCACAAACTTTGCACACATCGAAGTGGTTTCCATCCCTGAGGCTGAGTTTTACAAGCAAGCCTCCCTCAGTCAGCTCTTCTCCTGCCCTGAGGAACTCGAAGGCTTCTTGCCTGATAGCAAGGAGCCACTGGACCTGGTGGAGATCAACAGGGAGCTAGTGGCCCTCCTAGGATCATCCTTGGAGTGCCTTGATGACCGATGGGACCCTGTTTCCTTGACAAGATCATGACCTGGACATGGCCCTGGTCACTTTGTGTACATTGTGTAGATACCAGAGAACACAGTGGACTGGACAACACAGTCATCTGGCTGACTGTCCAAACAGCAAAGGAGATTTGTCTAGTTCCGTTCAAAGAGTTAAATTAACTACTACCTTATTTTTATAAATATAAATGTACAAATATATATTTCTTTTCGATCTTTTATTTTATATATGCAGCTTGTTTTTCCTCTGTGGAAAAATGTTTACCTTTAGCTCATTTTAAAACTCAGAAATCAGAGCTGATGGAGCGGAAAGAGAGGCTCACTGTGAGATCAAATGCTCATGAGACTGCAGAAGAGAAGAAGCTTTTATATATATTTTATTCTAATTTACGCAGTGCATTATTGACTTGCCTGCCTTGGTCAGGTGAATAAATATTGTTTGCAAACTAAAGTTATTTTTGAATATTTCTTGGAACGAGTTGACGTTCATAGAAAGACGACGCCCAGTCGGGGTGTTGTTCCTCAGAGTTCGGTGTTCAGGAACAGTTTTGTACTTGTGTTTAAACTTGTCTTCATTCCTTTTGTCCCTTATTTAAGATGAGAATTTAAAATACTTTCTTGTGTTTTTTTGTAAAATATTAAAGAACTTTTAAGATACTAAAATAAGCTGTTTTTCATGAAACATGCTTTAACTTGTAAATAATAGGGTGGTAACTACCGTAAATGTTTCTGACTGGTGTGTTTATCGTTTTTGGAGATGTGTTTAAACTTTGTAATTAAAAAAAAATCCCCGTTTGTATTTATATTTTACAAAAAAGTTCCTCTAAATGGCAATAAAATCCTAAGTTTCCAGTGGCACGTGTTTGTTGTTTCTGAAAGACGTGCGAGTCTTCTGGGTAACAAGGATGAGAAATCAGACTGATCTCGACTCTGAACCTTTAATTGATGCAGCAAGTAACTAATTATACTGCATTTCTTAGTTTGGGCCAAAGTTGCGTTCTGGAAACGCCCACCTCTTTCAAACGTCGCGTATTTTAAACAATATTCATTGATTGTCCCATTGAAAATAATGATGAATACTACAGCGAAATTTTGACATTCCTACACCTATACACGCAAATGGTTCGAGTTGCCAAATACCAACAGCCTTGAACGCATCAGCTTTAGCGCGACGCCGGCTTCGCGGCAGTTATTGCGTATTGTACGCGGTCTCCAGCGCTGCGCGTGACTTTTCTGCGCGCCGCCGCTCCGACTTGCGCTTTTCCTGCGAGGCCAGCGCACACCGCGCTACCGCTTCCAACTTCATTGTAAAGAAACGGACTCCCCTGCACCTTTCCAATCACCACCACCGCGATCGAGGGCGCTGGACTGTAGCGCGGTGCGCGGCTGGTCGAGATGGTCGGACACAACCGAGAGCGGAGCCGCCGGAGCTTCTGGCAGCCAGCGGGTAACTGCGATTCCTCTTACATTGTCATTTACATTTATTTATTTAGCAGACGCTTTTCTCCAAAAGCGACTTCCAATGTCCCATTGAAAATAGTGTTATGAGCCCACACACCTTATTCACCAAGGTGACTTACACTGCTAGATAGACTACTTACAATGGGTCACTCATCCATACAACACACTCTCTCTCTCTGCCACTCACACACACTATACTAAATATTGTACTCTGAGTGACAGCGCGTAATTTGAACAGAAATATACTTGAGGGTATGTGGCGTTACATTGTAGACTCGATATAATGTGGATGCAGGCTGGACCCTAATTCCATCCCTCCACTGTCCACATGGATATGCTTCAAATTTAAACAGTTGTCGGGTGGAGCTAGAGAATGTTGATATGATTCACATCCTTTAATCTGAAATCAATAACTGAAATTGCAAAAAGGCTATTAAGAAAACCATAGGGTATGGTAAGGCATGTGGGCTACTGTGTACACTGGGACAGCTGTTCATATCAAAATGAAATCAAAATCATCTCATTATCTTATTTTCACTCATTCACGTGTAACCATCGTTAGCTGTAGTCTGTCCTTTAGGGTGTTGGTTTCCAACTACGAAACATCAGTAACTTTACGTTAAAACATATCAATGTGACAACAGGGACTCACTTTTGATGAGTTCCAAAATTTTGGAGCCTTTTGTCCGCGTTACATCAGGTCTATGGTGCACTTCAAAATGGACTCATTAGAATGAGATTTTCTTTCTCACTGCTCACACCGTATCGGTTTGCGAAAGATTGCAAATCTCCAGTTATTGACGAACAGCAATACCACGTGACAAAACAAGGTGCTCCAAGGACAGAAGACCACACTTATAATACCAGCCTTTTATAATTCCACTAACATCCTGGGAATAATGTCACTAAGCCTGCTTTCTTTTTTTAGCATGAAGGAAATGGTGTCAGCTCCTTCACAAAAGAAGCAGGATACCATTTTGCTTAATTTCGTGCCTCTGTGGGCAGTGACGCTCTTCAGCACGCACCGGAATTACTGCTCTGTCACCCTATTGATTACAACCTCTTAGGGCCTCAAATGGAATCTGTGAGGAGTAGGCGTAAGGAAATATTCTTAAACAGCCTGACATGGCAAGGAGACCCAGTATGGTATGAGCTGACTACGGTAAGATGGTTTCAACAGATTGGTCACCGAAAAAACATTTACAGTCAGTGGTGGCGCTGCCTGCATAATATGGGCTCCGCTGCCCTAGAAAGGTTGAAAGAAGAAAGTAACCCAATCCAGACTTGTTCCTTTGCACACTCATAAAACATTACTGCACACTATACACATTTCAAGATGTCACTTTACTGAATGTTTGTGCAATTTAGGTGACAGTTTCATGGAAGTCACATCACAGTAAGTCATTCCCGTTAAAAAGCCCCAAAAGACTGACAGCAAGGTGGTAGTGGTTAGCACCGCTGCATTACGCAATGGGTTCGGCATATCTCACCAATTAAGTGATCACGCAACATACCGATCAGGCACCTTCGCGCTACAAAGTCCACAGCATAAGTCTCTTTTAAACTTTTAATTTTACCAATAATGATGGTGACGGTAGTACTATGCAATTTATTAAATGCATTAGAGAAGAAGAAGAAAAAAGGTCTGAACTGCTTCAATCTTGACAATGAAAAGGCCAAAATCCAGGAGAAACATACAGCTGAGCAACCTATTTCTGTACATGCAAAAGCATTTCATAATGAGCAGACTGACTGACACAAAGAGAGCAACTGGCACTGTAACATCTCGGTCAAAACATACATTACATTTCTGTTAGATCTCAGAAAACAATGGTGCTAGGCCAATGTCTTCACGAAACGGACCAAAGTCATGACGAGTCTAGGATTGCCGAGCTTCTGCTGAATACTTAATTGTCAGCAAAATATTCCCAGAGGCAAGCAACTTAAGCGTAATGTCATCACCAGTGCAGTCAGCCGTAGCCAGCTGCAGCCAGTCTGGGGAAGATGATGAGGAAATTTAGATCAGTATGCCGCTGCCGCAGCACCAGCTCTCTCCTGACACATGTGCATCCTCAGCCGCGCCGCACAATCCCTCAAGAGAAGAGCCAGACGATATTGATTCTTAGTTGCTTAATGTCCCTTGTTCTAAACCCTATTTTCTGCGATACAGATTCACAATTGATATTAGCATCTTGTTACTACAGACATGAAGATGAAAAATAAATTATGACTTGGCCTCATCCTTATAATAAAACAAATTCAAAGCCCTGTGTGTTTCAGGATATAAGGGGAACTGTTTTCACTAACAAATTAAAAACTCATTATTACAATGTTACCAAACATATTAACAAGCATAATTAGTGATGTGCACTTGAATAAAGGTAGTCTTTACCAGAAAGACTTATTTCACTTACATAATTAACAGCAGATCCTACTAACCCTCTTATTTTTATTACAGTACAGAAATATGTTTTAAAAAAAAAGAAAAATGCATTTTCTAGAGAAAAAAAAAAAACTAATTGAGTTAAAGCTTAAAAATGCTGAAAAATAATTTTTTTGACTTGAAGGTCAGTCTTGTTGTAGTCCAGTGAGGTTTAGAGTTTTATTTATGGGTTTGTGGAGATGAAAAATAATTGGAGGACAGAGAGGAAAAGTACACTAAAGAAGGGGGTTAAAACAGAGTAGCAGGGCAAATCAGCGCAGGGACGTAAAGTGAAAAACAACATTTTGTAGCCTCACCACAAGTCCAGAAGTGCAGCATCAAAAGGGATGAGAACGGAGCCTAGGACATGGACAGGTGTTAAAGGCTATGCCAGTCCACACCATACAATGATCTGCTTTCTGTCTGGTGTGGACTTGTAATCTGCTAGTCCTTTCCCTGGTAATCAGTGACACAATGCTGAAAGAGGCGCTGTATGATCATGTACAGGTGGTCCCCGATTTATGATGGGGTTAGTTCCACGAAACCCATCGGAAGTCAAAAATATCGTAAGTTGAAAATGCATTTAATACACCTAATACACACCTCTGCGTGACAGAATGGGAGCTGCGGATCGCTGCCGCTGCCCAGCATCGCAAGAGAGTATTGTTCCGCATATCGCTTGCCCAGGAAAAAAAAGAAAAAAAAAAATCAAAATCTGAAGTACAGTTTCTACTGAATGTCTATCGTCAGCTCACCATCGTAAAGTTGAAAAATTGTAAGTTGAATCATCGTACATCAGGGACCACCTGTAGATGTTTTTCAGCTACAACCGCAGAAGCAACATTTTGCACTACTTGCAGAGTACTGGTGCTGACAGTTTAATCTGCCTGAATCAACTACTGTACCTACCTAAACCGTGACAGTGACATTGACCTGTCTTCTTTCTTAATATACAGGAGGGTGGATAAAAGTAATAAAAGCACCAATGATAAAGGAGCTTAATTTTGAAGTAACTAAATTGATTGCAAACGTAAGCCGCAAAGGTCAGTCATGTTAGGCCGACTGGCAATTAGTAGTATGTATGACCTATAAAAGAGGTCTGGCAATTAAACCTTTGGTATGTGAATTTTCAAAGTAAAGTGAGGTAACTACCGGAGTAACAGCGGACAAGCTGCACTGGCAAAGAGGAACAATGGTCACAAGGTGAAACTTGACCAATTCAGCAAGACAGTAATGTGTTGTGGCTAAATGCCACAAAAGAACAGCCTCAAAAATAACCGCAGAATCAGATCAGCACCTCTGTGATCGGTCAATAAAAACTGTACATATGGAGCTTATGGCTGGTGTCACGATCTCGGGTTGATTACACCAGAGGACCACAGGAGAAGGTCATCAGAGCTAAATTCACATATATGACAAACACCCACAGCTCATTAAAAACACCCTGTAAAGGAAGACCACCTACCTGCAGTAGTGGTGGAATCTCACTGAGAAACCTCTCCTCGTGCTCAGCATTATTCTTTATGCCTTGTCAATTGCCCTTTGGATAACGACCCTTGCTTCAGACCATGAGCATGACTCCATGGACTAAAACCTTCGCCTGCGAACCCAACCTCCTCGGATCATGACCCTCGCTCTTCGGATCACGACACTTTGGACAACAATTTCCATGCATGAAGTCTGACCGGCATCTTGCTAGATGCATGGCAAGTGGAGGATCCTCAATGGGATGGGCACTCATTTTGTGGGTGTGACTCAATCTGATGATCGCTCTGCACTGTCATATAATACTAAGGAATACAAGGGCATTTTATAGGACCAGGTACACTCTATGGAACTGCGTGATTCACCTGAACAAGATAGACCATGAGCTACACGTCACTCAGCTGAGGGGTGTTAGCTAATTGGTGTAACGCCAACTAGTGGTGGAATTATTGTAACAATCGAAAGACCATATGGCTGTCATTGTGTTGTGATCAGTGTCTGATCCAGCAGACAATTTGCACAGACTCTATTCCACCAGCACAATTTACTGTATGTAGCGTATACCGTACACCAAAAAGTGCATTGCTGAAGTTTTGATTAGTCTTTCTTTTAGCTCTGCTTACATTTTAAAAGGTTCTGCTCTGAGTTGGAGCAGATTTTTACATATGGGCCTGAATAATATACATAGGATTATTGGCAATAGAAAACTTTTTTATAAGCCACAAGGCAGAGGAACAGGAAGCAGCTACGGAGTAAAGCCAAAATACACAGGTAGGTCTACATTTCATTTTATTTAAATGAGAGCGAATGGAGAGATCAGAAGTTTTCCTTAGTGCTATCCTTAATTAAATTAAAATGCTTTAATTTTGCAGTTTATCCTCTAAGCTAGTTTAAGTTGTAGTTGAAGCTATTGCCTTTGATCATTTGTGGACGTATTATAGGCTATGATGTTTCGACTCATTAAGAGTAGGCTACCATTTCTACCAAAGCTCCTAATTATGATTAGGTTCTCTGATCTTAAATATGAAAAATATAGTGAACTATGTTTCAGATAGTCTGCTTTTTGCATCTTAGTTTAACATTTTTACAGCACATTCACCTAGACATCAATGAGCTTCCCATGGGGTGGATGCTGTCGCATCTGGACCTGAGTCCGACACGGACGCGTGCTGCTCTAACGTCCGAACATGGACGTAAAGTATAATGACCCCATGTGCAGCGTATTTATAAGTGCACAACGCAAACTGTGAAGATGAGTAAAGGTGAAATGGTGAACACGGGACAAAGAGGCGCACAGTGTATTCTCATAAAGGTGAGAAGTGAACCATGAATCTGAGTGGGACTTGAATACGGAGGTGTGACAGAACACCAGACTGGAATGCTAAGCCTGATCAGGAGCACTAAAGACAGGCGTAAACAGGACAGGCACTCAGGACTGGAACATAAACACCTATGGAACAAAACTTGAGAATGGATAACTAAAGTTCACTAGGAAATCTCAATGGAACACTGATTAAGAATCTGTCATCTATCCTCAGTTGCGAGTTCTTTTTGTGCTTCGCTAACCAGATTGTGAACAGGTGTATGGGTCCGAGCTAGTGGCACTGAGTGGCACCTCCTCTGGCCCGTAGAGGTATTGTCCCTGTGGGCCAGCTGTGATGCACCTCAAGTTCCAAATCAAGAGATTGCAGGAAAAAATGCATAACAAGAATTATCTGACCCAGACAACATGGAAGTAGAACTTTCCACTGCAAATACAGATGTCTTTTATCAGGAAATGGGGGGGAGCGCGGTGGCACAGTGGGTTTGGCCAGGTCCCACTGTGCAGCAAATCTGGGCATCGAGTCCTGCTTGGGGTGCCTGCGGTGGACTGGGGTCCCGTCCAGGGTGTGTCCCCTCCCCCTCCAGTCTTGCACCCCATGTGGCCGGGTTAGGCTCCGATTCACCACGACCCCACTCGGGACAAGCGGTTTCAGACGGCGTTTCTGTTATCAGGAAGTGGTATTAGATATTTGGAACCCGGCTATACTAAGTTCACATAGTCATCAGTAGGCCTTAGTCAATATCATTAAAAGTTTGAGAAAATAAGCAGGTGTTCAAACAAAATTTTTGTTTCAGCTACAGCACAGAAATTATGCTAAAATAAATCCCATTTCTTTCAGCCTATACTCAGAACAGAAATGACAATTCTCATATGGGAGATATGTCAACATCAAAATCTGTCTTCCTCCAAGACCACTCGATATAAATTAACTGACATAAAAGCAACAAGACTATTGTGTTATAAGATGTACACACTGAAACTAACAAAAATTAATGTGAAAAGCATCGTAAAGCAGTCTTCTCTTTAAAACACCACCACACCCAAGGGCATAATGACAGTATCGTATATCCTGTCTTGCTGTTCTTTGTGAATCTGCATTACTGCAACTTTTCAAACAGTGACAAATAAGAGTAAACAAATGAAAACCTACTATTATGCACATTTGCCACTTGTATATGGACATCAGGGGCAGCACAACAATGCTGCAAGTGGTGCTAGAGCCTCACAGTGTGGGTTTCCCCTAGGTGCTGTTATTCTTCTCTCAGTCCAAAGACATGTATTTCAGGTAAATTACTGACTTTATATTGTGCTTCATGTGTGTTTGTCACTGACTACCCTGCAACACACTACTGTCCCATCCACGGTCTATCCTGCTGGATGCCCTGCTCTTCTGGGATAGCCTCTGGACCTGCTGTGGCTGGCCTATATTGATAATGAATGGAGAGGCGGCTATATTTTTCATGTCAAAGGAATTTCATATTTCAAGCCATCATCAGCAGTCTGCGTAGAGTATTGCACAGCCACAAAAAATTCAGCACATTATATTATAAATATTTCAAATTTGACAACTTTTAAGTGAAAACATTAATGTGGTTATTCATTTCTCAAGCGAGGAATGCCAAGCATGTTTACTTTGCATCTGAAAGTTGTGGGGTAACTGGTTCTTTTCTCGGATCATCCTGAACGCCTGTCATTACGTTATTATGGCTTGGAATTTCATCAGCGCTCAGTGCTGCTGTCGCTCAGTGGCAAACAAGGATTTATCTCTGTCTTGAATCATGAAGCGTCTTTTTTTTTATCAATGCATATTATACTCCATTGCCGACTGGTACATTGCATCCTAACTCTATAGCAATTAGTAATTACTAATTAAGATAAAACTTCCTGAAGTGCGAATGATAGAAGTCAAATGCACTAAACACAAAGGAACTGAGAGTGGAACAGCATGAACTCTGGCAGTGATGTTCAGGACTTGGTGTTCTCTGTTTTAGCTCACCGTGTAGAACCTATACTGACATCGGCAGCAGCAGCAGCAGCAGCAAAGGCTTCTGCTCTGCCTCACACCACTGTGCTATGGGAATCTCCTGTTTGCACAGGCAGATCAATGTGTGTTTACACACCAGGGAAACCAAAACAAACAGCATCTAAGTGTTTACGCAACCTGCTTCCAACTAAGCTTCTGATTGTTTTCAGTTTCTACAGCCAGTGCCAGTGTACGTTCACTTTCAATTCAAAATTATCGCAAAGTAGCACATTCATTCCTTAAATTACTCGAAACAGTAAGAATGCAGTTTGCTCTCACATTTTTTCAGCTGCCTTTAGCCAACTTGGGAACTTTATGGTTAGACTGATTCGGTGATTTTTTTTTTTTTTTTTCCCCCTCCACTCACACAAACACAGTCAACTCTTGCCACCATACTGGCCTCTCATAATCCTTTCTCACACACATTTACAGCTTGGGCTATTTCCACTGGAACTCATTGTTGTCTGTATTTGTTTAGAAAACTAAAATAATAATACTCCTTTACTTGATTGTGCCCACAGAATTCTAAGGGCACAATGGTTAAGGGTAGAAGAGAACTTTGGCCACACACCTCTATTCAAATCAACTAACACTGCAACATTTAACTGGCAGAACATTATCCATCTGTCTATCACATCCTTCATTAATTCAACATATAGAGCAGTCGGATACTAACATTTTTGTGTGTACATGTTACGCCAGTAGCTGCCCATAGAACAGAGACTGAGAGGAAATGTAAATGTGATTGTGACAGATGATGTGATGGAAGTTTATGGAGAAATTATAAGATTGGGAGAGAAGAGGGTCTGAAAGAGGTACAATTTGAGACCCTTCTTGAATGCTGAAAGGGATTTGGCTTCTGGGGTGGAGGGGGACCTTGCCATGTTTAAACTTACATTATTGCAGCTTCAGTAGTAAATAGAAAATATTGCATGTGGTCATTCATACATTAACATTAAGCATTTAGCACCATTGAAATACCTGAATGAAGATTTAACGACACTGAGTAAACATAAAAATAAAATTCTGCAGTGACTGCAAAAGGTACATTTCTTTGCCATCTTAGTACATCTGCTGCAGGACTTCATGGTTTTTTCAATTAGAAATTAACAAATATGACCAAAGTGTCACATTAGAGTGAAAAAGACAGAGCTGGCTTTGGGCTACTGTAAATATTATGAAATAAAAGGGGGGTAAGCATATCACATAGAGGGAGCCATTTATTACAGTAGCTGTGCAGAGCGCATCTAGTAAGGTCTTCTGTGAAATGGCCCGTTGGAAATACAAACAAGTTTTAAGGTGAAGAACAAAAAAAAAACATCCTCCAGCAAATTAAATACTTTCTAAGTTAATTAGATGAGAGACAGCCTTTTACAATACCTGTCAGTCCTACAGCACTGATGAGCAAAAAGGAGGATGTTTCCAGCTGAAGTTGGTCGAGCCCAACTGAAAGGATAGCATTATTCACGAAGGAAATGAAGCAGCCTGGCCTTCTGGGGCCCATAGCACTGTAGCGGCTCACTGCATGTTTCATGGGGATATTACATTCTAAGCACACGAAGACCTAGTGTGGGATGAAATGGGGAAAATGGAGTTGCTAGGAAGGGACACAAAGATCCACACATGACCCTAGGGGTTTCCACAGAGCAGCCCCGAGGAGCTTCAGCCAGAGGCACAATATAACACATCCATCCACAGATATCCTTTACACCATTGCTCAAAAGTGTCACACTTCCTTGGGACATACGATGAAGACATCAGACCAGAATGCCAAGTGAAGTGCAGACTCAGATGTAGCCATCTTGTCACCATATAAAAGTATATTTCTTTACCCAAAGTCAAACCCCTCAAACCCAGACAGCGCTTATGAAACTCTGAAGCTGAATCACAACCATGAAATAATGGATACGTAAACTAACTGGATCTGCAAGCTCTAAACATTCAAAATGAGCAGAACATCAATCATCTGTGAAAGCAACGAATTCTGATGCAAAAATATCATGCCTTTTGGAGGCCCCTCTTGGAGATCAGGAAATGCTTCTTCCTGGCTGTACAAACATATTTAGAAATATACAAGTTTTCCATTTAATAATTTTCAAAGATGCTAACGAACGGAGTTGAATGTCCAGTTTGAACAAATTTAGCCATATGTCCAATTTCCTCTACCGGGTGGTAGTTATTTCCACTGCATCACTAAAGATTTTGTTCACCAGACATGACAGAATTCACTAGTATTTTCTGCCAAGTTGCTGCCATCATTGTGGTCATTTGGCATTTGTATTACTGCAGCATGTTTTTTTGCTGTTTTGTGCTCACTAATGCAATACAGCGTGAATGAAAAATGATGACAGGGCCAACCCAACCCAACCAGGGTCAAATAGTTGTAAAATAATCAGAATCAGAATCAGAACGAGCTTTATTGCCAGGTATGTTCGCACATACAAGGAATTTGTCTTGGTGACAAATAATAAAAGTAATAAAGTTAAACAAAGTGAAAAAAACTTAAAACATCACCTTTGCTATTGGCATGGGCCACTCTGCTACTGAATTTAACACTGTAATGAAATTTTACACACAGCTTCCAATAAATTTTCACTTACAACGACTTGAGAACAGGTCTCCAGCCCTTATCCCATTTGTAAGTTTATTAACCTCTATTACCAGGTTTGCAGAGTTAAATAGGAGTTTAAACTAGTACTGTCTTGGCCTGCATGTGTTTAGGTTTTTGATGTTGAGATATGTTGGCAGGAAAGAAACTGCATACCGCCTGAATCCTCAATACCACACTGAATTGTTGAAAGTGCTCTTCCACACCACCGAGCTTAGTTAAGTACAAAAGAGCGCAAAGCTGGACTGATACGGTAGCCGAAGAAGTCTTGAACTTGACCCAAACCGAAAGAGAGACATTAATTTAGGACAGCACGGTTACGGAATAATAAAACCAAACATCTGCTCTTTAGAAGGAAGCAGTGTTCCAGCGCTCTGTTCCATCATCACAAACCACTAGTTACCACAGTTTTACCACTCTCTGGGTTCACAGCAGCGTACGGTTTCAGGTTGTGGTTGTGGCAGGGGCTGTGACACGAGCAGGGCAAGATGACCGGAGCAGAAGAATGTCTCCGGCTGACCTCGGGCTGCAAGAAGTCTTCTCGGGCAGCCGCTATTAATCAGCGCGAGCCACCTGCGGATTGTTTTGAATCGCTCGTGACCATCTACGAAAGAAGGCCGTCTTCCAGCCTCCGGCGTCCCGGGGGCCGTGCCATTCCATTCCATTCAAGAGGAGAAGCGCTGCCCGCCCCTGCCCCGGGTAACCGCTTAAGGTGCCGTTTCAAGTGGCACTCGCCGTTCCAGCGTTTCTCAAGCACAGAGCACCTTTTCGTCCTCGGGGACTCTCCCCTTTCCCGATCCACACGGTCGCCTTTAGCAAATGACTGTTTTTCTTTGGGGTTTTCACGCCACTACATGCAAACGCCTTGTCGGAGGTGTGAAACCTTACACCGACGTAACCCAAAGAGTGAAACAGAAAGTCCACGCGCCTAGCCTCCAGACTCAGAGTCCTACTAATACGCATTTCCAGTTAGTGCGAGAGGGGTCTTAATCCAGCTCTGCAGGGTTCCTACGGATCTGTTATGTAGGGCTATATTAGGTTATGCTGTCGTGAATTTGCCGTTTTAACCGTAATTTCTCTCTGCTTTGGAGTTAATGTATCCATTAAAAAAATCGCGTGCCCGCCTGTGCTAAATCAATGCTGTGGATTTTCCGGGCTGCTGAGCTGCCTAGTACTCCCCCCTCCTCCTCCTCCTCCTCCGACTTCGCGCGGGCAGGGTGGGGGCGGCGACGCTTTGAGGTCGCGCTCATAAACACCGTCACGCTGCTCAGCTCAGCGGAGCCGTCGGCGCCACGTCCCTGCGCAGGCTGCTGCTGCGTGAGCGCGCGAGTGAGCGAGCGAGCGAGCGAGCGAGCAGCCGCGAGGGTGTGAGAAGCGCGGGAGACGCAGAGCGATTTTCATTTTCCACCCCCCCCTCCTCGCGCCGATTTCGCGGCTGACGCGAATAAATTAGAGCGGTTTTGAAAGGCTGCAGCTGTTGTCTGCGGGGAAGAAGACGGACCGAGTCCTCGCGTTTCTAGGGCAGGAAGGGACACCGACAAGGTCGCCCGTACCGAATGTTATTCACAGGAAAAAAAAAACACCAGTCGTGCGCTAAAAACGTTACCTGAATCACAATCGTACCTGCAGATGTTGTCCGAAAAGCCTTCCGGCACCGTCAACTTACTTTGTTGGCTTCTGGCAGCTTTCTGGTTCACGGCCGGAGAGCTGCCTGAAGCCGCCGTTCCGGCAATGACAACAGTTTAGTGAAGTGAGAATGCGAGAGTCCTTTTTCCAAACAAACGCTTGAAAGAAATGGCACGTACTTTAAGGAGTTTTCAGGTACAAGGAAGGTGAGGAAAGTGCCGGGGCTGAGAGAACAGCGGCCACGGTTCGCTTGTAACACAGAACGTTCTGGAGGCCGCAGCCTTGTAGCCTTGTCGTGTGGGAGAGGAGGGCGTCGAACCGACCTCGGAGACACGCTTTTTTTGAAAGGTACAGCAGTTTTAGCAAGAACAATGTCGTAAGCAGTTTTCTCCAATACATCCTCTGGAAATATGTTATTCTTTGTAGATCCACAGTCAGACTTGAGGTAATGCACAGAAGCACTTTCCTCAGTCATTCTAAAATGTCATTATTTAGAAGATGGCCCACTGTAGACAAAAGCCTTTCCACGTGTATTAAGGGCTACATCATCCAGTCCTCCAGAGAGGTTATTTTGTCTTTTATTTAATGTTTATAACTAGTCACATGACCCAGTCTTCTTTGTTGGGGCTATGAAACAGCACAGGTGCCAGGAGAACATGCTGGATTCTGCACAGAGAACCATTAATTTCCTCATTCTGGGTATAATAATTAAAAACTCCAGTCTGAGCAAAACTCCACTCATTGCAAGTCTTTAATGAATTTTCCAGTTGAGCACTAAAGTTTCATTAGATACAAACAATAATAACCATTCAAAAATAATTTAAAATATGCTACAACTAGAAAAGCATCGCTTAGACCAGTAGACTGAGACACTGATAGGAAACAATAAAACATCATTTAAGAATTTTTTTAAAAATCTTGAAAATATATAGTAGTTGTAATTGGCACTTTATGTATTGTCCTGTCACGATTTGTATTTGGTCCTGGTCACCACACTGTTGGAGTTCACACAGGCAAAACTTCACAGTGTTGGTAAACCAGCCCTGGAAATATTACAATTTGTGCATGAAAACAGTTTCCTTACTGTAATTGTTCCCTCATAAGTCAATTTTTTTTCATAATGCAGGCTCTTGCAGGAATGCTCATGATTGGAAAATCGTGTCGCGAGCAGGTAAAACACTTGAGAGATTTATCAGACAGAATGTGAGCAAAGGACATTTATTGAAAACAGAAATGCAAAAATAAAATTTTCATGGGTTTTTAACACGAGTGTTACTGAGCAACTGATAAGGAAGGGAAATGGTCATGCTCAGGGGGAACTTGGATCCCATCTTGCCGCAATAGATTGTTCCCTTCCCTGTGCTCGCACTTTCTCAGTAGCCACAGTGATGCGGAGCTGTATTCTTGGGGACATTTTTTTTTTTTCTACAGCCCTAACAGACACCACATTCATCACTTCGGCCCACGCCGAGGCATTCCCAGTCTCAGTGGGCAGAAACACGTTCCTTCATTGTTGACACTGACTGTGAGTAATTGAAGGATGTGCTGGTGAGCTGTGATGTCAGCTGGCAGACTCCTGATCTCGCTGAAGTCTTTGCCTTAGTAATACAGGCTGGGGATGTAAATCCTACATATACATTTTTTAAATGTTTTAACACTGAATTCTTCAGCATGGAATCTAACTTTATAAAGCAAAGCAAAAATGTATGTCTGTAAGAAAGCTCAAACTTCTGAGACAATGCTCAGTTTCTAAAGGATGCAATAAAAACTGCATTTGAATTAGATGCTACTCAGCTGCGTCATATAAACAGGAACTTTGTCAGCTGCTAATCTTGTGGTAAGTTATGAAAGCTAGCTACCTAACTGTTCTGTTTAGAAAGGATACTTCTTCTGCCTTGGCTCATGTAATAGATAAGCGCTGTAGTTCTGCCAAAATGGACTGTTTAAAAGAAGTGCAAGCAGCCACCACGTGCACACAGCTCAGCATTAATTTATACCTGTAATTTTTAAATAGCGCGATCACGGAAATGATGGGGGGAAAGCCTGTGACACTGCAACAAGGCCCTTCGCGTAGCAGTAGCTCTGCTATACTAACAGTGATCGCTGATGCTCACAATGCTCTAGTTGTCTCTCATATTGCTGGGTCCATTCCCAAGTCACATGGTCTGCTCCATCCCTAAAGACATCAGTGCCTGAAGCTGGCTAACGAGCAGTTCCTGTTGTTAGAAAGGAAGTTTAACGAGGCAAGTCCGTCGCCCACCAGCTCCTGCAGCCAGAGCGAGAAGGACTGCACAATCACAGCCGAGCCCCTCGAAGAATTTAATTTAATGCTTCCTGCCTAGGCATGAATTTCACAGTGGGTCAGCCATGAGTTTCTGTTGACTTTCCCCCCCTCCCCCCCTTACTTCACTGCTGCCAGTTGTCACTTTACATGTGATGCACCATGCCATGGCTAGAGTCCAGCAGTTGACTCTAATCTCTGCTTAGCCCACCTACTGTATTGTCAGGGAACAGATTTTTTCCCACCTTTATGAGCAATTAAATTCGTTGAAGTCCATTTGTACCATCACTTGCCAAGGTTCTAAGGACTACAGATGTTAAAGGATATCCAGCTACAGTAAATGCAGTGACACAATAAATAATTCATTCTGTTATAACAAGGTAAGTGATTATGCCATGCAAATTCAAGCTAATGTATCACATTTACCCATTTATCTAACACTTTTCTCCAAAAAACTTATATCAAGCTACATAGAATGATTTACCCATTTATACAGCTGAGTAATTCTTACTGAAACAATTTAGGGGATGTACCTTTCTCAACAGTAGTACAGCTGGAGGTAGGATTTGAACCTACAGCCTTCAGGTTCAAAAGCAGAAGCTCTAACCAACTATGCTACAAGATACCAAATGTAATCTTTGAACATGCAGAAATTCCAGTGATTGGCCAATCTGAAGATTTTTTTCGTGCAAAGAAATCAGGGAGAAAACATTCAACACAGCAGTGAAGACTAGGAGACACTTCAACCAAGGCTCATTTAAGGAGGAATGAATGGTAGGCTGAAAAATATTCATTTATTGTTCATTTGCACACAGTGCATAATATGGATGTTAGCACATTACAAGTATTGCAGTAAAGGCAAAATGCATTTAGCAGGTTTATTTAACAGTGCTCAGTTATAATAATCCATTGTTTAGCAATTTTATGACTGATGGAATAAAACTAGACTAGATCTTGGTCTTTTGGGGCTACAGTTCAACATTAGACATATCTTATTAGATGGTATCAAAGAAGTGGGTGAGTTTGTGAGAGGGATCCATGAAATACAATTCTTTCTCTTTGAAAGATGGAGTATAGGGCTTTGTACTTAATGGTACGTCTGCCAAAAGGACCTCTGCTCTCTGGCCTCCGTTCTGTTTTTCCCTCATGAATGAAAAAGCACCCCCGCATATCTGTATCAAAAATAGTGCATTGACTGCGATCTAGCTAATGAGGGCTTGCAATATAACTAGATGAGTCGTCATGAGTCATTGCATTTTTCTGAAACAATACACAGACGGCAAGATTTCTTCTATGACGACTAAAGAACAGTCCGTCTTGAAGCTGTCTTTATTTACTTAAATACACATATTTTCCTATGTGGCAATGTGCTATCACATTTGGAGGTGGCATCCGTGTGCAGGAGAGGAAAGCCTTACTGTTTGGTCTCTTAGAAGAAAAAACTTGACTTGGCTCTTTGCGAATGACTAATGGACTGGCTTGTGGAAGTGTTATGTGTAAATTAGAAGCGTAATGAGGTGTGAGGCTGGAGACAGAACTGCCAGAAGCAAGGCCTCAGAGTATGATGCGATCTGCTGGCCAAAACAATGGCGCACAAACATGGACACGCATGTACGGCACCAGCATTCTGTGTGTGCAGGCTTAATTTCATCTCGTTGTAAAGATAATTGATTTTTGTCATCCTACATCAAGCCAGTTAAAAATGGACGAAAGGAAGACATTTTTAATCATTTTAATTTTTAAATTGAGGTCATTCTTGGTTTTCAAGAGTGAAAAATCAAAGATTTGGTAATGAAATGGAGGGAACACCAAGGAGAGAAGTAAGCAAAGCAGGAGGCTGATGAAATAAATAGCATCAGGGAGAAGACCGGACTGGTGATCCTAACAAAATCCCAGGGCAGTGTAGAGCAGCGACACAGGTATGGTAGAAGGGTGAAGGGTAAGGCGTGATAACGCTGGTAGAGAGTCCCCAGTGGAGTTTCTTGGGGCTTGGCTAGTTTACACCCCAGTGACTTCAGGGATTCGCTCGCAGCACATGTCACTGTGGTTCTACCTCTAACTGCCTGCCAATCACACAGCAGCTGCTGCAGCTGACAGGCTGTCGAGGTGTCTACTGACACGGGCGCGTCTGGCTCCATGGCAGCAGCTACATCAAAGTGACAGGCGGGCGCGTGTGTGGCTGCGCGGAGGAAACGAGCCAAGGTGAACCGCCGTCAGCCGGATAACCCTGTCGTGCTGCTCCTCGCAAATGCCCCCCAGCTGTGGCCCCCGCAAGCCCGACTTCCGCAGAGTTGCTTGAGACCAGTTCGTTTCCGCTGTGCAGTCAAAAAAATAAAAGTACATTTCTCACTTATAATGAAGAGGATTCTGTTTAAGGAGGCCTTGTTTAAAAATGTGTGAAATTGCACGAAATTTCTGGGGGCCTTTAAAAAGCAAACATGTAAGCAAAAGGAGACAAAGGCCTTTCAAAGTGACAGTGAGCTTTACACTTTTCCATGTTTCTACCTCTGTCTGGCTGTTGATCTCTCGCAGATTCCCTCTCCCTCACGTTGTCTGTGGGGTTTTCATTCTGTCCTCTCTACGTTTGAGGCCTCGTCGGCAGCATGAGGAGCTGCAGTTTTATGACATTAAATATTAAGAACTGGGAATTAATAATGGAGGCTGACAGCTTGTCCCCAGTGCCTGCCTGGCTGTCCTCTTGCATGCTGCTCCAGTCAGGGCCTCCTTCTCTCTCTCTCTCCCCCCAACTCCTTCCACTGCTCAAGCTCAGACTGAGGTCTGTCAGTGGACGCTTCGTTGGGGCCCTCTGTCCTTCAGAGTAGTATCTGGGTGGATGAGCAGAGTGCCTGGCGAGCCAGAGCAGCCCACCGTGTCAGTGGGCGTGTTGTAGGCCATCCCTGGGTGGTCTTTGTGCGCCTGCATCCTGTCTGTAAGGCGCGAGTGCTGGCCCAGCTGGGGGGACACAGACAACATGGATGGGTCAGCATGCGGTTAGCCTGGCCCCTGGGGATTTCAGCCACTCAACTGTGAGTTCTCCAGTCCAATGGACTTTGCAGTTTTTGCACAAAAACCCTGCCTTATTTATATATCCAGGGGTAATTTTTTTTTCTCTCGCCGATCCAAATATTTGCAGAATGTCTTTTTTCATTCCTGCACGCACCATTCTAGATGAGCGTTTGAGGAATTTTTGGCTCTCCCATGGCTTGCGCTTGCTCTGATTCTAGACGCGTGATTCTAAAGCACAGTTTACTTCCACCATATGAACCAATGTATATCACACAAGTAGCTGCATAAAGGTTTATCCAAATAATTAACAATTCCTAATCACATTCCTATTTTTTTATTAAATATTTACATTACATGAGTTGCTGCATGAAATTTTATCCATTATTCAACAGTTATGATCTCAGAGGTATGGAGCATCACCTGGGTAACTTAAAGCAGAGCTCACTAAGTTTCCTGTGCTCCCCACACCAATACATATAATACATACACATACATGTATCTATATACATACATACAATACATATATGTACATGTCAACCTGCACATTAAATATCCTAGTTCTTTATGAAAAATAACCAGCTGAGGATGAGAGCAGGAGCCAATGGCAACAGAGCTGCAAGATAGAGAGCTGGCAGTGGATGGAGAAGAGTGCAGGAGGACCCTGATGCACCTACCACTCTTTATACCTGACTGGTGTGGGGAGCACAGGAAGCTTGGTGGGCGCTGCTTTGTTGAGTTACATCATTTCCTTTGCAAAACAAATGGATACAAATCCATGGAACAGCAGATTACCTCGCTGGAGTAAACACAGTACAATAGTTTCCTAGGCTTTCTGTTTATCAGCCATCCTTATGGGATGCATATAACAATCCCCGAAAGGCTGTAACTCTCTTACAGATAACGGTAACATTGCAAAACGTGGAACTTCTGAATGTTGGTCCAGCAGAGGAAGATTTGCTGAATGAACTTTAGTTTAAGTACGCTGGAAGAGAGATCCATGCTTCTTGAGGTACACCAACCCCAGGGGAGATATGAATGCATGACTTTGTGGCACTGCAAGAAGAATTTTACCCAGCCTCCATCTGTAGCCTGTCCCCACTTTACATAGATTCCTGTTCATAGCTGGCATTTGTGATAAAGGTCACTGAGCAGGCCTGTCTCCCAGTGCGCCAACACCGCCTACATCCCAGTCTTTAAACATGACCCACACCGTGGTGAAGAAGAAGGACGCAGGACATCTGCTATTTAACGCTGTACACATCTTGTCAGCTGAGATTGTGTTTCACCCCTGCTGGGTCCAAGGTAAGAGTATGGTAAATATTGCTGTTTTACAACATAAATGTCTGTGCAACCGTTGAGATGCGCTCAGAAATTTTCCCTCTGGCTTTTATATTTCATCTGGCAGACAATTGACTTGAATCAAATAGCCTACTGACACACATATGTGTGAGGGAATGTGAGGGATAAACACCAGCATACAGCAATCAATGATGTTCTATTAAGAATGATTTTAATACCAAAGACACTGGGCAATGATACAGACTATGTTTATATTCATTATATGATGCATAATTTTGTACCAGTACTCTACTCATAATTTCAAGGACGAAATATGCTGGATAAAAATTTAAGAAGTCTGTGGACTGTTCCTTTGTCCATAAAGACTTTCTCACTGCCCTTCCTTATCGGTGTTAATTGGGATCTTAACTCGTCCCACAAATGATCTGTGCTAAAGGAGTGACACAAACAGGAGCCAAGGCACACTGTGGTAAAGGACCACAACACAGTTTACATTTACATTTATTCATTTAGCTAATGCTTTTCTCCAAAATAACTTACAGTGTTAAGCTACTTACAATTATTTACCCATTTATACAGCTGGGTAATTTTTACTGGACCGTTCAGGGTCAGTACCTTGCTCTAGGGTACTACAGCCTGGAAGTGGGATTCAAACCTGCAACCTTTGGGTCCAAAGTTAATGCCAGACTGGAAGCAACAGCCCAAAGTACAGTAGTAGACTTGTGGGTGATTACATTTATTTTGTAGGAGTTTTTCTCCAAAACAACTTAAGCTACTTAAATTATTTACACAGCTAGGTAATTTTTACTGGAACAAAATACTAAATAATACTAAGTACCTCGCTGAACAGTTTTACACCAGTAGGTGAATTTTGAAAGTGGGTCTTTCGAGTGCAAGGTAACATGTCCAAATACTATGCTACCCTCTTTCTCATTAGTCTATAAACTTCAGCTCGAAAGACTGACAGACGCTAAGGAGGAGCTTAAGGAGGTGGATCAATGTAAAAGCATGAAAGGCAATGACTAGGACTTGAAGCGTGAGGCAGACGCACTTTAATGTTGTTCTGCACGATGACTAACCCATTTCCCCTCGACCAGCTGTTGCCAATCTCCGAAGAACAATTTCTCAGTTCTCCCCCGGCCTTTCCCGCTCTGCTATTTACCAGGTCGCCTGCCGATCAGTGGATGTGCCCGAAATAGCCGTGATTACGTTAGCGTGGGTTCACACTGAGAGCAGCCCCTGCAAGAACAGGAGTGTCAGCAGCGGTAGCAGCAGCAATTCCCCAATGAGAGGCACGTGGATCATGCGCTTTCATCACCCACCAGCCTGTCAAAAGCAACACGCCGCTTCTGGTTTGGCAGAAAAGATTGAAGGACCTCAAGCAGCCCGCAGCGGGTCTGGCGGCCCTCCCAGGAGCGCAGGTGAGGGCTGCATGGGAAATCTGACACCCTTCTCTGAAATGGACAGGCTGAAGCTGGAGGAGGACAGTCCACCTGACCACTGACCACACACACACCCCTTAAGCATTTGTTGGCTGACCACACTAAATTTCAGATGTATTTCGTGGTGTGGTTCCTCCTGGTCAGACTGAAAACAGCAGTACATGAAAGAAAAAATACAAAGCATCTACGTAACCAAGCTGAAACGATGCAAGGCGTAAGCATAAACCTGTCCACCTGTCATCTGTCTAGGTTTGTGGGCTCTGTAACCGCCTTCAAGCTGGAACTCTTGCAGTGTGAATGCACTGAATACTTCAGCACATTGCTTAGGATGAGTCTGAACTTCATAAAATTCTGCCCCCTTCTCGCCAAAACACATGGTATTCCATTAACATTTATTTAGCAGACGCTTTTCTCCAAAGCAACTTCCAACGAACTCTATGTAGTATCAGTCCACGCACCTTATTCACCAAAGTGACTTACACTGCTAGACACACTACTTACACTGGGTCACTCATCCATGCATTAGTGGAACACACTCTCTCTGTCACTCATACACTATGGGCGAACCTGAACAGCATGTCTTTGGACTGTGGGAGGAAACCCACGCAGACAGGGTGAGAACATGCAAACTACACAGATCAAGCGGAGATCGAACCCACATCCTCTCACGCCACTGTGCTGCCACTCACCGTTCCAGATTCATAAAAGCTGCCTCTTGTGAGCCAAAGCGCAGCAGGTTTTCAAGTGCAGTACCTGTACATGCTTCAGATGCACAGCTCCTATAGGTAAGTCACAAACGCACACAGCAGAGCACAGCTGTTGTTCATCAAGTAACTGCAGCTCTAGTATGTTTCGAGTCACCCGCACCTGCTGATGGAGATGTAGCAGGATTCCAAAGTGAAGGAGAAAGTCCGGGAACAGAACCAATACGAACATTTCAGTGCGAGCATCTGGACACAAAACTAAAACTGCACATCATTTTACAGCACGTGCAACATAAAAGAGAGTGGCTAAAGGCACTAAAGGCAAAAGATGCCAAAGGCAAAGAAGTTTACTGTGAAAATTTACACAACTAATACTTAGAAAAGTCTGTTACTCTTCCAAGACCCATGACAAGACGCTCTTCTCATAGGAATAGAAATAGACCAGCACTGCTTATCCTTTCCTCCAGTACAGCCATGCTGAAGTAGTAGTCCAGGAGAATCTGTGAGGATGGAGGAGAGCAATACACAGACAATGCAGACATTACACTTCCTGTGACCTTGCCAGAAGGAGTTGCGAGAGCAATGTTTTCATCTGATGTGAGCTGGCTAAGCAAGCTATTAAGAGATGTTTTGCTGCCTGAGCTGCAGCTGGTTTTGGGATGGAGTGGGATCTCGGGTTTTGGCATGAGGGAAATGGTCTGTACTTTGCATCTTTCAGGCTGAGGGTGCAAGCCATTGGATGCTGAATATTGGCTGCCGGGAGCGTACAGGAACAAGAACGCTGGACACCCTGAAATCCATTCAGCAAAAGGAACCGCAGCATTTCCTTCAGCCTCTGCAGCTTAGGAGTGTTTTGTCATTTATTTCGACTCCCAAGCTTTTTCCTCTGGTACATATGAATGTCCCCTTCTTGACTAACACGGTGACCCTCAGCCAGATTTTTACAGATTTTTCTTATGGAGCTTGTGCAGTCATACAGCTACAACTTACAGAGCTTGATGAGGCTCTGCTGGGTGCTCCAAGAAGGGGAGACGCTCAGATTCTCCCCCCCCCACCTTTTTCTGTCTAGGAACCTAAAGTACAGAAGCCCATCTAATACCAAATGAAACCTCCATCCTTCTCTGCACATGCACCCCGGCTATTTTTAGTTTGCATATTGCTCCGTGTGGGGTTATTGCACTGTGTTGGCTGTTCTCTGCAATGTCAGTCAGCAAGGTTTTGCATGTTTTCTCAGTCTTCACTATAAACAAAACACTGACCTGAAAATCAAGTTCGGCTTTTTAGCTAATTTCTGCACACCTCCGGTTGAAGACAGTCGCATAAGGTTTTTTTTTTTTCTGCCGTATTGTTCCGTCAGGAAAGCACTGGAAGCAACATAAATACACACACTACTTTGGAAGGTAGAGAGGGCCTTGGGAGAGGGTCCTAAGCTGGTTTGTGTTGACAGAGGCCTGGCTCAGATGGCTTTGGGCCTTACTGAGTTGGTGGGCATCTGTGAAGATGGAGGATCAGCCCAGCTGTCTGCAGCTCACAGTAATTTCATTTCCTGCGACGGAATAAATCCTCAAAACCGCCTCCCTGAACACCGACTCATCATCTCCGGAAATCTCTTCTCACATAACAAGCCGTGCCGTTTTCCTGGTAACCTGCCCGCAGAGTTCAAAACGAAGATTAAAGAGAGGAAAGACCTCTCTGCAGCGCCGGGTACCTGTGCCGGCGTTAGCGTCAACGTGCTTTTATGGGGAGGCCTCCTGGTACGGTTCGCTGCCATTCCCCAGCAGACCACCATGGCGGCACAAAGAAACTGATGTGTCCTACTCGTTATTCTGCCCTGGGTCTGGGCTGCGGGGGGGAAAAGACTAACGTCACGGCTTCTCTCTGCATCCATCTGCAGGGAGCTGGGACTTCTCGCTTCCTCAGGAATAAAAACAAAAGCTATTAGAGACGCCCCCCACCTTGTTCCACCGGCTGCCGTGCGGTACTAAACACAATGTGGACCATTGTTATGCTGCCGTAAGGAAGCGCCGATGAAAGCGCTAATTGTTTCATTGGCCAAATCCATCAGTCCACACACACGCAACCATAACAGAAACACCCAGAGAGTAAAAATAAGGCACGGCCCCTGTCTAGCACACTTACCTATGTCCCAGCATTACCCAAATTAATAAGGCTCTCCTATTCTAAAACCTGCAACCTGCGGAGAGTACGGAAGCGGATAGTTCACAGCGTGAACGTCGAAGGAGTTACGTGCTTGTGCTTGCGCTCATCCCTACCTGGCTCGCGTGGTTGTCGTGCTTCAGGGTAACACGTTAGAAATGGGTAATGGGCTACAAACAATATCGAAAGAAAAGAGGTAAAAAGCAAGAGAAAAGCGTTCTCCTGTATAATGAGAAGCATGGAAAGACTATTTGTTGTAAAACCTGAGATAAACCAGATTTGCGGAGAAGAAGCTGCCATCCATTATTGATGGAGAGTGAAAGCATTTACAGCTATGTCCAGGCTCGGAGCGAACACTCAGAAGCTGGCAGTCCGGCGCAGCTGAACAGATTATTCATGCTTTGCATATTTGGCAGTGCCGGAAAGACGGGGAATGAGGGAGATTAACACTCAAAAACTGGAGAGAAACAGCGCCAGGATGGCCAGGCTGATACGGAGGCACGCCCGGGTGGAGGTGGATGACACAGCCGACACATCAGCAAAGCAGCCTGGCTGCTAGCGCAAAGTAACTCGAGAATATGTAAGTGTAACCTGCACAGCCCTCCACCAGGTTCAAGTCACCAGCGAGGTATAAGGCGACAACCTCACGGGTCTAGGCGGGCTGCAGTTTCAGACACGCAACTCTAGTGACACGGGACTATTCTCGGTAACCACGGCTGAGCCTCATGACACATGAGAAACGGTACCGTGAGCCAGGAAACCAGACCTGACGGCCAACAAGCAACAGCCTGCCACATCCCGCCAGGCTCCAGGGCTAGAGACGCGAGAAGCTCTTTGCCTTGCCGCACCATGGCAACAGAGCAGCTTCAATTAAAGGAAAGAGAACATTTCCCTTTCTCACTCGCAGGGCAAAAGGAGTGTGCCTCCGCGCAGAGAAATCGAAGGAGGGAGGGAGCAGGAGAGAAGGGCGGGTGGAGCGAGACCAAAGGCAGACACCGCTTTTCCTGTGTTAGTGTGGGTAATAAAAAATAAATGAGCCACTGGGAACCGCGGCGCTGAGCGCGGACCTGGTTTGTGTTTCTGGCCGAGGCTTCTGGGGACTCGAAGTCAGCTGGGGCGCCGAGGTTAAGCTGCGGCAAGCGGGAGGTGACGGGTATCAGGTTGCGACCACGGGAGGCGGCGGCGCTACCTGATAGGTGCCTGCGTGTCAGCGCTCGCCGTGGGACCTCGCACGCACCCGCCACCCTCCCCCCCCCCCGCTGCCTGGGCTGACTCGCGTTGCACGCTCCTGTTCGCCCTCTCTGTAATTCTTTCCCCCCTGCGTGTTCTCCGTTACTCAGCCTGCCCTCCTCCTTCTGCCGTTTAATCCTCAGCTCTCTCAGCACGTTGCCCGTGACAGCGGAAAAGGCGCATTCGCCCCGTTGCTTCAATCTCGGCGTAGCACCACCAGTATCCTCTGACCGATGTCACGGGGAGAGAAGGGTGGGGGTGGAAGGGGTCCGTATCTACTTCGGGAATCCTCCGTTCCATCAGTTGTGGACGACTTTCGGCACCTGCGCAACCCCGTCTGTCGTCGTGGTGCCTCCCTCCGCTCACATGTCCTTCCAACGCATTCCTCTGGCAGCAGATGCTCCTAACAGCTGGATGTTCGCGTCCCATCGGTTGTGCAACCCCGGCCCGGTCAGATCCTCCGTGATTCTGTTCGACTGACAGCTGTTGGGGGCAACCTGCGCTGGAGATGTGCGCCACAGACCCACGTTTCTCTGTGTGATGTTACCCGCTTCTTGAAAACGAATGCGGAAGCACCTAAATTACTGGGAGTGATGTTTTTAGTAGGTAATTTGGGGATAATGCTCTTTTCACATTTTTAATTTAGCCCACCTCACGAGAGCTCTCGCTGCTCCCATAAATACAGTGGCTTGGTGCCAGCATAAAGGGAAGACAAGGAGTCCCGTGGTACTTTACAATAATTCACACCTCCCTCTCTCTCCCTCTCTTTCTTCTCCCTCCCACGTGCTGGATCCAGGCCCTGACGCGCCCTGCTCCGCTGGCCAGCAGCTCCGTTTGCGGCGACTCGCGCAATGCAAATGCGACCGTTTTGCTGCTCAAGCTCAACATCTGCTGGAGATCTCACTGTTGTTATTCAGACAGCTCCCTTCTGCTAAGTCCCCTATAAGTCTCCACCAAGTCTGCCCTCGTGGTCCAGCTCCCCCAGAGCATGCCTCCTGTCACAGCTCGTCCTCTATACTACCACAGCGAACGGTCTCGGTCTCCGCAGAGGGACACTGACCCTGAAGCAGAAGGGTTGTTTGAAAGGCATGTCCTGTTAGGATGGAGCACAACGGGATTTGGTTTGATTTGGTTTGGTCTGGTGTAAAACCAGAAGACACCCTTGACCCCACCTCACAGCGATGTTCACCTTTCGCTTCACACTCACGCTCCTACCTCCGATGTACGTGAATCAATTGTCGAATTATTAATTCTAATTCCTTTGAAAGATGCGGTCTGCATTTAGTGTTGTTTCTCCCTGCGAGAGTAAGACAAAAAGTGCACAAGGGAGACCCTGGGTCCCAGAGCACGGCACTGAGATGCACTCGCTATGTCCTCTGGGTCCAAGAGTCCCGGAGATGCAGCCAGACAGCAGTCTGGCTAATCCCCAGCGTGTTGTCAGCGCCTCCCCTCTCGCCCGAAGCCGACTGACGCCAGCCGGCCTGCTTATCTGCACATGCAATGGTGCAGCGCTGCGCTCCACGACCTGCCTGAGCCCGGCAAGCAGAAGCGGAGTGGCGGTAGCGCCAGGCCGCTCTTTGCTGGCTGATCGCAAACGACCTTTTACGTGGGTGTTTTTGTTCCACCGATACCT
The DNA here is from genome assembly GCF_900964775.1 of Scleropages formosus. Classification (NCBI taxonomy): domain Eukaryota; kingdom Metazoa; phylum Chordata; class Actinopteri; order Osteoglossiformes; family Osteoglossidae; genus Scleropages; species Scleropages formosus. The sequence continues at coordinate 10,160,750 of NC_041819.1, read as the reverse complement.
GCGTGCGTGCATCTGCGCGTTTTTGCGGATGTGTGCGTTCACAGGGATCCCCCTGTCCGGGACCCGGTCGCAGTCGCACGGGATGCGCGGCTGGGCTGAGGCAGCAGCGGAGGGGCAGCCGAGACCGAGTGACGACACTGCATGTGCTGCGCGCCGGGCCATAATCCCCTTTGATCAGCAGAGCTGGGGTCACAGCGGGGTCAGCGCTGACAGGCGGTCGTCCAAGCGAGGACAGACAAGGGGAAATTTATTATTAAACCTGCATTTCATCCGTCCGTCTCTGTTTTGCTTTTGCCAACCCCCCCAAACCTCCACCATCTCCCCGTCAACCCCCCCTCCCGCGCCTCGCACTTCCCCAGCGACATCTGTGAGCGATTGTAGCGTGGCAGGAATTATATTAGAGGCTGCTGGAAACACTCCGTCTCTCTCCCTGCTCTTTATCACCACGCTGCTATCGCCGAGTCACTCATTCACGCACAGCCACATGCGTGTCCTACACAGACACACACAGTTACACGGTGCCTCAGTTGAGCACACACAGCAGAATGCACATAAACCCATATCACGGTAGCGCAGTGGGTTGGCCCGGGTCCTGCTCTCCTGAGGGTTTGGGGTTCGAGTCCCACTTGGGGTGCCTTGCAATGGACTGGTGTCCCCTCCCCCTCCAGCCTAACGCCCTGTGTTGCCGGGTTAGGCTCCGGTTCCCCGCGACCCCGTATGGGACAAGCGGTTCAGACAGTGTGTGTGTGTGTGTGTGTGTGGATAAAAGCAGACATGCACATCTCACACACACTTTTGTAGGCAGAGCTGATATACCTGGCTGAGAGGATCCAGTGAATGCTGCAAGTGAAAACACTTGGAGAATTGTGCTAATTTCATGAATTTACAGCCCTGGAAATTAGTGCAGCTGAGATGAACGCAAACAGAAGCACAAGAGCAACTGCCATCTCTATGGTTTCTGCTGCTCTACGGCCATCACACCACTTTATCATGATATCCAGGTCCACGTTAGACACAGCAATCCCGTACAAAACCTCCACGCTCGTCTCGACTCCAGTCGGTGACCATGGATTCAACCGTGGTGTTCATCCCTTCATTAATCACAGTGACCACACACTGAACTTGTGTTTTTTTCTTCCGCAGCCTTCAAAGTAATGAGGCTTAAACCCAGACTTTGGGAGAGGGTTACTAAGCTGTATCTGTGTAACGTTTTCCATGAGAAATGTATGAATTTTTTTTAATGAAAATTGAAAAGGTTTTATGAAAACAGTACATTTTATGAAAGACAAGAACCCACACACGCACATTGTCCAAACCGCTTGTCACATTCGGGGTCGCGGGGAGCCGGAGCCTAACCCGGCAGCGCGGGGCGAAAGGCCGGAGGGGGAGGGGACGCACCCAGGACGGGACACCAGTCCGTCGCAAGGCGCTCCAAGCGGGGCTCGAACCCCAGGCCCACTGGAGAGCAGGACCCGGTCCAACCCACTGCGCCACCGCACCCCCCAAACAAGAACCAAACAATCTATACGTCCCTCAGGTGAAGAGCTTTGCTTCTTCCATACCAAACTCCTTTCTCTGTGAGACAAAGAGTGCCTGTCCACAGTTACCCCCCTTTTACTGAGGTAAAAATAACAATTCTAATGAGCGTACCGATGATACGCCGCAAGGAAAACCGAAAAAAAGACAGCGTGCGAAAGACCAAGCAAGACCTTGCCGAATTTCCCAGGTAACAGCACGCAGTAAAAGAGGTGTTCGTATGTCTGAAGTGCTGAGCGGCGTTTGAGAGCAGGTTTGCTGTGAACCGTGCGCGGGTGAGGACTGACGGCGCAGCGGGCATGATGAATATTTAAAGGCGGGAGAGACCGCACGGCGGCTGCCATTTCCAAATGCCAGTGGCTGGAGAGATGAAAAGGCTGACGGAGAACAGAGCAGCGGAGGCGCCGAACGGAGGGGCTCGAAGGAGCGGCACAAAGTCGCATCTGCCAAGAGTCGCTTCGTTGCGAGGCCCGACCCTGTCCACCCCGCACTGTCGCTAAATTTAGCAGCGAATGCATCCATTAGCGATCGCGCCGCAGCGATGAGCGGCAGAGGGGCACGCTGGTCTCTGACCGCTCTTCATCCCCCGCACGGCGTTTAACCACAGCGCTGCCAGGCCGGCGCCGGCCCTAAACAGCAGGACGTACCTGCCGGGTCGCACTCAAACACAGCAACGTGCACATATTTACCGATTCACCGCTAAGACACGAGCGAGAGCATACGGGCTTCACGCGCACACAGAAACGGCACAGGGACAGCTGGTAGCGTAGTGCTTAGAGCTGCGGCCTTTGGACCCGCAGGTTCGAATCTCACTTCTGGCTGCAGTACCCTTAAGCGGGGAACTTACCATAAATTGCTCCAGTAAAATTACCCAGGTGCATAAACGGTAAAGGAGCTTAGCGTTGCAAGTCGCTTCGGAGAAAAGCGTCAGCTAAATGAATAAATGGATATGTGAATAACACACTTCCTGCATGCTCACATGACTGCACTCTCATATTTGTCATAATTACCGACTGACAATCAGTGACGCATGCATGCGTGCCTCTGAGACATTGTCACACCAAGGAGCTCACTTTGCAGATCACCCGCCTTTAACTGTGCTGGAAAGAGCCACTGCCGATGCCTCAAGATTCATCGGGATTCAGAACGAGCTCAAGAGCCCTTGAACGCGCGCTCATTTTTTGGTGTTATGTCTTAAGACGCACGGCTGATCAGTTCAACTGCATATTTTCGACCCGAGTTACCTGATCAGCGGATCGTCTTATACATTTAGACTAACAAATCCTTCCTACGGTTTCTCCAGACGTACAAATAAATGACCAAGCAGGCAGAGGCGAAAAATGGGTAGGCTGCTTGAAGAGAAGCACATCCTAGCAAACGTGATCACGCAGCATTCAACATCCCAAAAGCCCTCTTCGCTTGTGGAAGCATTTGCATATTTAGTCTGATTGCTGATATTTAGTCTGCTTCAGCAACCTGTGGAAAAAAAAAGCATCTCATATTCTGCTCGATCCTGCTCCAACAATGAATTGAACATATTTGTTTGACCACTGTGACTGGACAATTCGTCTATAAAATTGCTCTGGAGAGATTATAAGCGTTAGAAATGGACAAAGAGAAATACGGCAGCTTTTAAGAGGCCATAAAAGACAGAGCTGACATTTAATGCTTGCAGGTGGGGTTGGGGGGGGGTGACTGCAGGGAGATTTCTCAGAAGAATCGCAAAACTGGTGCAGAACAGGGGACATGAACCTCGAGGTCTACGCTGTGACATGCGTTTAATCAGGGTGAGAAACCGAAGGGCGGAACGCCAAGGACACGAGGCCAGCGGACCTGCGGATGCTCCCTTCTCTCCCCTACTGGGATGGCGTGCGAGGGAGCGCAGGCAACAAGAGACTCCGCAGGGATCCAGACGCAGCGGAGGGCCGCGGTGGCAGTGGTGGGCTGAAGTCAGGAGGGTCTGGCCCACGGGGAAGGGCGTCTGGCTGCGGAGACACTTGGGAGAGCAGCGATGCCTCGGAATGCAGGTAAACGCTCAAGCGAGAGGCAGACAAAGAGAGCGAGGGAGCGACAATGAGGGGGAAGCAGAGAAATAAAAGGAGAGAAAACAAGTGAGAGGGAATGTGAAACGTGAGCGGGCGGGCGACTGAAAGCGCGAGAAAAAAGGGAGAGAGAGAGACAAAAAAAAAAAAAAAAACGCGTGAGTGAGTGCGAGGAGGATGGAGCGCTAGTGAGCGGAAGCACGGCACGCAGGGGCGATAAGAGTTAATGGGGACTCCTCCCCCAACCCCCCGTGTGTTTGCCAAGCCTGCTTGCTTTGTGCGATGAATAATTACCAGCAATCAGAGCTTCCCTGCCTTGTTTTTCAAAGCCCTGCCGAGAGGCGTAAGATCTCAGGCACGGACCGTGCCTCGGGTTTCCAGGGGAAAAAGAAAAGGAAAAGAGGGAATATCCGCAGAGGGGAAGCGGCGCAGACCGCCTTGGGGGGGCTGCGGGGTGGCGCAACCCTAGGTCCGTGACGACGCAATATGCAAAGGGCCGTCACGCCGACACGTCCTCGCACACGCACGCACAAACAAAAACACGTGGCCGACACGAGCGCTGTTGTGAAAAAGCAGGAAAAAGGGAGCGATCGGAGGCTAACGGAGCACAATAGACTTGCACATGCGTGCGCGCGCACGTTTGTCTGAAGGCGCACCACGGATGCAAAAACTGAGGCCAAATTTCTGTGAACGTGGAGCGGCGTACTTTAAATTTCGGCCACGACTGTTAGGTATTTTAACGAATCGCCTAGAAAAAGACAGGCCACGATTCAACGTGCGGCAGGACGGTATCGGCGCGTCGAGTCGATGAGCGTATCATGTGCGAGAGTGGGTTCTTGCGTGCGCGTGTCTAACAAAGAGACGGACGGGATCAAGGCTCAAACATTAGAGAAATTCCCCCGGAAGAGGAGAAAGCCGGAGAGGGAGAAACACAACAGAGATTAGTGAGCTCCGTTCGGCTGGTGGGATTTTCATCTCCTGCAGCGTTAACATCAAAACAGTCCACAGCGGGTCTTTTCGCTCGGGCCGCCGTGCTGCGCGCGGCCACGTTCCGTCTCCGGCCCGGACTAGCGGTGGCGCGGGGGAGGCGGGGGTGGGGTTATGGGCTGAGCCTCGGCTTCATCCGACACCCCCTGCACCCTAACCTCCACATATGGGAACAATGGAGCCCACAGCTGTCACAAATTGGGGGCAGTGGGGAGTGGAGAGGAGGAAAAAATGGCTTAGAAAAACCCCAAGGAAAAAAAGGGCATTTCCGGTCCATACGACCAACAGCTGTTGAAAAATTTGCATGCGTTCTCCAGCGAGCATTTAAGCTGCGGGGACTTCGTCTGGCGCGCGCGTCCGAGCGCGTGTCCGTCTGCGTTCGGAGAGAGAAACGGACAGCACGCGGGATGGCCGGAGCCGAATGCCGCGGAGCTGCTCTACCGCTGCCACAACGCGTGAGAAAAATCGCCCGTATCGTTGACCACAGCTGACCTGCGGCGCATTCGGACCGCGCTCAGACGCGACCGCAGAGCCGACACGGGGCCTGCGCACACTCGAGAGCTGCGACTGCAAGAGAGGGGCGGCACGGCGCTGGCTCGGCGGGTGGATGGGGGGCCTTGGAATCACCAAGAGGGAAGTGAAAATGAACAAAGTGGGTTGTGAAGACAGGCAGCAGACAGAGGAGTGCGAGCAATTAACTTCTATTTCAAAGTTTTACTTTGCAGGCGGGGTTACGGAGCGGAATATTCAGTATTCGGGGTTTCTTTGTTCCAAGCACTACGTGCACGTTTGCGTGGGTAGCTGTGGTCAGGTGTCAGGCCAGCGCTGCGAGGATCCCGGGCTGAGCGAAGGGCTGTGCAGCCAACCTGTAAATTGGGCTTCATTAGGAAATAGGAGGGAGGAGGGCGAGGGAGAGCAAGAGAAGGACAAAATTGTGCCGGCTGGGTTGAAAAGAATCGCCTCTCTTACGGAAAACGAAAAATAAACAGCCATCGGAGGCGGGGTTCTTCAGGTAAAAACCCCACGCCTACGTTTCCGGGTCATCCGTAAGAGAAGGTGTTGCTCGCTCTCTAATTTCTGTTTCCAGCATCAACACCCTGACCCACGTACAGCACTTCGCTGCGGAAACAGACAGGCCAAAATCACACGCAACTAAACATATCGAATTGGTACAGTGGAAGCACGGCGCGCACCCAGCATTCCCACAGCCGCTTTTGTCATACAGGCAGAATGACAGCGATCAGCAAAGAGGTGGCGTCTGTCTGTAGCCGAGGGGTCAGGTGGGGTCAAGAGCAGGAGCAGCAGAGAGCGGGGAGGTCTGTCAGCTTAGTGTTCCCCCAGCAACCTCTGCACCTGGACATGCCGCATGACACAAGCAGGTAACTTTCTGCCTCTTCGGTTGCTGTGATCCCCTCTCCACTTGGAAGGGGCGGGGTTAAACACGGAGCAGCATCTGATTGGAGGAGTCGGTGCTGCATCCTCTGCATCTCGTCATCTGACTCAGGCTTTCAGGCCCTCCAGGTATTTTACTCAGTCCTCTGTGTGTGTGTGTGTGGAGGGGGGGGGGGGGGGGGTGCATTCTCAGTCTTAAATTCAGTACTGATTCGCTGAACAAAGACTAAAACACCGTCAAATGGAAATGTGAAAAATACAAGTTCATATTTGTTTGTCAATAACAAATATAAGATATGCTGGTGCTTCCTTACACAGAGTATTGTTTAAATTATTAGTGTTGAGGAACACTGGATACATTTTTATTTTTTTTTTGTATTTCATAACCACTATAAATGGCTCCTGTATCTATCCAGAAGGGGTCATCCTCTTAATGAGTCAAACGTTTCTCCTTGCTTTCCTGAAATAGTTAAACTCCTAATTAAATTATTTTGGATTTGGAAGAATCGAGACAAGCTAATCCTGGTACTCTGGTTCCACTATGACCAGTGACCCATAGGAAAAACAATGCAATTGCTTCCATGTGGAGGCAGCGAGGGGGAACTTTGCCCCCTCTTGGGAGTAAGTCCGAAAGAGCTCCGCAGCCAACGGAAAATACATAATTCATTCCAAACGCTCTGTACTGAGCTGAAGGGAGAGAAAGGCATTGCGCTCGGAGCTGCGATAAGTCGACTCCACGAGGACGGAGGGAGCAGCAGATCAGCTAAGCTGAGCGCCACGTGGAGGGTGAGGAGTCAAGACCGATCTGCCTTTGGAGGTCTGTGGGAGATGGTGACCCTGCACTCCACTTCTCAGGGGCAAACGACTGAAGTCGGTCACCGGCTTAACCTGCAACAACCCATTGCTCACACTCAGTCACCCACATTTATTACAATAGTAAAAGTCATCCTTGCCTCTCCAACCTGTCACTTTGCTTATGGGTCTGGGCCACACCATTTGGAGACAGAGTGGTGTCTCGGCCCTCACTGAGGGAAGGAAGGTCAGGGGAGGAAGGCTGGCCGACGTGCCTCAGGCTCGAGGAACGCCCACACAGACGGAGGCACGCAGGGCCTACAGCCAGCGAAAGCCTGGGGCCTCTGGCACAAAGCGACTGGCGCGCTCCGCCATGAGGAAACAGCCCTACAGGCCAGCAGAGTGGGTGTCACGCTCATGTGGAAACTGTGAATCCCGTGTCCAGACCAGGCACAGCAGACAGTGCCGCTTCTAACATCAGAGGGAAAGCTTGAAAGAAGGGTCTCAAAACACGTCTTTTCCTGACCCACTTCTCTCCGATCGCTTAACAGCTCCATGAATTTGCATCACATCACCCGTCACGATCACCTCTATAGCTCCTGTCAGCAGGGCTGCGGGTTTGAAACCCACCTCCAGCTGTAGTGCCCTTGAAAAGGTACTTACCCTAAATTACTCCAGTAAAATTACCCAGCAGTATAAATGAGTAAACGGTTGTAGGTAGCTTAACGTTGTAAGTTGCTTTGGAGAGAAGTGTCAGCTAAATGAGTAAATGTGTCTATAAATACTCATGTGACACACTCTAGGAAAACAGCGGTATGACTGTGATTCAGTAATCATGTCCCTGGAATTAAAACTTTGTGTCTCTTGGTGAAATGCACTTTAGTTTACTCGTAGATGTGTCAGTTTGGATAAAAGTGTCAGCTAAATGATTCTAAATGTACATGCAGACTGAGTAAATTACAAAGTTTGAGAAACATCTGAAATGAGCGGAAAGTGATCCAATCGCAAAAATACCCCAATTCAAAAACAATCTTTACGTCATTCTTTGCACTTAATAAAAATTGATCTTAAAGATACAGTTCCCATTTTAAATACCCCAGAAGACACTTACTGTAACCTCTTCACTCAGATATGGTCACCAACCTGATGGTTCCACACACTAAAACGCACACCAGAGCACTAAGGAAAAACAATGAGAGGAACGAACCTCTGAGTGTGATCCCGTGTTTCCGAACATAAGTGAAATATCAGAGCGCAAAATAGAAGGGTTATTAATACCCAAGTTGAGTAATCACAGGGCTCATATCACTTTAGTTTGATCTCACCATATCATTGTGGTGAGCGATACTGTATATAGTCCAAACGCTGTACATCACACAAACGCATTGAACATGAATCTTCTATTTACATTTTAACGACATTATTGTAAATAAAGGGGGGTGCGGTGGCACAGTGGGTTGGACCACAGTCCTGCTCTCCAGTGGGTCTGGGGTTCAAGTCCCGCTTGGGGTGCCTTGTGACGGACTGGCGTCCCGTCCTGGGTGTGTTCCCTCCCCCTCTGGCCTTACGCCCTGCGTTACCGGGTTGGCTCCGGTTCCCCGCGACCCCGTATGGGACAAGCGGTTCTGAAAATGTGTGTGTGTGTGTGCGCATTGTAAATAAATGAGCAATGGTGGGAGTGGGACAAGCTCTACTCATTACAGACCCTGTAGAGATGGAGCGGGAGACAGGTATAAATAAAGACGGACAGAGGGTATTGAGAGAGAGCGAAAGACAGAGAGGGTACATTTATTCAGTTAGCTGATGCTTTTCTCCAAAGCACCTTAAAATGTTGAGCTACTTCCAATTATTTACCCAGTTACAGAGCTAGGTCATTTTTACAGGACCAGTTTTGGGTAAGCACCTTGCTCGAGGACACTACAGCAGTAGGCGACGTTTGAACCGGCACCCTTCGGGGCCATAGGCAGCGGTAACGGCTGTAGCCACTACGCTACCGGCTGCCCCCTACGTAGGCAGAAAGAGGCTGAAGAAGCAAAGGGGCTGCGATGAGGTGAAGAAAGGGTTTTGCTGAGGCTATCTCCTCAGGGACAAAGGAAAGGAGTGAGAACAAAACAGAACCGCACCAGCCACTCAGCCTCATATAACGCCACACGCAATCCCCGCAGAACATCGCCTTAGCAAACTAGCGCGCGGCTAATTGAGTAAAATTACCCCCACTGCGCTTCCAAACGCACATTAAACATTCCCAGCAACACAACACAAACAATTATATTTGAATCTGGGAAATGATTACAAATTACATCAGCAAATTACATAGACACAATTAAATAAAATTGTACAACAAGTTTGTACGTGGCCTTAAAAAGAGTCTGGCCCTTTTTGAAAACGCTGATAATTGGCTCCGCCGCGTAAAACACGAATCACGAGTGGAGAGAGAGAGACAGAGTGACCGTAGCCTGGTCACCGTGCTCAGCTGGTCTAGGAGAAAAGGTCACTATGACCGGTGAGCACTGAGACACATGGGTTTACCCTCTCCAATCTTGTTGGGAGAAAAAAAAGCTTCATTACTTGTCCGGAACTTCCTCTACAAATAAGCGAGATCGAGAGGGAGAGAGAGAGCAAGACGTGTGGAGGTCACCAAGGTTGGATTGCAACAAACAATAGCCTACTGCGCTCACACCACACACTACCGCATGGCCTACAAAGGAAATACAGGAATATGCAGCTGTGACAGCCCTGTCCTGGGAGGCAGGGGGTGAGGAAAGGAAGCGCACGTCTCATCTTTCAACCAGAAAATAACACCCTTGGTAATTAACGTGGCCTTTCTTTGTAAATACCCCTATTTGTATAAATAGGCTACTTACACACACAAATCGAAATAAAGCCATAATATCACTTTCACTTGCCTCTGCCTTGATCTGAATATACATGTAATAATTTATATGAAAGGATGAAAGGGGGACGTGGTGGTGCGGCGGGTTTGGCCGGGTCCTGCTCTCCGGCGGGTCTGGGGTTCGAGTCCCGCTTGAGGTGCCTTGCGACGGACCGGCGTCCCGTCCTGGGCGTGTCCCCCTCCAGCCTTGTGCCCTGTGTTGCCGGGTTAGGCTCGAGTTCGCCGCAAACCCGCTTGGGACAAACGATTTCAGTCAATGTGTGTGCGTGTGTAATTTATATGAATTTAGACCTCTCCTTCACTCTTTATCATATCTTACTTCTAAAGCAAATATGTTGACGAGATGACGTCATCTCCCACAAAGTGTGACAAACCCAGCTATCCTGGATGCTTCGTTGAACTGGAGTACTTATCGCAATACTGCACTCTGGCCTCTAACACCACTGTTTAAACATGATCACAGGCACAGTTGGTAGGTCATGTGAGTGACATATGACTTAGCATTGTCATCGTCAGAAAAACCCAGCATAACAAGTGTGAACCAAAGCGAAGTGTACCACAACAAAGTGTTCATAGAGGGTTTACCGATGTGCTCTTTTTACCTTGGAGAGGAGTAAAGAAAAAAGAACTGAACTGAAATGAATGAAATAGAGCTGCAGCTCATTAGCATTAGACCGTATTATTACATCTTTTAAGAGTCCCATAATGATTCTAAGATGGAGCTAAAACGCATTTCAGCTATTCATTATTACAAATTTAAACAATTAGAAGTAGATGCCACACATGATCAAGGAGAAGGTCAAAGAGCTTTCGTAAAGGAGCTGGCAGAAGCCCACCAGCATAAGGGGCATCTGTGCTGCAGATAAAAGCATAAGATGAGCATTTTTAATAAAAGCATACTTTATACGGCCTCACACAGATCAATGGCATTCAATGCTGGAAAGATAAAGTGTAGTTGAGGTCACACCTTATTCGAGTGAAAGACGCTAGGTGTGTTGGTACCGGCCTTGGACAAACAGCAGCATAACCAGGAGCTAACACCTTGCAGAGAAGCGGCAGCATGTCTCTCCAAGACTCTATAGGCAGAATGGGACAGACTCCCCCAGCAGGGATCTGCAGTCCCATTTAAAAGCCAGTACTGGCCATACAAGCTACAACTGCCAAGGTAAACCACCGGTTAATTAAATTTTTGATGAAAAACACAATTCAGCACAATGAAGTTACCTGTGACGTGTGGGTACAATAAAGTGTCACGGAGACCGAATACGGACAATTTTGCAGTTTTGGCGTTAAACTTTCCGGTGATTTGCAACAGATATAAAGCCAAACTTTCCTCTTGACGGTCAACTTTCAAACTCCCTGCGACCTCATAGAAACGTATCAAATTCCGCTTCGGCACAACTTCGACGCAGTCGGCCGGATAACGTTAACTATCTCTCTGGCGCTTGCGAGGGCGGTCCGACAGACGCCGAAATGCAGATGAGACCCGGAGCGATGCGCTGTTGCTTTCACACACGGCGCCGTGGAGCTGACAAAGGCGCAAGTGGCCCGTATTTCTTAGCGTGGGTGAAGGGCCCTGTTGACTGATCTTGGTATACACCACCAGCCACTTTTAGTTCACCCCCAGCTCACCCAAATCCTATTCCCTCTCCTGGTACCACTCGTGGCCTTGAAGGACCATTCGTTCGTAACAGCCTCCGCAAAGCGGAATTCAGCTGGAGGAGATCAAATGAAATAAATAACTTACAAAGTCTGTTTCTGCCACTGCGGTGGAGCACTGTTGTACCCTTCACACAGTTAAACATTACAGCTGGAGATTAGCTGACACCCTACTATTTTATTAGCCCACCATAAAAAAAGAAAAATGAGGGATACGTTTTACATATCTGAGACTAAAATTATGCAATTAATTTTCCATTGGTGCGGTAAATATCCTTGGCGGAGATGACGCCCGGGTTACGAGAACGCGGGCATCCACGGCTTTTAATTGCGGAGTCAAAGGCCGTTTTTTCCAGCTGAGTGCCGTCGGGGGGCCGGCGGCTCGAGGCTAATGCGCTGCAGAGATGCCGGGCGCTCTCAGAAGAGAGCGGTCTTTCATGTAGAGGTCCCTGATGGCCTGGAGACAACGTGCTAGACGCATGTGCTCCGTCTGCCTATACAAAAGCATGGTTCTCCCCAGCTGGAGAATTAAGCTTTCTGCAGCGCGGGGAACATCGGGTATATGTTCGTCTTATCCATAGCAGAAAAAACCGTGCAAGCGTGTGCCGCATGCACTCCGCAGCACTCCATTTCTGCTCATCACCACTATTGCGCACTTTAATGGCTGTGAAAAGTGCGCGCTACACAGTCCACACTGATATAAATACGTAAGTCAGGTAGAACTGCGAGCGCTGGGGAGTCTCAGACACAGATGTTCCCTCTGGTGCATCTCACAGTTAAATTCACAGTCCCGCTTTATTTGGCGCACGCTCCGTTGCCGTCCTGGCTTTTCTGCAGGATGACAACTCTGTGCAGCACACGCAGATGTTGCGCGAAATCCCAGGCCGACCACCTTTATGTCAGAGGAACGCCGATCCGTCACGCAGCTGAGGCAGGGAGTGGCGCGAGGCCCTCCCCGCAAACAAAGGTTTCCAACGCAGGGTCACAGTGCACAGGTCTGGATTGACAAACACCAACACCCCCCTCCTCTTCGTACCCTGCCAACAATGTGACGGGGCAACAGCGGACTGTCATCGGAGCCGCTACGCAAAAAGAGCGACAGGGAGGGCTTCAGGTCGGCTTTCTTTGTTTGGCGGCCTGGGAGAGCTAATGAATGGCATACAAAGGGTAGATAAGAGGCTTTATGTGAAGAAGGACTGTCCCTTGAAGCGAAGGGACATAAGGGGTCACCCATGGGAACAGAGTGACCCGCCTGGTGTCGCACTGGGCGGGGGGCCGACAGGCTGGCCCTTTATTATACACGTACATTTCATTATTGAATTTCACAAGGACTCACATGACACGAAGCACAGTGTGTTTGTGTAAGAAGGGGGAGGACGAAGCCTTGATCGCCAGCATTTTCTTTCAGAGATCCTGTGTACTGTGCGACAACGACAACCCACTGGGAGAATCGCCCTGTGTAATTTACTATTTGTATTATGAGCTTCAGCCAAATAAATAAATAAATTCAGAGCTGACATGTAAATGCCCTTGTGTTTGCTTTTTTGTAGTATACAGTCACCGTAAAGAACCCAAGACACCAGCAAACCCAACCAACCAGGCAGACTTCCAAAATATTTATGGATGCCTGTTGATCTTCTAATGATCTTTGACTCTGATAGAGGACTACATTTACTTTCTATCTTAAACAGAAATATTAAAATTCCTCGCAGTGCATCAGATGATAAAACACAATATCTATATCATTTTATTAGTAGAACAATTACTGAATAGGAACAAAAATGCTTTTGCCCAAGGAATGACAATTACCACCACCAATCAAATATCAATAACTGCTTATTCAACACACTGTCACAGTGGTCCACAGCCCATTGCAGAAGCACAGGGTACGAGGTAGGGGACAGCCTGGGTGGGACACCGGTCCATCATCAGCCACACACACACACACACACACACACACACACACACACACACACACACACACACACAGAGATCCACACACTACGGGCACTTTTGAGTTACCACTCCACATAAAAATAGGTTTGGATTGTGGGAGGAAACCAGAGCACCCAGCAGAAACGTATTGGGAGAACATGCAAACTCCATACAGACTGAATGAGATTCAAACCCATATCTGAACCCTCAGCCCAGGAGCTGTGTGGCTAACTGCTGGATCACCACGCTGCTTTGATAATTACCATGTGACGGGCAAGACCTTACAAATTTTTTCAGACGTAAACGCGTAGCGATAACCTATTAGCCGATTTCTGTCTCGTTGGCCATCCGAAAGATTGCTCCACCATGTCAGCAGTCACTTTATTTTCAATGTAGGAAATATTTCTGTTTGAAGCTCACAATTACAGTTGCTTGCTTAATGCACCACATTGATTAGTCATGTTAAAATTTAAAAATAAGTGATATTATTCATTTAGTTCAGGTGGATGGTCCATATTTAAACAAGTAAACAACACCACCTCCAGATGCATCTGTAAGACTCTCAAGTCTAATGTGTGTGTGGTTTCGTTCCCAGAGTGCTGGAATGGTGGAGACTGCACAGGCAGCAGGGAGCACTGGCTGGAGGTTTTACTCTTGGGAGTTTTCTTGTCACTGATCCCATGGTCTTTTTCAAGGTGTAACGCAACAGTTATTACATAGGGCAGGTCTGAAATTCACCGTAACATGCAAATTAATGAAACTAATCACTCTCAAATCCCGTGACTGCGGGTACAAAGGGTGCTATTGGCTGTATATGTGGACACGATCCTTACAGCAAACAAAGCTGGTGCAGTAGGGTCAGATATTCCTAAATTCATTCATTATGAATAACCACTTATTCAGTGCTGGGCCACAGCAGCCCAGAGCTTATCCTGGAAGCAGAGTGCACGAGGCTAGATGGGGCACATCCTGGAAAGGCTCCAGTACATCACAAGGCAGCCAGACACATACACACACGTTTACGGTCACCAAACCACCTGAAACTCCTCTTTGGATAGTGTGAGGAAACCCACATGAACACGGAGAGAACGTGCGATCGTCACACGGACTGAGCAGGGAACAAACTTGCATCCAGCTGCACGGCCCAGACGCTGTGAAATACCAAAGATACCCCAGTGTGCCACCACACCGTCCCAGGGTCAGTTAACTGTAAATCCAGAGCCCTGAAATATATTATTTAATTAAGCTTTTGTTTAAGGGAATTTATCCTGCTAGGATTATAAAATATGCTACTCACAATTTTCCTAGTCGTACAACTGGGTATTCTTACTACATTCATCGCGCATATGTACTGTGGTTAAGGGTACGACAAGAGGAGTGGAATTCAAACGTAGGACCTTCAGATCACAAGTAAAGAGCTCTCATTTCTACGCTACCATTGTTTCGTACAGATGCTTTCTTGGTGCTTCCATCCGAAGACTAACAACTACGTGCGTAAATAGAGCGGATATTTTACCACAGTATTTCAGGCTCCTTACAGAGGCTACAGACCACGTTCATCACGCTGAGCTCAAAAGTACAACAGCAGGGCTCTCACTGGGCATCGAACCAGCAACTTTCCGGTTAGCAAGTCTGTGTTACCACTAGACCTACTGCATGAAACGAACAAAAGTAAAGGAAAATATATCACTTTTTTAAACTTTTTTCTTACAATGTTCAGGCGACCTCCCTAACGGACACTTTTTATGGCAGGTGTAAGAAAATAACTCTTTAGAGCAACAAAGCATCTTGGTATAACAAAAGCATCTCATTTTATTTAGACAGAAGACCCATTTCCCTGCAAAAGACTTGCAGCCCCAGTAGCTGTTGCTGTTATTATTATTACGGTTATTATTATTATTAACAGCACACTTGGCGATGTGAGCCTTCATTCTTCTGGAAAGCATCAACTACAAGAGTGAGGAGGAAACTCTGATGTGGCTCCGTTAGTTTTCTAATTTCCTACAAGGTCACGTCGGATAAAAAAAAGTGGCGGGAACCTCCGCAAATCGCAAACGACTACTTTTCTAAGCGGCGCCCAAAACAAAGCGTTGATTCCTGACAGCGCACAGCCTCCATTCGCATTACTCTTCGCCACCGGCGGCCATTACGCCGTTCGCGCCGTTCCACATCTCTGGTGTCGTCTGTGTCGCGCGCGCTGAACGGGAGGCGGAATGCGCCTCGCGAGCTGAAATGTGAGCAGTCGCGCGCGACGACGGGATGTTACCCAGACGCCTTTTGTTTGCGCTCCGTCTCCTGGCACAAAGAAGCGAGATAACAGAGATCCCGCTGTGGACTCGGCGGCCCCGCCGCCGCGTGGAGCCGCAGCCTTCCTCCTCCGCGAGGTCAGCGGATTCTTAAACGCTAAACGGTTTTTCTCCGCCAGCCCGCGTGCGCCACTCAAAAAGACGTTTTGTCTCGTGCGGCGCGGTAAGGCCGACGAATCGTTATCTCTCTGCGGGGAGAGGAGGGAGCGCGAGGAGGCGAACGCGGGGCCCCGGCGTCTCGCGCAGCGCTCACCCTCGGCGCGTGCCTGAGGCTCCGAGAGCGTCTCCAGGGCGGTAATTAATTACAGCGCGCGGCCGCCCGCGGTGTCGCGCTCGGTCACACCTACGCGTTTACCGGAAAGCGCTTAACGGAAAATAAATGAAGGGAATGCGGTGTCACAGCAGCAGCAGCAGCACACCCCGCGTGAGCTGGGCGGTGAGGGAAGGTCGAGCCTCCGCGCGAGCTGCTTAAACGTCTAAAAATAACACAAGCCGAGCGGAAATAAATCAATAACTTTAAACAAACCGCCGCCGTCCGCTGTCTGTCTACAGAATAATCGATACCGCTTCATAAAATGATTAGTGGATTATCAACAAAAGAGCTCTAATTCGCCCTTCAGGAACCATTCTGTGGTTAAAGAAAATAAGTGGCGCGACGCCACAGCGAGCCGCCCGTGTTTCTTCAGGGGCCCCGCGCGTCCGCCGTTCACTCCCTTTCCACAACTTTCCGGGGGGTTGCGCAGCGTGTCGTCAGAGCGAGCCTCCTACACGCCCTCCGTTTGACCCGTGTGTGTGTGTGAGACCACAGGGGCTATTCTGTCTCAGCCGGTGCTGCACACATTTGTCCCTTCTGTGCTCCTTGAACACGTGGCTGACTGGTTCAGCTGGTTCCTTGAATGTTGCTGCTTTGAATCCCACTCCTGCTGCAGTAAGAATACCCTGCTAATTACTACTTACCCTACTTAGATACAGTAAGAATACCCTGTCGTATAAATGCCCGATTCATTGAAACGACAGTATAGAACCCACTGTAGTGGTTTAATATAAATACCGTTTGTACCCCTGTATAGGCCCCAGGGAGGCAGTGCTTTCAGAGGGCACGGCTCGGCAGGGGGTGCCAGGGAGCAGGCGGGAGGGTGGCGCTGGAGGTTGCAACGGATGGCCCCGGTAACTGATGTGGCAGCCTGTGAACGGCGGCAGCGTGCGTCAGAGCTCCTGTGAGCCACCTCGCTCGTTTGCATTTGAGCGGTGTGGGGTGGGGCGAGGCGAGGCGAGAGGAGGGTAGGGTAGGGTAGGGTAGGGGGGAGGGGCAGAGTACCGCAGGCAGTGGGCTGAAACACAGCCGTAACGGGTTTTTCTCTCGTTTACACCTGCCCGCAGGAGCGGAAGACGTTCCCCCAGAGCGAGCGGCTGCTTGTTTTCTCAATGAGTCATCGGCGAACGCGACAGGCCGGTGGACAGAAACTGCGCTCCCCTCCCTCCTCCACCGTGGAAAGTTGAGGTCTGGGATAAACTGGAGGGCGCTGGACCATGTCCCTCTGCCCCGATAAAGCCACCGCAGCGAAACCCGGCGAGACCCGCAGTCCTCCTTGTGCGCGTGTTGCCGTGACACCGCACGCTCTCCGCTGACACCTGCTGTCGGACAGCCGGGCTCAGAGCCGCCCACGCACGCAGCATGCTCTCGGGTCGCGGTGACGACTCCCTGCGTGCACCGTCTACTGACCCTGTCTGAACTGCGATCTAATGGAGGAACCCGACTCCGACACGGTCGCTGGCTTGTGCGTCACGTTGCACACAGTTGCTCTTTCTGCTCGCTGACCTGTGGAGCCCAGGGGCCGAGAGGCGCGCAGGCCGGGTGCACAGCGACGGGGCGCCAGGCTTCCACACACACACACACACACACACACACACACACACACACAGGGGCAATTTCATCAGTTTCCCGTATCGCAGTGTGTACATGCATATTCATGGCTGGGAGACGGTGGCGCATTATTCACTGTATGAAGGCGACATGCTGAATTATGCACAGAAATTATTGTATGGGTGAAGCTCGAGGCTGAGTGGGTTGGTGGGGAAGATAAAAACAGAGTGTGACTACAAGGTCTGTCCCCCATGGGCACTTCCCTGCTCACACACATCAGTGGGCACAAAACTCCCTTCAGGAGCAAAATTAGATAATCAATAAATTAAATGGGGCTGCCGCCGATTCTTGTTAATAAAGGCGTCCGCAAAGGCAGCGGTTAGTTCGCTATCCATCAAATCCGGTGGCCCTCCCGGGGTTGGCACGAGCACGCGGCCCTCGAAGCTAACGTCCGGATTGGCCGAGGCCTCGGGCGGTGACCGCTCTCGCTCCAGACACTCATCCCCCGCCTGCTCTCGTTTCTTTGCAGTGGTCGAGAGACGTAATTCCCCCTAATCTGGCGATTGGGAGAGGGCAGCCGACGCAGGCTGCATGGATACGCAAGGCACGGGACTCTTCCTGTAGGCTTCTTTGCCCTCCCTCTGTTGCATGCGCGCACGCACACACAGAGTCTCATTGGGCCTTAAAACATACCACAGCTAACGGAGCTTCACCAGCTTGATTGATTGATTGATTGATTCTAAAAGAAACAAAAAAAAAAAAAAAAAAAAGAAACTTTAGTATAGGGCACACATATGGAAAGCAGAGCCATTTAATCCAGACTTACAGTTTAGTGCTCTTACACTCAACCTTTTATAAAGCTGCATATTTACCGGAGCAGTTCGAGTCCTGCTTGGGGTGCCTTGCGACAGACTGACGTCCCATCCTGGGTGTGTCCCCTCCCCCCTCCAGCCCTACGCCCTGCGTTGCCAGGTTAGGCTCTGGCTCCGCGCGACTCCGAATGGGACAAGCGGTTCAGAAAGTGCGTGTGCGCGAGTTCCGCACAGGCGCCGGTCCCAAAGGCTCACCCGAGACATGACGCTGTAGAACCGGCAACATTTTGGGCAGAGCTCCACCTTATTAACCAACACACCACTGGCTATCACATTTTTCCCCATACCTGATCAAGGACTACAGAAAGACACGTGCACAATTTTAGAATCTCTTTCGCTAGGGAGGAGGAAACAAGCGCCGAGGAAGGTGCCACACCCACCATAACCGAGCTGTCAACGGAGGAACGCGGGCCGCTGCTGACGAGCACAGCGCTGACACTTGGCAACCAAATCGCAATAATTAACATTCTGCAGAGGAATGCCTGCTTATTAGATTACAGGCGCAACAAACTGCATCTTTACTGCCTGCGTTTAAGAGCCGAGGCCTGTGCGAATTAGAGCCTCCATACGCTCGCCTTCATAAAGCGGATGGGAGCGCGGAGGGGGCGGCTCTCCCGTCACACCTGATGGATCACGCGCACGGCCGCTGACGAACAACAGCGGAAAGGGAACGAGCGCGGAAAACAAGGGTCGGGTCTGGCCCCTTTAAACTCGCTGCCTGCGGCCAATACTCGGCACATCCTATTTATGCCCCGTGCCGACGTGCTTATAATTTATTAGGGAGGAAAGGAGAACAATCAAGTGAAAAGATGGAATTCCACGCAACCCCGGTATTGACTCGAGGATACATGTGTGCCTTCCGGGGCCAGCGTATGCGTAACCGGACGAAACGCTGTTGGCGAGGCACTGTGTATGTGCGTGGGGTGGGGATGGGCAAGCGAGATCTGGGCGCGTGTCAAAAGCGAGCGGATGGTTTCCGAGCGGTGGAGAGCGAGTAGCCCGTGCCTGTCACCGCCAGCGCTACAAGACGCCATTCTGACGAGTGTCAGGGACGGGGATGCCGTGCCGCCGACACGGCTTACGTAACCGGCCAGAGACGGGCACGGCCCCGCAAGCCCGCAGGAAAACCCTGCCCTGCGAGGGCAGCCGGGATACTCCCGCGGCATGCCGGCGTCCGTGTCCGAGAGCACGTCTCTCGGGACGCTTTTGTCAGCTGGGCTGCGACATCATTTCGCTTCCAGCTCTTCCTAACACGGAAGTGTGAGGTAAGTGGAGGGGGAGGCAAAGTCTCCCCACATTCAGGGTAGTAGTTGTTTGGGAACGTGGAGGGAGCGACTCCAAGATCCTGCATGCAACGTGTCATCTGCGTACAGTGAGCCCTGAGTATCAAGAGTAGCTCTTTCCGACTGAAGGGAATGTGACCACGTGCACCGCTCACCATCGGTGGTGAGCCAACAGAAGAGAAATATAATGGCCTGTACCAGGTCTGTCAAGTACAATAGAGTCCCCTTCATGGCCAGAACACATCCCTCATGTGACCTTTAACACGCACTCACGCGCGCGCGCCCTTCTCGTCCGCTGTATCCCGGGGGCTGTGCGGGAGCCTGAAGAATGACAGCGGAGACCCGTGGAGCCAAGCAGGAAGGCTGCGATAATGGCGCCTCGATCGTTAGCATCTCATTAGCGAGAGCGGCGTTGGAGCTATTGAACGGCGCTGGAGGCAGACGGCCTTGCGGTGCCCCCCCTCCCGTGCTGCGATGGGAACGGCATTCAGCTCAGCCTCCCTCCGCACCCTCGCTGCCCACATCGGAGTCCGTGGGCTGACTGATGTTCCTATTCCCAGACAGGCCCCCCCAGGACGTTGGGCCCGTCTCTATTCTGACCGACGCCTCTCTGCGCGTAGCGAATAGTCACACGATGCTCTGCCTGCTCCTGCCCTCAAGCCAAATTCACACTGCTCACTTTTCATCTATTCCCAGGGATTATCATTAGACTCACTGGTGCCACTCAGCCTTCACATGGCACAGCCTGCAGATGCTCAGCGAATGTGTCCACGCTGTCCATCAGTCCAACCGGGACGTTTAAAGTCCACCATCTGGGGCGCTCAAAATCGATCGTCTCAACGTATCTTGCTCCTCAAAATAATAGAGCGCTGCCCGTTGGAAAGGTGCGGCAAAGGCTAGCGGGGCTCAGGCGTGGCAGCCAAGCAGCGGGGGGGGGGCCGTCCGAGGACCTGCCGCGTCCTCCGCTCCTTTGATGAATGCCGCGTACTCTCAGGGGCGCCTTTTTCGTTGAACTGCGAAAGTGGGAAGCGATGCGGAGACGGTGTGCGAAAGTGCGTTCCGGTGAATAATTCAGAGCCCAGTCGCACGTGGGCACATCGATGAGGACCTGCACGGGCTGGGAGCCTGGCGGGCTCTTCGGCTAATTTCACCATTTCACGGAAAAGGGCTCTTTAATATAAATTTGTCCTTTTTTATCAGTTTCCATTTTGCAGACAAGGGCAACGCTGACGGTTTTCCCGTACGAGTGAAACCGCAAGACCGCCATCTTACCGGGAGCTTCCGCGCCGGGAAGCGATGCGTAACAAACCCTGCCCCCCCCCAACCCCCATACCCAGCACTGCAGAGAGATTAGATCGGAGCGTCACGGAGACGCCGCAGCGGTGTGGATATCCAGGGGCCCGCGAGGCTCCCGCAGATCTGCGCTCGGCACCGCGCGGCACAGGCTCGGGGGAGACAATCGGCCTGCCAATCAGGGAGCAGCTCGCGAGGCACTTTAAAAAAAAAAAAAAAAAAAAAAGGCACCAGTCGCACCGCCCCACGGGGGGCTGAGCCGACTATGTTAATTAAACAACCAGATTACTCGTACGGAGGCTGCCATGCTGTTAAATGTGGGAAAACACAAACAGGGAGCAAATGAGTGTGTAAATAAAGTTAGAGTCCAGATGAGGTCTAAGCCTCTGAGGGGCTTAAGTGTCAAGATTAAATCTTCGATCAGGCGTCGTTTCTGCTCCGGTGGCTGGCTGCCTGCCTCTCTCTCGCGTGCGTTTTTTGCGTGCGCACGCGCGCATGCGGATTTTTCCTCCATCCCTGCAGAATACTTTAGCGGCGCCTCTAATCGTTACGTTGTCCGGACAGGCGGAGAGGCCGCTTCTCGCCGGGCACGAGGACCGACACGGAAGACAGCGAACGCCGCGCGTCGCGCTCACGGCCGGCAGGACCCGGCAGCAGCAGCTGCACACGGGGCAAACGACCCGCGTGAACGGAGGCGACGGCAAGAACGCGGCCCTCGCCCACGCAGGAGATGCCTCAGCAGGCGAGAGGCCTGCAGGGCCGATCAGGTGCTCTGAGGCAGCATTCTGAGATCCGCCTTCCGGCACTCCCATGCCAGATCTGCCTGCGCGACGCGGACGTCGAGGACGCCAGCCGCAGGCCGGGGACTTTCCTCCACGGAAGGCCTCATCTCACCAGGAGGGGAAGGCAGCCAAAGCAGAGAGCGCGAGCGTGCGTGTGTGTGTGTGCGCGTACGTGCGAAACGGAAAGCGGTCAATGTGCCGCTGCCAAGAAACAGCAATTAATTTACATGTTATTGCTCTGGTGCAATATGCAGTAATTAAATTTGCCACTTAGGGGCAGCATTAACAAAAACTTTCTAACTAATGCAGAACCGAACACCCCCCCCGGCCCCGTGACATGTAATTAGCGGAGGCTCAGCTCCGTGGGTTTCCGGAGGGCGCGCATCAGGAGGGGAGCTCCGTGCGCTCTCCGAACCGGTCCAAACGAGAAGTTGGGTCCGCTGGAAAACGCGCAGATGTATGCGAAACGCGAAGAAGCGCGCGTGCACCGCGGCCGCGAGAGCGATCTTCGACGCGCTCCGGTCGTCGCTAAGAAACGCACGTGGCCCACTAACATTTCCTTCCACGTCAACGTTAAAAGGAACGGAAGCAAAGCTTTACGGGTCGGGGCGGCGAGGTGCTCCGCGGGAGCCGGCCCAGGATGGCGAGGACCTCAGCGATAACCTGCCAGGGTAAAGAAGGGAGCGCGTCTGCGCTCCGGCCCTGCACCCCCACCTCCGTCGACGGCGGTGCGCCGTCGCTTTAATAACACTCATGAATGGGAGGAAAGCCATTACCTCGAATGTGGATTTAAACCGACGCATTTCCAAAACAGAACAATAACCTGCCTCTTCAAAACGGGAGTGCGAGATGGAAAAGCAATCACCCGTAGGGCTGGAGGAGGCTCCGCGGAGAACCGTTTAAGCTGCGGTTTCCCAAGGAGGCGAGGGGGCAGGTGCGGGGGCAGGGAGATCCTGGAAGGAAAGCCAGCAGTAGCGCTGGAGCGCGGGGCCAGCGCTGCACTCGAGGAAGGCCCCTCGTGGGAGAGGCGCAGGGGCCGAAGCGGAACGCCCAGGGGGTGAGAGAGAGAGAGAGAGAGAGGGAGAGAGAGAGCGCTCAGCCAAGCAGAACTTGCGCTCTCTGCACGCACAGGCAGGCAATTAGAGTCCAACTGTGAGTGCACTGGGGAACGTGTGTGTGCGTGTGTGCGTGCGTGCGTGTGTGTGTGTGCGTGCGTGGAGGAGGGGCGTGTGGCAGCTGCTCATTATTTAAATTAGCGCAGAGGAAAGGAACCGCGTTTGGCTCGCCTTGCTCACCGAGTAGCTCTCGCTCGCTCCCTCTCTCCCTCTCGCATCCTGCCTGTCAGAAAGCCCTGCTGCCCCACTACAGTCCTGCCCCCATCACCCTCCATTAGCAGCTCCGCTCCCCAAGCATTCGTAGCCCCGCATCTCTCATACACGCTCTCACACACACACACACTCACACTCTGCCTACAGAACGCATTAACTTATCCGCCACGTCCACCCAGCACTTTGATTTGAATTACTGGCAGATCAATATTCCCATTGATTAGGGGATGTGTAGCACGCCGGGCTTAATAGCATCCGTGTGCTGCGAGAGGAGAGGAGAGGAGAGGACACCCACTTCACAGCGACAGGCACAGGGATTCGCTCATAGCGGTGACAAGAAGGAGAGGGAGAGACAACACCCAGAATGATGACAAGCCCGTCAACAGGAGCTGAGGAGGGCACCGATGCGGGTGATGCGTGCGTGCGTGCGCGCGCGCGCTTGTACTCGGGGGTGCCGACCGAGTTAGGAACTTAATAGAATGGCTGCTCTAACATCTGTGACATGACATAATCCCAGGCCAATATTTAGCCCCAAGGGGACAGCAGTCTTCACACCTCAATTCCTTGCCTGACACAGCAGGCCTCTGTATGGATTGGCGCCAACGGGGGAGCGCACCGGTTTGGGCTGCGGGTGGAGGGGCTGCCGGTAAACTCACCTGAGCTCATTTCCCCATTTAACAAAAGCTTGTCAGTAAGAAGCAGCGGTGAGGGACGCGACCCTGCGACAGGCCCATCGATCGGCCAACTTCACCGGGCCGAGCCCCTGGGATCGGACGCGCGGGACCGGAAGGGTCAGCCGCGCTCTGTCAGGGATTGATTTTTCCCGCCTATCTTTACATGCTGATCTGAAAGATGTTTGAACCGTGGGTTCAATACATACTTAGTGTTTAAAAACACTAAAGTGATAATGAAGCTTCCTTTTTCACCTCCTCATCAACACATTTCCCCACGAACCTGTTCAGAGCTGGGCGGGGGGTGCAGTGGCGCAGCAGGTTTGGCAGGGTCCTGCTCTCTGTGCGGTCTAGGGTTCGAGTCCAGGTCGGGGTGCCTTGCGACAGACTGGCGTCCCATCCTGGGTGCATTCCCTCCCCCTCCAGCCTTGCGCCCTGTGCTGCGGGGTTAGGCTCCAGCTCCCCACAACCCGCCAGGGACAAGCGGTTTATGTGTGTGTGGGTGTCCGGTGTCGAGTTAATGCTCTGCTTTAATTGCTTTAGTTTTTCCCTCCTCCTTTTCTTTGTACGTGTCTATATGCTTCATCTTTGTAAAAAGGGTGTGAGATGCATCAATGCAGTGTCCCAGGTGTAATAGCGAAGTTTGAAGGAGCGGGGCCTGTGCGACAGGGTGTGACCGTCTGTTCGAGAAGGGCGCGGTCCTGCCCAAGGAGGCCCCGTATACAGAACTGCTTCTGTAACGCACGAGGTGCCGAGAGAAGCTGCCTCTGGGTTGCCAGAGCACGGGGCCAAGCTCGCACCTGTTCGCCGCACAGGCCCGTGGACCCCTGCCAAGTGTTTCCCAGAGCACATGAAAGGCCCCCCCGCAGGCGCCGCGCATCAAACGGCCCCCGGCGTTCCCAGGAACCCGAAACGCCTCCCTCCGACTATCAGCATTCCCTCGCAACAGCAGCTCGCCTATGCTCCCGAGAAAATTCCTTGCCGCCTTTCTTCAGATCGCTCGCTCGCTCGCTGCCGCCCGTGACTCTCCGTCTCGTCACTCGACGCCTCAGGTCTTTCTGCAGCTCCTCCTCTGACAGGTCGCACAGTTCAGCTCTCGGGGGTCAGCAGATGGGGCCGGGTCGTAGGGGAGCGAATGTCAGAGCAGGGTGTTTACTCGCACGGTCACCTGTCAGGTCGTCTCGGATCAGCGTGGCCTGTGGCTGCCACGTAAGTTTAAGGTTTACCTCGGTCTAACACTGCCTTGACAAAGCCCATGAGTAAGCTGGCTGTCCCAGACGAAACCCCGCTTTGCTCGGGCGCATATTGCAAATGAATCACAACTCAAAGGTTAATCCAGAAATCCAGGCGGTTAATCCAGAGGTGCACAGGAGGACCGTGGCAGCCTCCGACGTAGGAATAGGGAATTCTGTGCGCATCAGCTGGTGGAGAGCCTTCCTTTTGCGACAGGGTCATGGCGCTGCAGGCTCTACAATAAGTGCGCAGCAAAGAGAGCACGTGCCCGAAAACAGACCTCTTCTGGTTCCTGTTTTTGTCTCACGAGACAAACACGAGACGTAATGCAGCCGGCAGAAGGATGTTGGGACCGTGTTGTTTTTGGAGGTTTACCGGATTTCCTGTGCAGATCGTCTGGGATTAATACAGGGTACGGACCCCAGCGCAGCCGAGCTGGATCGGCTTCCCTCATCGCAAACGGTCCAGAAGAAGCCGGCGAAGGTAGCGCTCGGATTCACTCGTTGGTACGAGTGCCCGGCGCGTCCCAACCAAATTCCTGCTCTACCGGGAAAGTGCAGCGAGAGCCCAGGAGTTACGCACCTGCTGGGGAGCCTTGGCTCCACCACTTGACTGTCATGGGGCTGAGACATAGCAGAAAGGCGTGCAGGTGAAGCCCATTTATCATCAACTACCCAGCAAGCAGAGTGACAACAGCATAATGAACGGCTCTGGCTCATCCGTCACTCCACGCTGAGCTCGCCACCACTGGTCGAAGCTGAAGAGGGTCAGAATGCCCAAATCCCGTCTTCCTGCATTTCCTGTGCCTAGCCCTCGGAGACGGAAGAAGTTTTTATGGCCGGTGCTACTTGTTGGCTGCCCGTACCCAATCCGTCAAGGCCGTTAGTGGTATGCTTGTTGTTCGTGGCGCTCTGTGCAGAAAGCCAGAGGACAATTTGTTGAGAAGGACGACCACCAGGATGACCCTTACATATTCTTACAGATGAGCAGGGAGGAAGGGAAAGAACGTGAGCAAAGACTATTATCCCAGGAATAAGGTGGGAGGGAGAGATGGCAGAAGGCCCCAGTCAGGACAGGACTTCAGCGGGAAATGTCCCCGTAAGGCAGTTGAGACCTGCTGTGATTGATGGCACGGAAGGCAGTTAACAAGACAATCGGGCCTAAATCTTCGCTCTCCGAGCCGAGGCCTCGGCTAAGCGCTGGTAATCCTGCACCTCGGCGCCGTCATCTCAACGTACAGCTGTCATGGCTCGGGGGACCAGCCAAGCGAACAAGACGCAGCGCACTTACCCCGACGCACGGCCCCCAGACCCCATGGGCGGGGGTAGAGGAGAAGGTGCTGCACGTCGCTGGACCGCAACCCTAGCTAACGTCACCCGGTACAGCTGGAGCTGAGCTGAGCGTACGTTCACACGTGAGAGCAGTAACTCAGTCCGCACAAGGCAGGGGCAGCGACGCACACCAAGTTCCGGATGCTCAGAATCGGAGCAAAAGAGCAGCGGGTCGGACACACGCGCGCACAGAGAGCTCTCCCTATCTCCACAGTAACAACACTCTGTGGCCGCGGCACCTCTTTGCGCGGTGTGATCTCCCTGAACGCTGGTGCCACGGAAATAGTTTTGCTCCCAGGGTCGGGCTAATTGAACTGCCGGCGGAGCGTGATCTTCGTTAGCTCGGCGCACCCATGTTTGTCCCTCCTTTCGCTCCCCTTCCTCTGTCATCCACCCCTCGTTCCACGCCCCGCTCCGCTGACCCGGCGGACTTCAAATGGGAGAGAGCGACACGGGTAAGGCAGATCTCCTTCAAAGAAGCAGCATCTTCAGGACTGCAAAAAGACTTCATGCCACCACTGCCAAACCTTTTACTGCATCTATCTATATATGACACCCATAATTTTTATTATTTGACAACAAAATATAGAAATATTTCACACACACACAAAAGGAAAGATTCTGTAACGCAATTCACCATTGTATCTCGTTAAATAATAATGCGAAGACTCTACCTCCCAGCATCACATTAAGGACTGCAAGTCAGAAGCATCTTAAAACCTAGACAAATATAGAATAAAAGCTTCAAGGGCTGACTTACTGCCTATGTCAATAACACGGAAAATGGGGAAAACAGAGTCCTTATTTTGACTAAAACATCCAAATCAGTACTTTAAAATTTCATCTAATCGAGTGAAATGCATGAACCGTTTTAAATTTTGTGTCTATATTTCACACCGTGAAGCTGCGTCCGAGAAAGAATTAACATGTGACGTCCAAGCAGCCGGAAGGACCTCGTGCACAGCGGCCTGGATGAGATCAGTGCAGAGCTCAGTGATCCAGCTTCTCTCGCGTCTGGAGGCAGGGCTCATTTCACTGCCATTAGTGTGCGATGGGGAATGATCAGGATCAGGAGGAACGTGTGATCTTGTGTGCGTTCTTCTGTGTCTGTAATTAGCAGCTCCTGCTCCCCACCCCTGCCCTCCCAGAAGATATTCCACCTCCGCCTCAAGCCACCCCCTGGGGCGGATGTGGAGGTGGGGAGCGACTGCTGCGGTGACAGCGGGACCTGTGGGGGGGTGGGGGACAGCATGGGGGCGGCTCCCCGCACGACTTTTCCAGAGAGGCATCAATTTGTCAGCGCGTGCGAGGAGAGCTGACACAGCGGGCGGCCGGTTTTACGTAACCCACCGCAATCCATCATCGCAAAAAAAGGGCCCTTCACAGACTCGGGAGCACAGCGGAGATTGATCGCACCAGCGGCGGAAACCCTTCAGCGGAGACCGCCTCCATTAAGGGCCGCCGCTGTCCGCAAATTAGACGGGAACAAAGAGGGAGAGGGAATGGGGGAGGGCCGAGCGAACGGCCGAGCGCCAAGAGTCCCGAGCGCAAGGCGTATGGGCCGCTGCTTCGAAACGTGCTGGAGCAGAGCAAATGTAATTCAAGCGAATTCGGTGTTTTAGGTTGAAGCGAGGGGACGGAACAGGAGGACCCGGAGCCCGGCGACCAACTTCCCCATCCCCCGCTCCCACAGCCACAGCAGGACATCGCAGCGGGCAACAGCGCCAGCCTCAAACGCCAACAGAGCTGCTGCCACTCTCCGCAGAGCATCTGTTTAACCACAATCTCATTTGATTCAATCAGCCGCGGAGGGATCGGATTACAGTGACACGGTCGTCCGTCAGGGCCGGGCCGAGCGGGGCGCCGAGGACGCATGCGGTCGCGCTTCAGTCACAGCGGGCTCCGCGCTTCCGCTGTACGTCGGCTCTCTGTTGCCATGGTTTCCCTCGGGCTGCTATGGCCCGTTCCGCAAAAGGCACGGCCGGCGGCATCGCCGGAGGCCCGCCGAAGCAAGCGGTGCCGGTCTGCGCTCACACTCCGGGCTCAAGCAGTTAGACGAGGTTAAGGACCTGGTAAGCGTAGACGAACGGCCGGTGGAGACGGCAGGAAGCGGGAACAGCGGTGGCTCGCAGAACGCTTCGGGCAAAGGATTTCAGAGCGCGCGTGTGTGTGCGTGCGCGCGCGCAAATTCGTGTACCTCTTGCCCTCATACTGTGGAGAACCAGCACTCTGGGTTGCGGGTTAGGAGCGTGACTGGAGTGGAGAACGATTCCACAACTAGGTGGCAAGGGAGCGGACCGGGCGGGACGCCGGCATGACAACAGCAGCAAACCAACACACCGAGCGCCTTGGTTACCGCTGCAGGCGAGCACAGATGTCGCTGCAGCTCTCTGTACACACGAAGCTCCAAGATACAGGCAAATCTGGAGCTGAATGTCAGAGCCACTAAACCCAAGTCCAGGACAACGGGCATCCTAGCACAAAACCCCACCGGTTACATAGGAGAGGCGACACTCGGATCCAGAGGACAGCTCTCCACTCTCAGGACGGCCGGCCAGTCTTAACCTGCGTGGCACGTTCACGTGGGAGTGGTTTGTCGGGTCTGGGGTCCCGGCTGAGTACCAGAACCCTTTTCCGAGTCACGGAGCACAGAACTCCATGGGAAGGAGTATAATCCCCGAAAGCTGCGCGCAGGCAAATAACGTGGAAGAAACCTATGCAGAAGTGCACCAAGATGCATTTCTTCCAGAAGAGAGGAATGGAAAAGAAAGGAAGGTGGTGATTTATTTTTAATTCATCTCGCGTTTTTACTCCCGTTTCTTTGAATTTTGTTTTTGGCCAAATTCCCAGTTCCGTGGTCTCCACCTTAAAACACAACAGAAGAGAGAAGCGAACACAGGTGCTTTTGCCTCACGTGTGCTGCGAGCTGCCCGTTTCTTGCCTTCAGCCTTGAGCGTGACACACGGCACAGATGCGTAGCTCGCTACGATGAGGAATGAAATCCAGGTCCTAACTGAAAAATATGTGCTTATTTACCCACGTGCAACTGGTAAGCAGCGGTGGTGACGCATTTGATGCAAATTCGGAGTCATGTGCTAGGGTGTCCCATTAAAAAGCGAGACGCTCCAGCGTTCACGCTCGCGCCCCTCCAGAGCCTCTCGGCTCATCTCGTCCATCCGCATTTTCCCGTCCTCCCTCTCCGAGAACGATGGGATTCCGACGGCGTCGCCTCACTGCACCGACAACATCCCCCGAGGGTTCTCAGGTCCGAGCAACGTTAGCCCTGGGGTTTGGGCTCATCCTGCCACACGCACATAGCATTCCCACCCCTGGCCACGAATCATCTCGCCGGCAGGCTTCTTGCAGCCCCGGTGCCGTCGACTGCCTCGCTAGGAGGTAGCGTGTGCTCAGCGCAGCGTTGGATCTTAGAAAAGCACAGCAGTTAAAACACGATGGGTCAGGTGAGCGCACGCCGCTTACCCACTCTTTACCAACCTGTCACAAGAGCGCAAGGGCTTTCGGGAACCGACAGACAGAGCTGTTCATCCGCCCAATCCGAAAATACGTACGCGGGCCTCTTCGCGTAGCGGTCCGACAACAGACCTTCGTTAGATAACAGCTCAGCCGAGATAAGATCAGCGTGAAGATGTGGGAATACCACAGGTTTTCCCGCTCTCACGGCAGCCGCTTAGTTCGGCGACGGGGGAGGTGCAATTCGCAGTTCATATAGCTTCATTTGCAAAGGAGCCCCCAAGTAAAAACGCCAACGTCGGTGAACCAACTAACCAACCTAAACGGAAAACAAAGAGGAAGCAAGAAGCAGAAGTTCCGATACTTGAAACGGATTCCCGATTCCTCGTGAGATTGCACGCGCTCGGTGATTCAAGACTTTCCATTTTCAGTGGCGCTAAATGATGCAACCAGGTGTACAGAAATCGCCCCTCCCCCTCACCTCTCACCAGACACACCACATTAGCTGCACGTACCGATGCATCTCCAAATCTCCCATAATCCTCTTTAGCAGTTTTAAAAATATACAAAAACTAATTCAGAAATTCTTTTAAAAAAAAGAAAAAAGAAAAACCTAATGACTCTTGGTCATGTTTTTAGAGACAAAGGCAGGATGCACGCGCCTCGATCTCCCCTGCGGCACTTTTCCTTTAGAGCCGTATGGATCCGCACCAGTCTCTGGACCCTTCCCCGGGCTTCCGGAGACATTCTCAGGGTGTAAAGCGGCACGAGACCATCCCAAGGGCGATGCCGAGGCTAAGGCTGTCCGTTACCCCTGCTTATCCCCAGCCCTAGCATGTCAGTGACAGCAGCACCAGGCACAACCGTTCCCGACTACTCCCACAACTGTAACACGAACGCGGAGTTCCAGCGGTCAAAGATAAGGCTGCCGTTCTCGGCAGCGGGCGGGCAGCCTTTATGGGATTTACCGCGGTGCGGGTGGCTGGGCCGGTTACGGTCACTCCGATGCACCCCTGCCATCCGCGGGGCCGAGCTGCAAGCTGTAAACGCAGCGCGCTCCAGCGCTTCCCCCTCCCTGGCCTGACGACACGCCCCCGAACACAATCGCCGGAGTGGTGCTCCGTCACGCAGCATCCTTCTGCTGGGTCACCGCCGTGCCACCGACGTGCCAGCTGGAACGATGGGACAGACGCTGATGCAGAGGGCAAGTTAGGACGCACTTCTCAAAGCCCTCTTCAGAAGGAAAAAGGAAACACTCACTTGGACAAGAATATAATGTTTACCCTCCTTATTTACCTTTAAATTTATTTAGCAGACTTTTCTTTAAAACAACATGCAATTATGATGTAATATTTAGCTGACACCTTTATTCAAGGTAAATTACAGCGTTGGGTACACTACAGTAAACCCCTTAGAGCCATTCACCAATCTGTAGTCAAGAGCAAAGAAACACACACCTGCATACACACCGCAGGCAATTTATAGTCCTCAATTCACCGAAACACGTGTTCGGACCGGGGAGGCAGCCGGAGCACCTGGAGGAAACCTGCACAAAAACGGGGAGATGGCGCGAACTCCACACGGACCGAGCTCGGGTTCGAACCCACGTCCGATTTCAGAGACCCGGAGCAGCGAGACGCCGGCCCTACCCGCTGCGCCACTGTGCAGCGTATGAATTTCCACTGCGCGCAGGAGCTGGGATACTAAAGCGAGAGCCGCAGTTTCGACGGCAGAGATCTCCGGCGGCGAAAGGAGGGGGCGCCGGGATGCAAGGGAGAAAGAATGGGTCTCCCTTTAAAGGGACAAAGAGCGTAAAGCGACACATGCCTTTCTAACCAGCATAGTGAAATAAATGCCATCCAATTTAGTGAGCGAGCCATTAATGAGCAGGGCAATCACGAGCAGGAGTTACAAAGTGGCTTAATTAGCATGATAATGATCTGTCATTTAGTGGCTTCTTTCTGCAGCTGTGCAAGGGGGCCGCGCTCCAGGGAGAGGGGGGGCAGAGAGAGCACGGCACCCAGTCGGAGACGGAGGGGAACAGAGGGAACGGAGGCACACGTGAGGGGGGGAAAGGGTGGAGAGAGAGAGAGAAGGAGAGAGCTACGTCAGGAGGGTGAGAGACGAGAGGCAGAAGCGAAAAGGAAAAGGAGGGAAAAACTCAAATATGAGCTCCTGCCTGCTTTTCTAGCATGTGCCATCAGGCCTCTTCAAATAATCCAGAATGCCGTAGTTCTCTAGGTATCTCCCCTTCTCATCTTTCTCCACCGGCTTCCTGTAGCTGCACATATCAAGTTCAGCACTCTGGTTACGGTGTACAAGGTGGGGGAGGATCTGCACCGTTACCTACAACACCTGATCACTCTGCACCACAAGATCGCTACACTCGTCCTCCTCCTCCTCCTCCTCCGGACGCTTGCCGGCCCCTTTCGAGAAAGGTCAGAAACCAAACAGCCCACGTTCTTCGTCCTTGCTTCGATGTGCTGGAACGAGGCGACTCCCTCCCCCGGAACTGCCGAGTCCCTTTCCGCATTCAAGAAGGGTCTCGGAAGGCATCTTTTAGAGTAACTTCTCTCCTCGTCTCCCAACGGGCCTATAAATTTGCATCGCGCCATCTGCGACGACCACTTCCTATCCAATTCCAGTCCGCAGGCAGCTACCCCCGTAACATGCGCAGACAGAAGCAGCGGTTTCGCACAAACCGCTTCGATAATCGCGCGTCCGGCACTTTCGTTCGCTCTAGTTCTGCGTCCCCTTGGAGAAAAGCGTCTCTTAAACGAATAAGTGTAAGCGAGAGTAAACCGCATTCTGCTCATCGGGAAGGTGCAGCACTCCGAGGCAGAGCCGGACGAGCGAGTCCTTGCTTCGCGTGGCTACGGAAAGGAGTCCCGTCCACGTGCCGAGCGAAGAACGCGGCGGGTAGCCAGAGGGAGAGCAGCCGAGGAACGGCCTCGGTCTCGCCCCTCTCCGTGGGAAAACGCGGACGACCGGAGGCTCGGCCTCAGGAGACGGGCCCGCTTCGGCGCCGGCCGCCCGGGCGAGCTGCTCCGCTCTCCATCTGGTGGAACTCCCAGCATTTAATAACGTGCATCAGACACGCTCATTTTCACAGCCCACGGTGCGGTCCGCGCTGACTTTTTATTAGGTAATATTCCTGCGTAAAGTTATCAGCGGTGCCAGCGCAATTTTGCAGGAGCGATTTGCAGTTTAAGGGAACGCGCACGTAATTCCCGGCTTCATTTGTTCCGGCGGAGACGGACTGTCCCGGTACGTAATTCTGAACAAATGAACGAAAAAATGAACGTCTGTTGCGAAGAGTCTGCCGTTCATCTGGGGCCCCAGTTAAGAGACGGTGCGACCGGGGACGGCCCCGGGGCTCCGAAGGATGCCCGCCCGCCCGCCCGCCTCGTGCAAAACCGGCCGAGCCACCGGACCGTCCCCGGCGCTCGGTTAAAAATGCATGAAGCGGAGGCAGGCTGAAAGGCAGCGACCTGTGTAAACATCTGCGGTCGATACGGCTGCGGCATGCTGCCCGCTAATTGAAATACAAGACCTGCGGGAAGCGGTTCTGCGACGGAAGGGTGAACGCGGTGCTTCGATCGGCTCGGAGCTGGACTGCGAAGGGTTAAGCCCGAGGCATTTTGAGCCAAGCGCACGGTGGATGCGGGTGCGGAAAGAGCAGAGCGAGCGGCTACGGATGCAGGTAGCTGGGTATAAAAACCCACGCAAAACTAAACGCAACGAAAAAAAATAAAAAGCCTTGCAACGCTCGAGAGTTGGAGACCCAGAAGCCGTACGGCACCGTCGGCTCCGCGCCGCGCTGGAGATAATGCGTTAATGTCGCCGGTATCTCTACAGCAGGCCCCGCTCTGCCTCCCCTCTCTCCTCTCTCCTCTCTCCCTCGCCGAGCTCTCGTGATGAATATAAATGGTGGGGTCGCCGGGGGCGTCGAGCCCGTCTCCGGGCCCCGGGCGCGTGGCCGCGGCTCGCCGAGCCGCACCTCTTAGCGGAGGCGCGGCGCGGCGCGACACGCGAGCGCTTCCCTGTCGCTGCGAGCCTCCCGATCCTTATTCTCCTTTGATGTAATTAGACTTAATGAAGATTCATAGATCACGTCGGAGCCCGCGCCCCCCGGCAGCGCAGCTATGGAAACGAGCCGTGCGAGAGCCAGCAAGCGGGAGCGCCGCTGCAACCGCTGAGCAGTGTTTATAAAAAGATTAATCTTGGGTGAGCGCGACCAGCGCCGACGGCGCAATAGCGGGGCTCTGCTCCGCTCCACCGGCTCTTTATCTCGCCTCCCCGTGCATCCCGCGAGGTCTGACCGCTGGGGCCCGTAACGAAAGACGCTCAACCCCTGCGAGGGGGGAGGAGACGCTTACGCTTCTGTCGATGCCTGCTGGAAGGAGACGTGTCGGCCTGACCCAGTCGGGCGGCAGGAAGCGCTGCGCTCCGCCGGTAATGAAGCGATTTCGTCTGCCGAGATGAAAGACGACACTCGGGCGCACCTGGGGACGCCGGCAGAGTGACGGCACGGGGGGGGAGCCGCGATCGGCGAGGAGCTCCTTCCGCCCGCAGCGCTGCGCTTCGACGGCACGGGACCGCGTCCCCCGTCTCCGTGTTAACATGCGTCTCAAAGCGTTTTAGCGCATTCGGCTGCCAAGCGGAAGCAGAGCGGCTGCGCTACGGCGGTGCGCGACTCTGTTCCGAATCTTTGCTGCATTTCCACCCTCTTTCCACACACTCGAGCAGGGCTGTTGGGCACAGTAAAAACACTGCGTAACGGCGCTTGAAAACCCCGCGTGTCCCGCAGCAGCCATGCGACTGCGGGACCCAGACGGACCGATCCGTTAAACAGAGGCCAGCTTGCGGAAGCCACCCCAACCGGTGGCCATGAGCGCAGAGCCAAGCTGGCGGGCACACGGTGGTGTGTGTGTGTGTGTGTGTGTTTTCACCCACAGGCACAGCTGCAAGCCTTCCATCCCAATAGAAGGTCTGATCAGTCTCCATTGTGCGTGGAGCTGCAGCAACACGCTCCCTGCAAGGGGACACACTCCCCTAGGACACGCGTCTGCTGGGAAATAGAGGCCCTGGCAGCGCAGAGGGCACGTGTTAACACACACACACACACACACACACACCCACGTGTACACACTTGCACCCGCAGTCACATACATCCACGCACTCACAAACACGCAGGCATATGCAGGGTTACTTACACACACACACGCACACGCACATGTGCACAAGCTCCCAGACGGGAAGGGAAAGGTTGTGCGTTGAAGCCCGGGGGAAAGGTGGGGTTGCGGAGGCAGCGAAAGCAGGCGAACGGAGGAACCCTGGAGCCTGGAAGGGTAAAAGAGCAACGCGATTTTGATGTGGCAGGATGGCGGGAAGCTCCGGGAGGGGTGAAATAAATCTGCCCACAAGTGGCCAGGCCATCTGTGCTGCTCTCCACACCCCCTCCCTGTCCGTCCTTGCCCTCGTGCAGCCAGGTCAGCAGACGGGCAGCGGGATCCCGTTTGCCCAGACTGCGCACACGCATCCTACCGCGGCCTGGGGGTCCGGGGGCTTTTTCTCGCAAACCGCAGGAGGCGCTCCGGTCGGGGAGCTCGGAGCCATTCGGCGACAACGTCAGCTCACGCGGCTGCGGTCAGACCGCAGCCCGTCTTGGATCT
Source organism: Scleropages formosus (assembly GCF_900964775.1). Taxonomy (NCBI): domain Eukaryota; kingdom Metazoa; phylum Chordata; class Actinopteri; order Osteoglossiformes; family Osteoglossidae; genus Scleropages; species Scleropages formosus. Next base: position 10,125,405 of record NC_041819.1, on the reverse strand, counting down.
CCTGCTGTCTTCCGCAAGTTGTCTGCGCTGAAGGTCGCCCTCATTTCCCTTCCAAAACAGGGCATGATGAATGGCTCGGATGGAAGCGGAGTACGCAGCGTTGCACTCAGTGCTGCACAGGGACATGGTGACATCTATATGTACTTATTCCCAACATGTATTTTACCATTCTTACATTAATGAATGCATTTTCCAAAATAGGTTTGAGTGTTCACTTAACAGATCAGAGAAGTTTATTAAAGAATTTAACTCATCTGCTAACACCATGGATGAAACTTTCCTGTAGTGCATGACACCATAGTGAACTTGGACGAGATGATTTTACCAGATGGCCAGAAGCGAGACCCTGTTCTGGGGTCCAGACCTGCGCCGTACACCCTGCGGGGCCAGCTCCGCAGGGCCTCTGGAAACACCGCCTCGGGCCAAGCTGGGAGGAGCACGCTTCTGAGCGCACGTAGGAGTCGTAAACACGGTAAACGTGACCAAATGCTGCTTGCGATACCAGATGTGCGAATTAGCCTCGAACAGCCCTTAAAGCTCTGCGACGCTGCGGTGCCGCGCTTCACCGAGGAATCGTTATATGAAAGAACGTGACTGTTCTCATCCAGAGCCTGTTCCAGCCGGCGGGCAGCATGGCGCTGTGCGTCATCCGAGTCAGCCAGCGTGCGGCTCTCATTAACCACACGGCTGCCGCCCGCGCCGCCCGTGGCGCGAATCGCGCTCCCTCCTGCTCTGAACCGCAGCCGTAACAGGGGCCCCGTCTCTCAGAACGGTGGCGCGATCGCGTCCTGCCGCCCTTTGGCTCCCCTTCTCAGCACGAACCCTCCCAAACCCCGCCCTGAAGACGAGAGGGTGGGCTTTCATCCCAAAGCCGGACGTGAACCTGTAAGCTGGTGAGCACCCCAGCTGGAAAGGAGGAGAGAAATTGGCTCCGCTCTGCTGATGGGGGTGACTAGCCGGCTATTTATAAATCAAGCGAGGTGGGCCCCTGCTGCTGGGGGGCTGGGGCTGACAGGGGCATTCTTGAGTACCCTACTCTCTCCCGCTTCTCGCTAGGAGGGCGCTGGTGCAGGCCCAGCGGGGAGGGGGTGGGGAGTCTGTCTCGGAGCACGGTGATAATCAGCCTAATGCCGTATGACAGTGATTAATGCAGCGCACGACACGGGTTCAGGATTTCCATGCAGCAGCGCTTGCGTGCGGAGAGGCTCCGGTGCCACAGTCCACTCGCGGCGCACTCCTCTCCACGCCACGGACGGGCGCGAAAACCTCTAAGCCGGCAGCGATGCGAGGAAACGGAACACCTTCGTCGTCTTTCCGAGGACCATCCGCCCGTGCCGATGCAAACACTTCCCAGCTTCCCACTGGGAGGCCCAACAATTTCTCAAGGGCGCTCTACTGAGCGTGCCGCTGCGTCTGCCCTGTAAAGGACGAGGGGACACCTCAGTCACAGGGTGCCATACAGGAGCATTTCCTTCAGCCATCGCAAGCGTAAATATTCGCCGTCCAGCGGTGGATCCGTGACTCTTTAGACCTCCCCCCGTCCGCATTTGCCTAGTTCTCAATTCCAGAGAAATCCTTTAATGTGGGGGACAGACGGGGACCCTGTGCGCTCTGCTCCCCGCCCTGCGTCCAGCGTAGTTGCGGCAACGTACGTCGAAGAGGCCGGCGTCTCACTGACACGGGGACTAAAAGGGGCTTGGTGAGCTTGGGCTGTTGGCTTGGGCTTCCACGGGAGCAGCCAGACGAATGCTCCCAGAGGAGCACAGGGGGCTTTTATCCAACAGCTGCCCCCATCGCTCTTGCTCTCTCTCCCTCGCTCCATCCCAGAAAACCGGGCCGCGCTCTTCCTGCTGCGCCGCTTTTTTTTTCCACCATTAAGTCACTTAATCCCCAGTTCCCCTGGAGGAGAGGGAGGAGGGCGGGAGGGCGACGGTGCAGAGACCTGTACAGCCACAAGGGAAGAGCGATATATCACTCACTGGCAAGGTTAGAACCTCCTGCCGCCCCCCCCCCCCCCCCCCCGGGACGAGGCGTCATACGCTGGATCAGAGTACCGACCCCAGCGTGTGGGAGGCTGGAGGAGATCGCATTACACCCTCCCCGCAGACCTCCCTTACCCCACGCTCCTCTCTCGTTTCATCTGGCCAAACTTGAAATAAGTCGGAGAACGTTCTAGAATTTTGGAAGCCGCACCTGCAGAGAGGCCTGACTACGACCCATGCCAAAATATCCCAAAGCCTTCATATCAAGACGAAGAGCTCACATTAGATTCTTGAAAAACCGTTTCCTGCTGCGTACGGCCTTCGAAACGCACACTTGAACGCGGGGATGCCGTAAAAGCCGAAGCGGTTGCAGCCGGGGCACACAGGTGTGCATCCACTGAGAGCCCTGCCAGAAATTCCAAGACGCCAACCCTCCTGGAGAAAAACTGAAACGCTTAATGAACCTCTGTCCCCCCCCCCATTAAACGGTTCATGCACCCAGCTTGCTGTCAGACTATGCTGATGGCTGAAAAGCACAGCAGCGCTTCCCAGCAGCCCTTGGGGCATCAAGGACTGACGGGCCAGCGCATTCGCGGCCGGGACCGTGATCCCGGCTGTCCCGGCTGTCGTCCCATCTCACGGTGCCACTGACGCCTCAGGGCCATCCTGGACAACGAGGGAGGGGCAGCGAGGCAGGCGGGGACGGGAGGACGCAAAGCCCGAGCCGCCGCCGCCGCCCCCGCTGCCGCCCTGCCGGTTCACAGGGAGACGGCGCTACATAAATACATAATCCAGCAGATAAAAGCTCTGCCAAGCGGCGGCCGCCCCGCTGCTGGACGGATATAAGGCTTTATCTCGCTCTTCATCCGCCAGCCACACGCCGCTTCGCACCCCGCTGCGCAGCCTCTCTAATCTCGGCAGCCTGGCCCTGCTATCGGGGACACAAAGACGGCGTTTCCACGTCACTTCGTTCCGGCGAGCGCCAAGCGGAGAGTTCCAGCGGGACGATGCTTATCTGGATGAGGAAGGGCCGGCTCCGTATCGCTCCTCCCGGGGTCTCGAAGCCGAAGGCGGCGCGGCACACCCCCCACCCACCCCCCCCCGGCTGCAAGGCGCCACGGCGGCAGCAACCGGACGTCTGCCGGCACGAGAGAGAGCAGAGGAACCTCATTTGTACAACGCGACGGCGCTCTTCCTGGAGTTTAGAAATCCGTAAAGAAACGCGCTCGAGGTCGCCGCCCACAACACCGCTTTCCCATGAGCCGCTTGCATCGAGCGTAATATCGAGCTCAGCTCCGTCACTCTCTCGCTCGGGGGAATTGGTGCAATACATCAAAGGCCGAGCCCCGACACCGAGCGCCGCGCCCTCCGAACGCGAGCAGAGGCGCGGCGCTGAGGTGCGGGGCTGAGCGACGGAGCGGCGACGCGCAGGAGAGAGAGCGGAGCGGTTAGCGGCCCCCGGCCGCGGCGTCGTCCGCCTCGCATCGACACGGCCGGCGGGCACAATTTCCCTACCGCTCACGCGTTACCGCTTACAATCGGATCACGTACGCGTACTCGGCCTGAAAATGAATTTTCTCCACCCAGCTGAAATGCGGGTTTCCCGTGCGAGGGAAAAGCAGCCCTCCTTTCCCGGCCGCCGTTTTCCCCCCATGCAAAGGCTTCGCCCCGAGGTCCCCGGGGCCCCCTCACCCGAAACGCGACGTGCGCGATTAGAGGGGGAGGAACGAACACGGCCGAGCCGTCTTCTCGCTGCCTCGAATCCCTTCGTTACAGCGCGTAGACCCAGAATGCGCAGGAGGAGGCCGGGGACAGAGAGCGGTGGGGGGTCGTCGTGCGCCGCATCTCTGAGGTGGAGGGATTCCCGGCTCCCCGGGTTGAAACTCTCGGAGCACGAAGCGGAGCACCGGCGGAGAATCGGCTCGCGACGCCGAGGGCAACCTAGCGTGAGCCGCGGACCGAAGGGCGCGGACATTCGGGCTTTGTTAGTTTAGGTGTTCAGGTGACAAAGTCCCGCTCTGCCCGTCTCTCCTCCACACACACACACACACACACACACGGGTGGGCTGCACATGCTCACTTCTGGACCACTGTGGAGCCGGTCACCATTGATTCCATGTCCTCTGGGTCACAAGCTGAACACTAGAGCGGTCACCTAGCAATCAAAAGATCTAGGTTTAAATCCCACCTGCTGCCGTCATACCTGCGAGAAAGGTACTACCCTCGAATAGATACACTAAAAACTACCCAGCAATAAAAATGAGTAAATTGTTATAAGTAGCTTGGTATACACACCTAACACGAAGTTGCTCTGCACAGAAATGTCCGCTGAATGAATAAATAATACAACACAGACAATCGCACGCACTCTCTGAAACCGCTTGTCCAGAGCGGGGTCACGACGAGCCGGAGCCTAACCCGGCAACGCAGGGCGCGAGGCTGGAGGGGGAGGGGACGCGCCCAGGATGGGACGCCAGTCTGTCGGAAGGCGCCCCGAGCGGGACTCGAACCCGAGACCTACCGGAAAGCACGCACAGGCCAAACCCACCGCAGCACCGCGCCCCCCAATATAGCACCGGCAGTCACAAATGGCAGATATTCCCAAAGTTCGCAGAAGGCCACAAGGGACCCTGCAGCTGAGCAAAAAAGCGCCACGAGGATTACGCTCCTATGCAAAGACGTTCTTAAATGACGGGGCGAAGACAAATGCAGCATGAGTGACACAGCAGGATGACCGATTTCAGCCTTGCTGCCTGAATAGGATGTTTTGGCAAAGAATACCATAAAGCCTTCCAGGAACTGATATAAAATTATTAGACAGACAGTTCCGAGGAGGGGGTGGCATGGTGGCGCTCCCTGGCAGGTCTGGGGTTCGAGTCCCGCTTGGGGTGCCTTGCGACGGACCGGCGTCCCGTGCTGGGTGTGTCCCCTCCCCCTCCGGCCAAGTGCCCCGTCTTGCCGGGTTCAGCTCCGGTCGCTACGAGCACGACAAGCGGTTTCAGACGGCGCGTGCGTGCGTACACAATTCTGAGAGACGCGACGGTTGAAGCAGATCACCGGTGAGACTCAGGGTTCCTTTGACTGTGCATCAGCAGGGAGGAAGAGCAGGGTTCTGTACTACGGTTCAAGGGTGTCCGTTACCCCTTGTGTAGTACTGGAGGGGAGCAACAGGACAACGTGGGGGAGATACGGTGGGTGGAGCCAATGTGGGAGTGTGGAAACGGTGTGGTGGGACACATGTCTTGTGGGCTTCCTCCCCAGCTGCAGTCCGAGACAGACAGACAGACACACACACACACACACACACACACACACACACACACACACACAACTCCCCTGCCTCTAACTGGACGCTCGTGTCACACACTCATTTGCACATCCCAGATGGCGTTAAGGCTGCGAGAGTCGTTCCCCGTGTCCTCTGACCGTCCCCTTCGCATCGATGCAAGCAGACCGGCACCCTGACATTGAAACGGAACAAAGCGATGGAGAAGTCAGAAGAACGTTAATCGATAACGCTAAATTATCTAAAACGAGAAAGGCAACGCCCGAGTGTCTTAAACGTGCCGCTTTAATGAATCCGCACCGCAAGCAACGTTAAGCGCTTCCCAAAACATGCCTTTGAGACCCTTGCAATATTTATATTAACATAGGAATAGCTCCTTTGCATGGAACCAGGTTATTGCACATGATACCAACAACACGTAACCTTTGACTACACATTATAGCGCAGACCGCGATATGAGAAACCACGAACACCTCTGGAAAAAAAACAAATATGAGCAGCATCCGTTTCAAATAAAGAAGTTTTAGAAAAGTCCTACAGGTGCAATAGGTCTCCGGGTGCCGAGATCAGCGTGCGACCGAGGGGAGACGAAGCCAGTTACCGTACCTCCATCCGTCAACGACGGACCTCTTCCCTTCCGTAATCCTCCGAGGCAACGGACGGCCTTCGAATTAAGTTTAAGAATTGCACGCGCTCGCGGGAACCGGGGATGCCGCAGCTGGGCGGCGAAGGTCTCCGCCTTCGAGCCGGTCCGCGCCGTCCCCTAACTTTGCCTCGTAAATGCAGAAATTAGCGGCTGCCAAGCCGTAAATGCCGTGAGAAAACGGGGGGGCTGTCAGGAAATCGATGAAGCTTGTGCCCGGCGTAGATGACCGGGTCTAGGGTGGAAAACAGGCTTAATGAGGCAAGAGTGTGCATCAGCCTCCTCCTTGCTGTGTGTGAGCGTGTGTGTGTCTGTCTGTCTCACACACAAAGGTCTACTGTGGGCAGACCAAAAGCCCGAGGCACTACTATACTGTGACAGACATTTCCCGACCAAAGAAAGCTTCATAAAAACATCAAGTGCGTTAAATGCAACAGGCCATTTTTAACAAGACTCATCCATTAAAATATTTCAATTACAACAAGTACGTGAGGGGTTTTTTGTTGCTGCTGCTGCTGCTGCAAAACCACGAGTGTGTGTAGCAACACCTCATCTTCCTGTCCTCGTTTTATTCATTTGCACTACAGCGAATGCTTAGCGCAGAACCTGGATGAGCAACGCAGATTGCGTTGTTTGCGCGTGCAATAAAATGGGCCTATGCAGAGGTGTGTGCGCGTGCGTGCGTGCGTGCCGAGCCTCTAAGTGCACATCTGCCTAGCGTGCGCGTGCAGTAATTGCCCCGTTTGGTCCGTGTGGCTGCGCTCGCAGCAGATATCAATATCCCTCCTCCAGCGGCGTCAGATAAGCGGCCGGCGGCTCTCCGAGGATAATCGATCGCGCGCCGGGCCGCCGCTCCGGCTCCAGGAAGCCGCGCCCACGCCGTGAGCGAGATCTTATCGGCCCTCCCTCGGAGCGACGCGGCCGCGGCTACGCGAGCCGTTCCGCGACTCGCTTCCCCTCGCTCTCGAACGTCCTCTCGGCAAACACGCGCGGCGTCCGTCGGCGCGGTATTCATAGCTCCCCGCGGTCGCTCCCGGCAGCTCCGCCAGCACGGTCACACGCCACCCGAAATGGCTAGTGCGCCTGGCAGCGTGCAAAGCGGCGGCGGCTCTGGACCAAGGGAAGCACCCCCTCCTGACCCCCGAGGCACCAGACAGGCCTGGTGGGACAGACAGTGAAATGGAGCAGCCCAGTGGCTATGGGTCACAGGGCTCGGGGGACAGAGCACAAGGGAGAGGGGACGGGGGGGGAGGAGCAGCAGCGGTCCAAAGGACATCTCCTTTCTGCTTTACTGCTCCAATTTTCCTTCATCCTACATCCACTGATCCATGAAGAGGGACAGAGACACGCGGCACAAGCCAAATCTGCGCTCCGCTCCCGTCACCTCTGACCTACTTTGCCCTTCCTGGGGGGTCTGGGGGTTGGACTAGGGTACATCCTGAGGGTCACCCCCCCATGCCGCTAGCTCCCTGGACACGCTCACATGTGCTCACTCCTAGAATCACAGGCAGCTGCTCCAGCTGGCTCCTCACGTGCACTTACACGTGTGTGTGTGTGTATGCGTGCGGATGGCTCTGGCACGAGGTGGTGTGTGGGGGGAGAATTTGGCGTCATATGTGGCTGGTGGGGGGTGGGACGGAGTCTGCTGCGGAAGCTCTCCGGCCTCCCTTGTTCGCCCCCTTCCCCGAAACAGCGCGGGCTGCAGGTCATAGAGCAGCTACTGCCGCAGGCACCTCCCAGTACAGGGCTCCGCGGGACTGGCGCGCGGCCAGAAGGGGGCGCCATCACTGTGGCGCAGGGGCGTCGGATGGCGGCGGCGGCGGGACTGTCGATCGGCGCTCCTCCGCCGCGTCATCGAGCCGGCAGCGCGTTCGAGGAGGCGCCCGGGCTGTCGACTCGCTCTGCCGCACAACTCGAGAACCCGTCGGCACCGGTGCGTTAACCACGCACTCCTCAGCCACACGCGTGTGATCAAAAGGTCCGAGCGCAGGATTTGCGAAGCGGAGCCGCCTCCATCGCCGTAGAGGCACCGTTCGACATGCGGTCACATGAGGAGGAGACCATATAACCACATGGAGCCAAGTTCAGATTCAGAGCAGCTTTACGGTGTCATTTACTGGAAGTAAGAGCGCACACCTCTCGCTTTCACGTGTCAGACGTGTGCCGCGCAACACTTCCCGGTCGGGAAAAGAGTAGCCGTGCGAGGAGAGCGGGCCTCCCGAGTCAGCTCGACTCCCGAGTGCCATCTAGAGTCCAAAGGGTGGACAGCAGCTGGGCGCAGGACGTATCGACGGCGGAACGACGAAGGCGGCTGCGCTGAAGAACGGCGATCGAGTAGAACCAGGTGGTCCACAGTGGGACTGTGAGCCATGGTGCGAAATACCCCCCACACACACACACACACACACACACACACACACACACACACACACACACACACACACACACACACACACAAGCTACCGCTGTCTGCTTGGATGCCCGAGAGGAGGCCTGCGATGCAACTTGGCAGGAGCAAGAGTGCAGCAGACCGTCTCTGCGTGAGGACCTGGCGGGGTCCCACGTGGCCGGCACAGCCGGCGCCACCGGCGCAGCCTCACCTCCAGCACCTCAAACGCTCGCACCGAAAAAGGCCCCAGGCATCGCAGGAGAGAGCGCAGGCATGCGCTCACACAAGTGTCACATTATCTATAATTACACTAATTCTCAACACGGGACAAAAAGATTGGAGGGCTTTATGTTAAGTAATGACCTATCGAAGTGCCAGTGGCTGCGAAGGGAGCCGAGCTAACTCCGCAAACGTTTTTATGCCATTTTCACGCCGGTTCCCGGCCAGACCTGCAACACGTGCCATCGAGCACCGCGAGTGGGTTAATCGCTCCTTTCTGCCAACTCTCTGAAGCATGGCCAATATGCACCTACATTAGCATCAAAGTAGGAAGCGTGCGCTCAGCTCTATTGGCGCCTTCACACCACAGTGACTCGGACTGATGGGGTGGTGGTGGTGGGGGGGGGAGCCCCCGCTCTCCCAGCCAAATTAACTTAACCGTTTCCAGAGAGCGTCTTAGCCACCATCTCGTCTGGCGCGCAAAGATAAATGGCCTCGAATCTGCGAGGGAGCCCGTTATTCCTACCGCGGCGCTCCCGCCGCACGTTAACGAGGCGCCCCGCAAAGCCCACGGACGCAGCGCCGCTACGTTGTTAACGTCCCTGAGCGAGACGACGGGGTCTCGCCGAAGAGTCCGGGGTCCGCGGCAGCGGAATCGGAGAGAGACGCGGGAGCGCCGGCCCCTCCGCTCGGCCGGCCCGGTTTAAAACGCGCCTTGTTTCATCAGCACGTTTAGAGATTTTCCAAGGGCTTTAATCGAAGCTGCACCATCAACTGCCAAGCAGGACCAGTGCAGATAGACAGGAGACCCCAGACACTTGACCAGTCCCCTGAGGTGTGTGTCTGAACACCCACATCCGGCCCATGAAAGGATCCCGCAACCTTCAGGCGCGGAGTGAAAACTGACGCCAGGTTTGTCCAAGAGCAAAACCGCCTTCCGGACCTAATCCGCAAGGTGCGCGTGGTCCAAAGCGGAGGGCGGCGGCCCAGCACACGCGGCAGTGCCGAACGGGCCGGTTCGCCCGCCGCGCTCCGCAGACCCGGCCCTCGGGTTCGACGCAGGCCAGGGAGCTGCTCGCGGAGCGCGCGGCCGGATCGAGGCCCGCGTCCGCAGGGCCGTTTCGACGGAAACGAGGCGCCGCGGAGCGCAGCGGGAGGGAACGGTTCAAAACGGAACGACCGCACTTGAGAAGCGCTCCCATCGGCCAGACGCCGATACACGCGGCAGCGCGGCTGCGGGAACTCGATCCCCGAGCCTGCGGAAACGACGCCTCGGGCTCGACGGCCTATCGATGACGGACGAAATTCGCACACAACGTTTTACCTCTCATACGAGTGTCCAAGATGAAAACATACGGAAAGCCATCACCCCAGGACACAACTGACGCCGACAGGATTTCCGTTTACGATAAGGAGTTTAAAACACAGCAAACCACCATTAAGGCCGTTCCTTTGTCATCTGTATTGGGCAACGAAATGGAAACTTTGCGAGATCATCAAAACAAGGTGGTCCAAGGATGCTTATTTTAACCACTGCCCCAGTAAGTCACGAGGTAGGTAATTTACATTCATTCATTCAGCAGATGCTTTTCTCCAAAGCAACGTGCATCCCAGAGAAAAACAAAGAGCGCATTACATCAGCAGAAGGACGCAATTAGTTACGTACAACCGCCGCTGGATTCGAAAGCTGTTTTATTAATAAAGTCAAGAAAAGTAAAAACCTTGTTGGTAGATTAACACGATCGTGGTACGGAAGCCCCTGCTCTCGGTAAGGCCGATAATTCCCGTTTTGACAGCCTGGAGCTCAGCAGTTGGCGGATGATGAGGGGAGTTCCCATCAGCCAGCGGTGCCTCCATTACGGTGCCATTACTGAGAGAGAGAGCGAGCCCCCCCCGTGCGACTCCCCAGGGCCGCGAGCAGCTGAGCGGGGAGTACAGACGGCCCCAGACAACTGGGCATCTCCCCATCCGATCAATTCCATTGCCTCCCACAGAGCCAATTAAACACTACATCATTAACTCATCAGAGAACGGTTGGACGTCACCCTTGCCAGAGCACGAGTGCGCGAGCACACACACACACACACACACACACACGCACACACACACGCACACACACACGCACACACACACGCACACACACACGCACACCTCGTCCTGCAGACATGAGAGGAACAAGGTGGGCGCGGTCGTGCATCCTTGCTCAGAAAGGACAAAGGAGACAAGAGGGACTGAGGGGAAGGAAAGGACATAGAGGAGCGAGAGAACAACCTGTCAGCAGGACCTACATGGAGCACACATTTCTCACATTACTTGCTCGGTGCCAAAAGGCACATAATACCTGAATATAATATATCCACAAATGGATGCAGGAGACTTTCAAGAGACCATTTGACTTTCCTCACAGGTCTCCCATGTCCTCACAATCAGATACAGAGCTCTGGAACAGGAGGAAGGAACAGACAGATGGTGCAACAAACTAACGTGAACCAGCCTGTGAAACCACACACACACACACAACACACTGGAGAAAGGCACTTGGAGGAGACTGCAAACACCTCAAAGATGAACCGCTTTAAAAAGTCGTGGAATTATAAGAGGACACACATCCCGGAGAGCAGCATTCCTAAGTCGAACGCTCCCAGCCTGCGGTCCGACACAAGGCGTCCGCGGAGGTCACCCCGGCCGAGGGCACGGGGCGGCGCTGCGTCCTGTGGATCGGTGGCCACGGATAATCTGCGCTGAAGAAGAGAGAGAACAGCCCTTCGGTATTATCGCCAGACGGGCGACACCTGCACAGACAGGGCATCTATGCCGCGGAAAGGGAGGGGGCGGCGGCGCGTACGACGCACGTGGCATTGGCAGACGGCGCCACCAGCAGGGTGTTTTCGGGTGCAGGTCCTCGAGAGATCGCTGCGCGGAACGGCGCCGCGTTTGCTAGCCTCGGGTCAAACCTAGGGCCGAATAGAAATCCCGCAGTTAATATCTAATTGCGTTCTAGGATTCGCAGTCATGCGATCGGTCAATACAGTGAAGTTCGAGAGCGGTGCCCCCTGTGCCACTGGGGGGGGGGGGGGGGAGTCTGACGCTGCTTCCTCTTGAGTGAATAGTGCTGCAGGGACTCCTTAGCGATGCAGCCTGTTGTGCGTCTTCCGGGCGCCGTACGATCAGCTCGAAGACGCCCACCCGGCGGGAGCGCGAAAGCTCCGGGCACGCGGGCTTCCTCCCCGGGGGTCGGCTACCGAGCCCCGAGCCGACGGCGGCCGCAACTTCCCGCGGCGCGTCTACGGGCGCTCGACACACGAGATCACGCCAGCCGTCTCGCTCTTCGCCCCTCAGACGCTCCGTCGCCGAGCCTTCTGTCAGAGATGGGAGGTTGCCCGAACCAAGAACGTTCGCGGCAGAGCCGTTCTGCACAGCAAGGCTCCGGAGGCAGAATAAACACAAACTGAGGGCATTGCACCTTCCGCCTGGCAACATCCCGAAATCATCTCGCAAAGAACGGCGATTAGAAGCTGCGCTGATCCCTCCAAGCGTGCGGCGCGAACCGCCCTTGCGCGAGCGCCTAATCGCGACGCGCTGCGCGTTTTTTCGGAAACGCCAACAGCTACGTTAATTTTCCTCTAAAGCTCCAGCTTTAAGGCACCGCCAGCCAGCAGTACGGAGAAGATTTGCCGCACAATCGTTTTTTGGGAGGCACGCGGTGTTCCGACTGCAGCGCTGCCGGGGCAAAAAACAACAACCGAAGGAACCATCTGCTGCGGAAAAGTACGGCTCGTAGACCTCGGCTCTTCCACGGGAGCCCAACTAGCCGTGCGTCAGCGTGCGGACAGCTGGGCCCAAGCGTCAACGAGCAGGCGGCGCGCATCGGGCCGCGTCTCGGAGGAGACGGAGCGCGGAGTCGGATGAGAGAAACAACCTCGCGTCTAGGAGACGAGCGTTTGTCTTCGCTCCCCGGGCTGGCGGAGCGCTGCTGAGAAGAGTCCTGCCGCCATGGATCTGACCTGCTGGAAATCTGTCGTTACATTTTGCGGACACTTTGCTCAAAGCGAGTCGCGCTGTTAAGCGACCTACAACGATCAAGCCATTTATACAGCAAGTACCTTGCTCAAGCGTACTACAGGTGGAGGTGGGATTCAAACCTGCGGCCTCTGGCTCCAAAGGCAGCAGCTCTTACCACTATGCCAACAGCTGCCCACTACATCCCTGCTCTCTCCTTCCTACGTCGCTCCTTTCGCTCGTACTCTATCTCTAGAGACTATGCGGCAATCATGCATGCGAGGTAACGCGGGGCTTCAGCAAGTGCTTCTCAGACAAATCTGACTTATGCTCACATGGTCTTCTCAGCGAGGGAGGGTATGAGAGCAATTTGCCATCGCCTTCTTCCGTGCACACCTTTGGACTGTGGGCGGAAACCAGAGCACCTGGAGGAACATGCAAATCCCACACAGGCTGAGCCACATTCAAAGCTACGCCCGAACAGCCTGGGCGCTATAAGGCAGCAACATTACCAGGCAACTAAGTGAACCCAAGTATAAACAATGTACGACATCGTAAGAGCGCGCGTTATGAAGAAAGGAAGCCGAGATAGTTTTAAGACGGTCGGCAAGTACAGACCCGTTCGCGGCCGACGCGGGAGTCGCAGGTTCAAGAAGCTGCGATTACGTGAAACAAGTTCCTAGTGCGTACACCTTGTGAAATTCATCGTCTATTCGACTGTAAATTACATCATTAATGCACTGACCGATAAAAAAAACACCTCCCGCTTTTCTTGAGGGTGTCTTGGGTAACGCTTGGCTTTCAGAACGGTTCATTAGTTTTTCAGCACAATGCTTATTTTAATCAATGCATCCCAAACCAGTTTGTACTGTCCGGTTACGTTAGGTAAAGTTGACGCTGAAACAGAGACTGAAGCGTCACGGACATCGATACCGAGATGCATGTTATGGGATGGGAGTGTTTCTAAAGTCATGTCGGTTTTGCTGGCATTACACGACACGCTCCAGTCCTTTCTCTGCGTGATGGCTGAGACACCCCTGACATCAGTGACACAGGAGAAGTGTCCACCTACCAAGGAAGTGTGTAAGAAAAAGGGGGAGAGAATCAGGAGAAGACAGGAATGTTGGGGGAGGACTCAAATAACCGAAGCGGGAGAGACGGGAGTCCAAACCGTAGCGGCGTCATTAAGCCCAGCGTAGCCACACGTTAACGGTGTGGGAAAAGCGATCCATCAAATGACGGACGAGCAAGAGAAACGGCAAGAAAACCTACTGTAAAGGTAACTGGGAGGCTCCTCTGCCCCGTCACGGGTTATGAGTGTGTGAACAGAGAGGAGGAGGAGGAAGGAAGGGAAGAAAGCGAGATGAGTAAGGGAGCGAGATGAGTAAGGAGGCGTCAACGGCGTTACCCTGACCCACTTCGAAGCCTGATTTATCGACCCTTCTCCGCGCCACGCTCCTAGACCTACGCGGGGCTCCGCTTCTTGCCGAGAGGCGGACCCATCCGATACCGATAAAGCCCAGAGTTGCCTGATCTTTGACAGTCCCGTCCCCCGACACCCCCACGCGGCTCGAGAGGAAGGCCGGGTGGGCCGAGCGAGCCGAAGCAGGGCGGCAGCGTCGCTCTGGGCCAGACCTCTGACATGCTGACGCTAACCAGGCAGCGCTTCGCGGACGCCGGCCACGCCTCCATCCGCCCTCAACAGAAACGCGTCTTCCCCGAGGCGAGGAAGGGGGTTGGGGGGGGAAGCTTCCCTACAAATATCCGGAACGTGCCAGGGCCGCACAGTCGAAAATACGCCACGCTCCTTGCGTCACTTCCTAGGGAATTCCAACACCTCCGCAAGCTGTATCGGCCAGCATATCCTCACGCAACCCGCGATTCCCCAATGGCCTCCGGGCCCCGAACTGTCGGAAGAGCGCACGAGTTTCGCACCTGACGCTCCGCAGCCACTTGCGTTACGAAATCTGGCATGTCGTCGCAAAACAAAGCAAACTTCCCGTGTCTAATCCTGCACGTTCCTTTATGAGGAACTAAAATAAGCAGATGATGTTACTTTGGCTCTGCCCTATCAGGTCCAACCCAACGTTCGATTTCTTCCGTCATAAAAATCACAGCATGCGTCACTTGATAACCGCGTGCTAGAAATTGCCAATTTGCTTCCGCGAGGCGCGGAGCGGCTCGGCGTTCGGCGAAGCCGATACGGACGGGGCCCACGGGTGGCTGCCAGGCAACCCCGTGTTGAAGAGCAGGCGTGCGTGGGCTCGTGCGATAGCGTGAAAAGCCGCGTGCGAAACCCCAGAACGCGCCTCAAACTTGAACCGGAGCCCAGTCGCACTCCACCCGAACAACGGGAAAGAGCTCGGCCTAAAGGAACGGCTTTGCCTCGCTAAAAATAGGAGGCGCTCAAAAGAAGAAAAACGAAGGTACGCGGCGTATGCGGCCGCGGAGCGACGATCCCCTTGACTACCATCTGCCTTTATTTGAAACTCGCTTCATCCGGAAAACGGCAGAACCTCACTGCGAGGTCCTATCATAATAATATATGAAACCAATAACCATAAATAAAAAAAAAACAACAGACACCGAAGGAGTCCTAAGAGCTGCACTCTGGTGCGATGTGCTCTCGTTAAAAAAAAAATAAATAAATAAAGACGACTATTTATGTCACGAGCCTCTAAACGGCCTCATTAAGGTTATATAATGCAGAAGTCAAGGGCGTTTCTCTCAGTCTGGCAGGAATCGCTTCTGACCTGAAATGAACGACCATCCCCTGGAAGACGGGTGTCCTCTCACGGTGGTCAGCAGACGCGCACGTGATAACGCAACCTAACCGGCTTTCTTACAAGCTGCACGAGCCGGTGCCTTGTATCTCGAGGGCCCGTTCGGGGACGGGTCGCAGCAAAGCTATAAATCACCGCAGCACAGATTACGCGACGCTTGGGAGCTAATAAAAGCGGCCGTTATCGTGCGCTTCAGGACCGTCCGATAAAAGCCAGCTCGTTGCCCCACGCACCTGCGGGGACGCGGCGACCCAGTAATATGTCCGAACGAGGTCCCGCCGCCGAAGAAGCGGAGCAGAGAAAACCTGCAGCACGCTTAAAACGCCATTCGTTACGAAGCAAGCACTTCAAACTTCTCCAGTCACGTTTTCCAGTAGCAGGGAGTCGAAAAGTACCGCGTGATCCTGCTGTCCTTCCCAAGGCCGCGTTTACACGCGCACACACACAGCGAGAGGTCACCGTAAGGATGACTCCCTGTGGATGAGCACTTATTCGCTGTGGATGTTGAGAAGGAGCAGATGGAGCGGAGGGGGCCTCCGCGAATGGCATCGGCAGGACGGTGCCTTGTTCGCAGCCGCTCCACCCACCTAACCCGACACCACCTTGCCCCGGCGATACCGTGCAACCGAAGCACACGCGCAAGTTTGGCATCGCAACCCGACTTCATCGGTTCCAAAATAGCCATCTGTGCAAAAGTGACGGCCTTTCTTTCGCACGGCTTCGGAAAGGGTTCGGAAGCAGCTCGAGGAACCGGTCCGACAATCGAACGAGACGCGGCACGGCGTCCCATTTGACGTTTCACACGGTTCTGCAGAAGCGGACACGGAGTCGGGAGAATTTTCAGAGAATCCGCATCCTTCCCTTTCAAGTCGCGCTTCGTTAGCGCGGCGGTCCCAGGGGCCGGCGAATGACGGCGTTATTCCACGGCGATCGGCGCGGACGCGTCCCCGTTTTCAAACATCGCCGCTCCTGAGCTGCCAGCCCCGTCTTCCGACTACAGAAGTAACCACTTAGCTCTCCTCCATCAATCAAAGCGAGAGGAACGGAAGCGTTTGTCCCGTGTTTCAGCGACGCGTCACAGCGGAGTCCCTACATCGACGGCGATGGCGGGAGCTCGGTGGTGGGGGGGAGGGGACGCGTAAACGTATCGGTGCTGGTCTCTCGCTAGTCCCCAAAACACAAGACTCCCGGGAGCCCATCCCAACAGCAGCTACCGCATTACTCATGCTGGGAGAGTCAGCCAGGCGACGTGGACGTACATCGGTGAATCGCTTCACGGAACCGTGACTCAAACTTCCTCTTGTGAAAAAAGGGTTAAGACATGAGCTGAAAAACACAAAACTGGAATACACGAAACGTACGACATATGGGGACGCCAACATTTTCCGTTACGGAGGGAACTTTTCACCGCATCGCTTCCGTCGAGGTGGCCGGATACTAAGGGACACCTCGTGCCGCCCATTAGGAGCTCCCGCGAGCCGAGACACGAAAGGACGCAAACCCGCGAGCCGAACGCGCGCGCGCCGAGGACGTCCCGCTGCGGCTCCGTTTACACTTTGACGGTTTTCCCGGAACCGCAACCGAACACGGCGGGGCCGTTTCCGTTGCGTTTGGCCAGAGCTGGATCTGGCAGCTTCTCTCCGAGTTCCCGTGTGCGCCGCTTCGAAACCGAAGAGGCCACCGTGACCTCAGGTAGAAGCGCACAGAACGCCGGGCCTGGCGTTACGTGCGCAAGCGGAGGTTCGCATTAGTTCCCTCAGGACGCGGGCGGGCACGCACGCACACGCGCGCACGGTGACTCACAAACAGCAAGAGGGTATTTAGAGCTATACTTAGCACGGATGAGACACCCGCTGCATTACGGTTTTCCGTCAGCAAGGTCTTGCCACAGAGCCCGATTTTAATTTAGAAACACGCGAGATGGAAGCAGCCTGTCCAACAGGGGGGGGACCACGCCGAGTCCAGGCTTTGCGCCCGAGGAACACAGCTAACGCTCCCACTTGTTCAATATTCCAACATTAACACCTACGAAACGATGTCCATGTGGTAAAATGGCCTCGCTTTACTATGCTACGTGGAAGTCAAAAGGGGAGGGGAGGAATGGAAAAATATGGTTACGCACAGTGCTCATATTGTCCTGTTTCATCGGGACAGCTTTTCTGGAAAAACAGACATTTGGATATGAACGTGAAATCCAGAGAAGTCACCGAGACGGATCCGAGAACATCACTGATCTCTCGGCAACGATTATTGATAACGGGGTCGACGTCACGGCCGCATCGCGGCAGCACTGAACCTTCCTCGTTCCGGGTCACCGAGTTTTTCCACCGCGATCCAGGAAAGCAGATGGAGTAATGCCGAGCTTCGCCTTGCGTGAGCAAAGGCAAGCGCGCAGTTGGTTCGGTGCAAGTCAGACCACCTTCAGAGCAGCCTGGCCATCCAAACTGGACCGAGTCGAGGTCCCGGGGATACGGAATTCCTGCACCGCAATTGCTCAACCGCATCCAGCTCCGATGCGGATGAAAGCTCAGAAAGAGTTCAGGTGGTTCGCCGGTCGGCCAGGCAAAAACCTCACAGGCTCGGCGCTCCAGATCCGCATCTCGACAGCCCCGGCCTCGGCATTCTTAGCGCAGATCTGAAGTAATCGCGCAGAATGCTGCCAGTGTCAGAGGATGCCAGGAGGCCTGCCGGGCTTGCGCTCCTCACTGTGAGCTATTGTGAGGCCGCTGGGCGGAGGTGGTTTGGACAGCGGGGCTTTTCACAGGCCTGCCAGACACGCCGCGGATCCAGAGCGCGCTCCAGGCTCCGAGGCAGGCCCCGGGACCTCGTGCTGGATCCCGGCCAGCGCAGCAGGGGCGGCGGGGGGGGCGCGATGAATATCAATGCTCAGAACCGTCATTGTGCTAAGTGGATGGGCGCAGTGAATAGGACAAAGAATAGGGCGAAAGAAGCAATGTGACATTTCAAGAGCAAAACAGCTTACAATGCAGAGGGCTGAATGCTGAACTCCACCTCCCCCGGCCTGGACGGAGCTGTAGAGCGCACCCTTTCACCGACACCGAGCAAGGAGCACTGCTGAAGTAGGGCACTGTTCAATCAGCCCCGAAATTCATTTTCTGGGTATATGCATGTTTTTGTTGTTTTTTTTTTCCTTAAAAAAAAAAAAAAATTGAATGCAACCTATTTTCACAATGTTTGAGGGGGAAAGAAAGAAAGATTGGAACAATAATCCTCCTTGCCTCTATTAAAGATTTTTTTTTTTTTTTTTTTTTTTTTTTTTGGGGAATAAGGATCAGGTGCAAGTTGCCGGTGTTTCCTCCCAGAGTGCCCTGCTTGTCCAGGACCTCATCAGCACATCCATTCTGGGAGGGAGGGAGGGGGTTCCTGGTAATGACTCGGTCCAGACATCCCTCGCTCTGCACAGGGATATTTCAGTGACACTTCCCCTTTTCCCTGCCTCTACAAGCCTCCTGCAGGGATGCTGGGATTTGCGATTTGGGATTTCCTCCAGCAACCGGGGGGCCACTCGCCTGCAGGTCTGCTTCTTTCTCTCTGCCTCGCTGCCCTCCGCTGACAGGGCTCAGCGCACGGCCCGCTACCCAGGGAGGGGGACCAGATGGGCCACTTACCTCACTCGCGAGGCCCACGGAAGATCAATTCCCTGCCACCGCTTCGAGGCAGCAAATCTTATTACAGACAAAGGGCCGGGGGAGCCTTTCAGCCGTTATTTATTTATTTCCCCGCTTTTCCTTTGTACTGTTTGTTTTCCTTAAATCAATTTTATTGGCCTCACCCCCCCCCCCACCCCTCCCTCCGCAGACCCCCTTTTAAACGCAACCTCTGGCAGGGTATAACTCCTCCTCACCATCACACGGATCTGCTGGGTGAATGACCGCCGCAGGTCGCTGTTCATCAACCGGGCTTTCGCGGCGTCGACGGAGGAGCGTGCAAAGCAACCAGCTAACTGAATAAATAAATGAACAGATTCATTAGTAAATGGGTGGAAGGTAACAGGCTGAAGGAGGGGGAGGATCAAGCATCCTGGGTTGCGAGCGCGCTCGTCCCAGGGCCCTGTAAGGTGCTCCCGTTTGCCGACCGCCAGCTGGGAGAGATGCGTGCTGGTGCCGGTGACCCGCAACGCGGAGACAGCCTTCACTCCAGCAGCACAGAGAATCAGAGGTCATTGTCTTCAAGTGGCGCGAGGCAATGCTTCACGAGTGGTAAAATAGTACAAAATGCTCAGCTGCAACTCCACGGCTGACATGCTTGCGCCTCCTGGTTCACGCCATCCAATGACGGACTACAGCGTTGCTGAAACTGTTCCTGTTCCATTCTGAATATTTTATTCTAAACAAAATCAGTATTAAAAACATTCACTGCAGTGTGACTCATTCGTTCTTTATTGTTAACCATTGCAAACACAAGGGAACATACAGAGACTGCAGACTGAGGTGGATTCGAACCTACAGCCATACGCAGCATCCAGGTGCTCTGAGGCCCCTTCCTACATTCACTCAAATAGGTGTAATAAGAACAATTTAAGAGATTGTGTTGAAATTTTATGGTAGAAAGCTGCGTCCATTTAAATTCACTCACTGAGTGAAGCATGACTAAAACACACACACAGTCTGAAACCACTTGTCCCCAGTGGGGTCGTGGCAAGCCAGAGCCTAACCTGGCAACGCAGGGCGGAAGGCTGGAGGGGGAGGGGACACACCCAGGATGGGATGCCAGTCTGTCAAAAGGCACCCCAAGCAGGACTCGAACCCCAGACCCACCAGAGAGCAGGCACAGTCCAAACCTGCTGTGCCGCTGTGCCCCCGACTAAAATAAAAGCTTAATGAAGAAACATTACACAAATCCGCTTACTGCTTTTTGGGTTACAATCTGTTCCTTTTATTTATTTGTTTTAACTTTCAGGGGCAAATAAGGAGCACCTAATCCGACACCTGTGCTGGCCAAGCCAGCAGACAGGATCCCATGAGCACATGGAAAGGCATGCGTGTTTATCACAGTGACTGGACACCCCAGAGCACAGCCTGGTGGACTAGGTGCCTCCGTCTATGTCACCCCATAAAAGAATGTGGAGCACCCCCCCCAAGTGACGGGTAACCAACGGCCCCTACTGAGACCTCCACAATCCGCGGCACATCACCCTGAAGTGGACTGCGCAGATTTGCGGCCCGTGCCCACGGGGTGGCCTGGCCAACAGCGGGAAGGTGATGTTGTTAAGAGCGCGCTGCAGCCACTCTGACAGATTGGCCGACGCTCGTCCTTGATTGTCTGCCCACTGGCGCACGTATCCGTCTCAAAGGCCGAAAGCAATTTCATCAGCGGTTATGTGCACAAAGTCGTGCATCTTACCGATTCAGCAAGGGGGAAGCAGTCACAGGCGCCTTGCCAACTATCACAAAAACGCAGGGCTATGCTGCATTTTCAGGGTTACGGCAAAAAAAAAAAAAAAAAAGAAAAAAAAAAAACCAAACGGATCCAGAGGCCAGAGCTGCGGGACGCGTTTGTTTCAGCGGAGGCAACAGCGCGGACGGCAGGCACTTGGACCTCGACACCAGTAAACAGATGTTTGAGCACGACCGCGAGCGCTGCCCGACTCTGGCGGCTATTTGCTTCTAGGTCACTTGTTCTTTTATGTGCCGCACAGCAGGAAATAAGAGAACCACATAATCTCCCTCTAAGCCCGCGCCACATAAATATGAGATAAAAACAAAATAGTCCAAGAACGTGGGATATAATACCCTGAACGCATTTTGATCGCACGTACTTTATTATCCTGCCGGAAAAACACGTAGAGGGCAGCACTTATGCAAGAAATAGCACGGGCGCCGCCGTCATCCGCGAGACTCAAAGCCGCTGCGTCGGAGGGGCAGCGGTCTCGCTCGTGCGTGCCGCTCCTCCGTCGCGCTCCAGCCCCTCTCCCGCGTCTCACAGTCGAGGATGTGACTTGGCAGCTCGGTCTACAATCAGCCGGAGGACACAGCGCGGCCCGGCAGGAGGCCAGACGATCATCTTTCCTCTCCGTGCTCATTAGCGCCTCGGCTCCGCGGCGTCTCCCTTCGGTCTGCGCGTGTGGGGAGCGACAGAATTAACCCCGCATGTTCCGACTCTCCCCCGCAGGCCTGTGAGCCCGGAGCGACCGGAGGAGCCCCCCCCGAGGTCAAACGTTGCTCCACAACTACGGCGCGACGCATGACAAACTCGGACGACATTTTCGCTCCACGCCGCACCGGAACTTCTCAAACGGGCTGCCGAGCTGCGGATATTTCATATCAAACGTCACCGTACGCACGGCGTGCGTTGCTCATGTCGATCCGCCTTTGGCCCTGGGACTTGTAAACGCGCCGAGCCCGGGCGTTAGGCACGCCGCCTTTTTTGACCGCACGCTCCGAAACTGCACATACAGCAAACTACAAGCGCTATGATGTGCCTTTCCTGTGCAGTTCTTCTCGTTGTGTGAAGTTAGTGCGAAAGAAAGCATACCACACAGCCACACGTGACAGCTCAAGCTGAGCGGGGGGGGCAGCATGTGAAACAATCGGTAGTGCCGGAGCAAAGCTCATCCCGACGAATTCTCAGCGCCTGTGAACCATGTGAAGACATTTACATATATTCATTTAGCTGATGCTTTTCTCCAAAGCAGTACGGTGTAGTGGCACAGTGGGTTTGACCGGATCCTGCTCTCCAACGGGTCTGGGGTTCGAGTCCCGCTTGGGGTGCCTTGGGACGGACTGGCGTCCCGCCCTGGATGTGTCCCCTCCCCCTCCGGCCTTGTGCCCTGTGTTGCCGGGTTAGACTCCAGCTCCCCGCAACCCCGTGTGGGACAAGCGGTTCAGAAAGTGTGTGTGTGATGTTTTCTCCAAAGCCACTCACAGTGTTAATGTACTTGCAATTATTTACCCATTTATACAGTTAGGACCCCCCCGGAACAATGCAGGGGCAGTACCTTGCCGAAGGGTACTACAGCTGGAGGTGGGATTCGCACTTACAACCTTTGAGTCCGAAGACAACAGCTCTAGGTACGACACGCACATCCGAATACTGTCCCATCCGCAGCCCTCGCTGCCAACGAAGAGACTCGGGGGAGGGGGGTATGCGGACCAGAAGCGCACGGAGATCGAAGGGCGGACAGGTTTCTCCGTGCATCGTGTGCATCTTGAGCCCAGCTGCTCTGGACAAATAGGCAGAAACACAAGAAGCCCCAGGTGTCCTGAACGGACGTTCTCGGGGGCAGGCTGAGCCGAGCGCAGAGGCGCTGGCAACGAGCGAAACGCCATCAGCTTTTAAGTGGCGGAGCGCCGAGTGATCACTGGAGATTATTGAACACAAGGCAACGAAGGGCGCGTTACTAAACTTTACCCGTGATACTTTGAGTGACCGGCCATCCGTCTCCAGCCCTTCCGCTACGTCCCTTTGCGCCTCTCCTCTCCCGCAGCCGCCACTCGGGGTTCGTCGGGTTCGAGCGGTCACCTCAGCGCCCGAGGCTCTCGACAGCGGCAGACAGGGTCCATCTTGCGGAGCAGCTTGGCTCAGACCAACCGCTCTGGCCGAAGCCCCGAGCGCGTGCCAGCACCTCTCCGATGGACGCTGCGCTCCACACAGAGCTGCGTACGAAACGAGTGCCCACCATGTGCCGTTTCTGGCTCTGCGGCTAGCAGAGCCATCATGCCACGGGCACGATCACTACGGGAGACTGGAGCTGAAACAGGCCATTATTTTCTGGGGCGATTCACGCAGCTCTGGAACCCGCTGTATTCGGGGCTCGCCTCTCGCCCTGAGATGGGCTCTTATTTGTGTGTTTAAATGCTGATAGGAGCGCTACAGGAGGACACGTCACGAAAAGCAGCAACTACTACCTGATGCAAGTTAAAGTTCATTTACACCTTCATATCACCATTAAAACCATAAATCCAGAAAACAAACATTTGTGCTTACCAATGCAATGCCAAAACAAAAAAGTTTCTCACACACACACACACACACACACACACACACACACACACACACACACACACACACACTCTACAACTGCTTACCCCGAGTGGGGTCACGGCAAACCAGAGCCTAACCCGGCAACACAAGGCACAAGGCTGGAGGGGGAGGGGACACACCCAGGATGGGACGCCAGTCCATTGCAAGGTACCCCAAGCAGGACTCGAACCCAGACCTGCTAGAGAGCAGGACCCAGGCAAACCCCCCCCGAAAACAAGGTATAATAAAGGCTATATTGAAAGAATAATAACCAAAGGCCATTTAAGTCAAACCTCAAAGTATCCAAAGTGTGCCGTCAGAAGACCGGGGGACGTAAATGAACGCGAGATGAACGCAGGGTTGCAGGAGGCATCTGGGAAAGGGGACAGATAGCAACGGTGGTCAGAGTGGGGTGGCCCACCTAGTAAACCACAACAGGACGCTAGGCGAGCGTGGTACTGGACACCAACCCAACACATCCAACCCTCATGAGCCTTTACCTGGCCTTCTGGAAAACACACACATGCGTATTCCTTCTGATTTTAAGCAAGACAAACTGTGTTCATTAGGACGGTATGACTGATTCTGTTCTGCATTCTACAGACGTAGGCTTTCCCGAATAGCCAGCCAGAGCTCTGCGTGTGTGTGTGTGTGCGAGAGAGAGAGAGACATTCCCAGGAGGGTAGCTCTTGTTCCCTGGGGAGAGGAGAGGCAGTGAGCGACATCCTGCCATCTGTGCTGTTCTCTCTCTCTCTCTCTCTCTCTCTCTCTCTCTCTCTCACACACACACACACACACACACCCCACTTCCAGCATCACCACACTCCCACTACGGTACACCTGCGTTCACAACTAACACGACGCGACACGACAACACAGCAGAGGTTTCACAGCAGCTCGAGGGGAGACGTTGGCCACGGCCGGCTAGAAAAACCACACAACTCTTAAAATTGTTAAAATAGACACGTGCAAAATAAGCCCGTCCATTTTTAACCTTTTACCCTTCCGAACAGGGAATTTGAAACAAACTGTACTCTAATGATCTCTTGTGAAAATTCAGCTCGAGTCCAAACGAGTCACTTACAGTAGACGCATCCAGGGTACATTTCCTTCACGTTAACCTTCACAAACCATAAATAGTGCTGCAAGGTGACTGCGTCTATTAATCCATTTATCATGTGGGGCCGGACAGGGTTTACGGGAGGACCGCGCGACACGGCAGCAGCGCGTGACCGCTGGTGCGGCTCAGCGGGGGGTTCGGTTGCGAGGAGGTGGGCGGGCACGTCGCTGCACGGGGGGGGGGGGGGGTCTGATCAGACGCACGGGAACGGGAAGAGACATACATACGGGCCTAAAGTGCAGAGCAGCTGAGCAGCATCTCCATAATGAGAGCTCAGGGAAGGCCTGCTGGTGTTTGACTCAGCAATTATAAATAATAAAGCAATTATAGGCCCATAAAAGGGGCCCCTGCTGAGCGCGGGAGCACTTTGCGGAAGTGGGGTCGACGCTGGGTGAGAGGTGGAAGGGTCGGCGGAGAGCTGGGCCACGCAGCCGGGCCGGAGCAGGTGGGCAACCGTCCTCGGCAGCCAGAAGCCGGAGGTTGCGGGATCGTCCAGACGGTCCCCGGAGAGGCGGGCGCAGAAGGGCAGGCGGCGCAGCATCCGAGCGGCACGAGAGCCACGGTTGCCTGGCGAGGCAGATGAGTGGCCGCGCGGTAACCCTCCAACGGAGCCCCGATTCACAGGCAAAGCATGACTCCAACCACGGCTTCAAGTGTAAACAAAACAGAACAGAACTGAAGTCATTCCAAAAACCATCACACACAAAACAGATCTGAAGGATCACGCTCTTAAACACCTTCATGGGGGGGGAGTCTTCTTCCAGCATTGTATAAAGGTTGATGTAGCATTTGCTGCTTTTTAGCCATCAACATTTGTTTTACTCTCAAATCATCAGTTATCTACGGTGTAGCATTGCAGCTGGGTCGCAAAAGTGAGGTCGGCCGGCCGTCACAAACCCTGAAGAAGGTCGCAAGACAAAACCTTAGCTGCTTTCTCCGGGGGTTAAAGCCCAGGATCCTTTCCCTCCGTGAAAGTCCCGGACTTCGTAAGCGCTCATCTGCGAGCTGGGACTCGGCCCGATAGCTGTACGCGAGGAAGGCGACGGCGTGACTTCGGCGGCGTCTCAAGGGCGCTCTCTTTATCGCGGCAATCCTTCATCTCCGCGGACGAGGCGCGCCGGCGGCCCGCGGGGGACGGGCACACCTGGGCCTCGCCGAGCACTGACAAAAGGTGCCGTCCGCAGGCTCGCCGTTGCAGACAGGGCAAGGACGCGCGTGTCGGCTCGTCCGCCGCGTAGGATGGCGGAGCGCTCACACGGAGAGCACCTCCCCGCTGCACTTCAGCAATTAACGCAGCCCAAGAAAGGAACATTCATATTTTGAAAAGCTCACAGAATGCCTTTTTTTTTCTTAAAAAAGCGTCTGCATTTTGCAGAAAAACAGATTGTGCGCTCTTTAGGAGAGAAGCGTGAGCCAACCGCTCTCTCATTTCAAATTTGAGGATTAAAATAACAAAACAGACACAGCTCAAGCCAACACAGTCTAAGGAAACAAATGTGTATTTTTTCTGGATGCGCCCAGTCGACGGGAACAAAAGGATGCCACCGACACAGAGCTACGTGGAGCTCCGTCCCCGAAGCGCTGGGTGCGCGCAGAGACGGAGAGCTGCGCACGCGGGCACCGGTCCTGGCCGAGGAAGCGGCGGATTCCGCGCGGCTCCGAGACGGTCGCCGTCAGTCCTGCACTCTTACGGCAGGAGGCGAGAGCGTCGCAGGTGGGCCTCAGCGGAGCCGGTCCGACCCACCGAGGACGAGACCCTGCCCGTCTCGCTCTGTAAGGGGACACGTGAAACACACGAGAGGAACGCTACCGAGCTGTCAACGGCCCTCGACCCAGAGCCCCCTCTAGGGCGCACGCTTCTCTTCGCGCCCCATTCTACACGCGTGCTCTTCGATTTCACCGCCTTCTGCCAAAAGGAGCATAATGACTCCGCCGCGCCTTTAACAGGAAATTTGAACCGCTCGCAATTTTATTTCAATGTTTCGAACAAAACAATTTTCTGCTTAATTAGGTACAGTTAATTCCACGGGGCTGGAACAAAAGGCCTCGCATCCAGCGGACCGTCAGGGCGAGGGCCATGCCGAGCGCCACAGCTGAGGCCATGTGCGGTAAAGATCGCCGTCACGGTACAGTGTCCTCTTGCGGCGGTAATTTAGCCCGACTGGTGCGGCTTGTCTGCTATCCGTGGGGAACAGAGCAGTCTCCGGCGAGCAGAAGGTGTGACGAAGGACAAAGAAAAGAGCACGTTGGCAGGAGGAGAGGCTCCCTTTCCGCCGGGCATGGCGGCGGCAGCATGGACCGCGGAAGCCTTGGCAAACAGCGGGAGCGCGTCACCGAGTGTCGGCGCACTTGGTACGGCTCTGCACCTCACGATAAATTAATTATCGCAGTGCTCCTCATCTGCGTTGCCGTCCTTTCTCACGCACAGGCTACGTTAGCTGTTTGCATAAGGCTGGATCCACTAGCATACTGTACATTTCAAAAGAAAGTGAGAAAGTAAAGGCAACGGGGGGGGGGGGTCCTACAGGTTTGGTGTTTTTGTGTGTACTAAATGTGGCAACCCTACTGCTTGGTATTTATAATAAATTGGTGGGCTTTTTTTTTTTTTCCCCCCCCCAGGAGTCCAGCCAGTCATTTCTAAAAGAACCACTTGGGACTTTCCTTTATTTCCGCAAAGGGTACGAAAGTGCAACCCATCTCTGCACTCGGGTGCGAGTGATGCGTTGCTTACATTGAAATAAAAAGCACCAAGGTGATACTGCAGGATACGAAGCCACTGCAGCCAAAGGAAGCGGGTGTGTGTCTGGAAAGGAGACCTGGTGTGGCGGAGCGACAGTGTGCGCTTTGTGCCGAATAGGTGGTGTTACAGCGGATAGATGGAGGGACGGACAGACAGCAAGAGCACAGCCATTAAAAGGGAGCACTCACTATTTTGGCCCTGGCTGCCTGGAGCAGACATTAACATTTGTGTGTGTGTGTGTGTGTGTGTGTGTGAGTGAGTGAGAGAGAGAGATGCACTGCTGAGTGTTGAAATGGGAGCTGCTGCTTCAGGGAGCCTTTGGGAGAATTCCCACAGATCCAAGCTAAAGGGTTAATTAAAAGCTAATTAGGCAGAAAACGAGGGCTGGGGAGCGGCGGTTCCAGCTGCGCGAGTGATCCGCAGCGCCGGGTACGGACGCCGAGGAGAGCGGGCGAATCCGGCAGGAATTACAGCTGCGTTTCACACGCGGAACAATCGTACACTCTTACTCCCAGACATCCGAACTATTTCGTATGCGTCGCCTTCCTGCGGCTCAGGGTTACAAACACGCTGCACGCAGGGTATTCGCGTCTCTGCACACGGGCCATACCTGTGCAGCTCCACAGACTCCCCCGAGGTGGGGGGGGGGTCTGGAAGAAGTAGCTGAGAGCACTTTTTTAACAGGTGTAATTAACAGGGAGAGGTGCGACAGCACACATGGGGCAGCTGGGTTTAAGAGATGTGCTGCAAATGTGTAGAGGTGTTGCGGGTGGATTCTGTGGAAAATTACAGCTTTGAGTCTCAGTAAGCGTGTGTGCCTGCGCGAGAGAGAGAAGTTGCTCCGGTCCCTGTACGGCAGTGATGATTTGGGAACTGGTGGGCAGGCCAGCCCCTCCGCTGACCCAGCAAGTCCATCTTGCGAGCAAAGGTGAGAGTCTGAGGCCCCCCCGATCCAGCACCGAGGTGTCTCAGGTAACATGCTTGTGTAATCTGCTTTAGCACAGGGGTGTGAGCTTGATGTGTCCCGGGCTGCTAGGGTTGGCTGGGGATGAGATGTCACAGCACTGCCTCATGCGTCTGCAGAGGCAAGAATAAGCCCCCCCACCACCACCACCACCACCACCACCACACCCCACCGCTCCCCTCCCTTCATCTGTTCTCTGGCTCCCAGGCTTTCTGAAGCCGCCTAGTTAAACAGCGGGGATCACGGAGAAAGCACAACACGGCAGTTTTGCACGTTTCAGATCACCGGGAGGGAGGAGGCCGAGAGAAAAGGGGAGCCGTTTTAACAAGCTGAACACAATGAGCACGCAGCGTTCAACAGTGACACATGAAAGAGCTGCCTGGAACCCCTTAATGCCATCTCGCCGCACCGGAGCTGCCGGTTTTCAGCTCACACCTGGGATCTGCGTCCACACCACACCTCACTAATCACCAAAGGCACAGACCAGCAAGACAGACACACACACACACTTTGAATTTTATAGGTTTCTGCAAAAGAAAATCCTGCCTGATCAATTGAAGGGGGGGGGGGGGGGGGGGGGGGGAATCACAAATAATACAAACAGGTCACAAACATGACTTTGGCCTGCAGATGTACAGCAACAATGATTCCTTGGCATTAGAAGCTGAGCTGAATTGAGAGCTCTCATGACACACTGACCAGCCACAGCACTGTCCACGAAGTCACCTGTAACACCCCACAGGAAGAAGGTTGCACGGATTCGCAATGTCATCAGAACAACTCAAGCAAGGCTTTCAAACGGCAAAAGCCTAAATCCTCACAGAGCTCTGGGGTCTGGCGGCAGCGGTCTGTCGGCGGCACAAATCCTTGCAGATCCCTCTGTGCTTCCATCTCCTCGTGACCCTGTCCCAAAGACCTGGAAACGGTTGCCTAAGAAAGACTGGATGGATTTCACATGGACAGCCCCGCACGCCGCTAACAATCACTGAGTCACGAAGGTGCCATTCGTGGGGAATTCAGATCACAGGTAACAGAGAGTCCAAGGCGGCAAAGGCTGGGTTCTGGGGAAGAAGGGCCCAGCTCAGAGCAGGTGCAACAAACAGACAAGACAAGCAGCTCCCAATACTCCAGACGCCATAGCAGAGTCCTTCAGACTGACAATCCGTTCCATTATCCTCCTCAGTGAACCGTGCCCCAAGCACTCACCCCACATTTTCATACAAGTCCACTCTGCCCACGGAAACACAGCGTGACATGAACCTACACAACTCTCAAATGCTTTGAGACATGTACTTTAACCATCCAGCATTAAAGCTTTTCTCCGAATGCGAAATCTTCGACGAAATGCTGAAAATGGCCAAGTCCAGCCTGCGCACGCAGTTCAATTTTCCTGCATTAGCTTTTTGTGCGTCACTTATTGATCCAATCAGAAATGACCTGAAGTAAACCAGGGCCTTGCAAAGACATGGCAAACTTTTAAGGGGAGGGGGAGTTTACAATTTGCCACCTCTGCAGTCATTCTCTTGTCATCTTTTTGTAATCCTCGCAATTATTCACAGGAGATTACATGGTTGTAATCCATGCAATTTATTCAGCAAAAATATCTTGTGAAATAGCTAAATTCTCAGCCTGAACACAAATATTGTAAGGCTGCATTTCTGAGTGAGAATGCTCTAAGTATTAGCAAACCATCTACCCGTTTTCAACATGATCAATCTTGACGACTACAGGGGCAACAGGCCAAGCACGACAGACCATACTTCTTTTCCCCTGCAAGACTCTCTAGCTCCTCCTGGGATTCCCCGAACATTCCCAGGCAAGACCAGAGATGTAATCTCTTCAGCATGTTCTCGTTCTGCCCTACATGGGGAACTCCATCAAGAAGACTCATAACAAAAAGCCTCACTGTGTAAGGAGGTAAGACGCTGTATATAGGCTGCATTTTTAAAAAAAAAAAAAAAACCTCCCACAGAAGCTGCAGCTCCTTTCCTGCCAAAGTGACGACAGTCAATGTTCCAACAGCCAGTTTTCATTGCCAAGATCTAAGCCATGTAGATCTGCCTCATCATTGCCCAACAGGCATTGCACCCAACACCTACCCATCACCTTGCAGCCACTGAGTCCACCTGGCAGCTCCATGTAGTCTTTTCAGGCTGTATTGAGCTACACGAGTCAGTCAGCTGCAAGGCACTTACCTGGTCCATTCTACGACACTAATAAGGACAGAAAAAGTCTTGCTTATCAAAAAATAATGTATAGCGAGACCATTTTCACAAAAGAAACTGTGAAAAACGTCATTAACATGGGGCAATGTCACAATTAAAAAGCATGCAGAGTTATTCAGGTTTAGATCTCTGCTCTGTTAGGGTTTATGGTCTTTTTGATCAACTTTTAAAGACACCTGGGATGACAAAAGAGGAAATATCAAAAAAAGAACTATAAAACTGACAGGCTACATGAAACACAGTACGAAGAATACTGTCGGAACACTTCAAATAAATTTCATTCTTATATAACGTAATCCTTCCTGCATACTCATGGCTACCTGGTAACTTCTCACCCTCAGTTATTTTATTGATTTAGAAATAAGTAAAACCTGTTGCTTTTGGACAAATTTTTGAGGATTCGGTAAGTCTACCATGGTAGCACAGTTAATCAAGATGTAGCAGTAACAAGATACAAAAAAATGCGCCTTCCCATTGCTGTAGAAAACATGTACGGCACTGTAATGTGAAAGATATGCATCGGTGCCCTGATTCCCTGCATCCCAAAGTCTCAAATCAGGACTTTTTGTGAGGACAAACATTTTTAACTGAACTTTAATTATTCAAATTCTAATAACACAAGAGGCAAGATGTTGACAATACACAACTTTGTGGAGATAGCCCATTTTCAGTTCAAGGAATTTCACATTAATTTTGATGTATCTGAACATTAAAACTAATCCATAAACCTAACCTGCAGACAAATTGAGCCTGCATTAAGCTTTTATTGATTGGTGATTTAGCGGGTAAAGGGAGTCACTAAAAATGATTCACCAATAGATGTCTGGGTCCCCCCCCCCCCTTTTTTTTTTTTTTTTTTTTAAAAAAAAGGTGAGTAGCAAAGTGTGAAGTATTTTCTTCAAAAACACCTATTAAAAATGGTTGTTCTTCATGATGGGGGGTGCGGTGGCACAGCGGGCTGGACCGGGTCCAGCTCTCTGGTGGGTCTGGGGTTTGAATCCCGCTTAGGGTGCCTTGCGATGGACTGCCATCCCATCCCGGGTGTGGCCCGTCCCCCCTCACACCCTGTGTTGCCGGGTTAGGCTCCGGCTCCCCGCGACCCTGTATGGGACAAGCGGTTCAGATGATATATTATATATATGTGTGTGTGTGTGTTCTTCATGACTGTAAGGGGGATGGGGGATTCTTGATTTCAAACGCATCCTCTTTGAGCCCAAGTGGATTAAAATGTCCGACTACGACAGATGATCGGAAACAGAAGGAACGCGTCGGTGAAACAACGTACAGCCGAGACTCCGTACCGTACGCAGACACGTTTGGGTAAACCTGCTTCGGCAGCACTGCGGTTTAGGAAAAGGGAAAAACCACACAACTGCATTGCAACGCGAAACAGCAACACAGCCCGTACAAGGACCGAGGTTCATGTATTATTCAGAATTTACAGATAGACTATGTCTCACTTTTTCCTGCTTTGGGTGATGAACAGAAAATCCTTGAGAGATACCACCTTTTTACACACTGGAGACACTTTACCATCAGCCAGGAGGCTGAAAGCGCGTCCCTCCTGACCTCGGTTTCACAGCGTGCGCTCCATCAGCCCGACCTCAACGAAACGCTGCTCCTCCAGCTCTGGGATCAATAAGAACACGAGCGGGCGAAGGCAGCTTTCATCAGCTGGGCTCAATAATGCCGAGCGCGTGTGGAAATGGGAGGCCTCCATGTGACGTCACCCAAGCAAAGGGCGCCTTATCGCCATCGAGGCCTCCCATTTCCACACGCGCTCGGCATTATTACGGCATAACAGAGCCACACAAACACCGGTCCCTTTGTTACACTTAGAGCACAAATGACTGACAGAAAGGAGTCTTCACACAAACTCACTCGACACACGTACTTCGTGGACAACAATGAATGGCTCATCTCATCACGCCAATTCTGAGGTAATCATTGTTTGAAAATGGGCGCTGATCCCCCCCCCTCATGCACTCACTCAGTTTGACATGACAAGCGCGTTAATTAATTTGAGTAAAAGGCGGAAAAAAAAAAAAAGGTACCGCTGGTTTCCAAGTCAAGTGAAATACCCCGACATTATGATGCAGTAAACACGACGACACGGCAGCCAGCAGGGCAAAACACAGCAGCGTGTGTGTAAACACAGCAGTCATCCTTTACACAGTGACAGTCTGTTGTGCTCATCAGTTGCCGTAAGACACTGCAACTCATCAGCCACCCAGTTTACCATTGCTCCCCCAGACAGGAATGAAAACCCGCAGAAACGAGCCATATGAGCAGGCGAAGCGGCCGAGCCCATGGGCGCTGCTGCGATGACAGCAACATACAAACATGCTGACTAATACACACTGCACTGGACACCGCATTGGCCTTTATTCTCACAGCGAGTTGAAATCCAGCAACGTTCGTCATCTGTACTTACAAATCTGCAGCCGTCAGCATCTGCATTAATGAAACTGCAGCTGACAATATGCAGTTAGTAGTTTCTAACTGTAAATCAACGTTTATTAGCCACCTTTTAACAGAGAGAACGCTAACAGCGAGTTACTACGGGATGCGAAGAGGGACAAACGAGCCGCGCTGTGAAAACGCGATTCTCGAGACCGCCACGAGTGCAGCGAGGAGCAGCACTGCCTTCCGCTTTCGTGTCCGTTGTTTAATGGTGACTGCCATTTTATCTAAGAATCGTATTTTTAATCTCTCATTTTCTTGTCAGTTGCCTTATATTGCGTGTGGTAAACTGATAAAACAGAATATACTGGTACTTTACCACTTCCTCATAGCGTTGACTGCTGGTGATCCATCATGGAAAACATGTGCGTTCTGTGCTGGTCCTACTGAGGGCAATGAGTCGTTGAAGATGCTGAGAAGCTGTTGGCATCATCAAAAGTGGTCCAGCTGCACATGATGTGATCCCTTCAAGTCTGCCCCGATGAAGGAGTGTCTCTGCTTTACCTGCATTAAGGTGCTTTCGGATGCGACCGAGGCGGCTGCTTACACTTCAACTTTTCTCTCCTTTTCAGATCATTATAAGGCGAAATCAATTAATCCATCTTCTGTTTAGCTAAGAAATGACTGGTTTCCTTCTATTATTTTTAATACATTTTTCACTTATATTAACTTTGATTTATTAGTTATGCTGAACATAGTTTAATAAAAATCCAGGACAACAACTTTGGAATTAATTTTAACTTACTATTCACCAGTTTTTCCATTTATAATTCTAGATATGAACAAAATGTTTCAAGATATAATTGGTGCTGAGAAGATGTCAGGAAACACTAGAGAGCAATACCTGAACAACAGTTTTATCTGGATAGTGATAAAATTATTAATCCCACCTACAGAAAAAATGTTTTGTTGACTTTTGTAAATCTCAGTTTGACACCTTGGGCAAAGCTTGGGAGGCAAGGTCAGTATCCTTTATTTATATCTTTGACATTGTTAATTATTAACTGGTTATTACTTTTAATTTACAGCAGGGCATCACATCCTCCCATTTATTTTGTAAGAACTGCAACATTAAATCCCAAAACTCTAAGAATAATTCTGCAATTGCAAAAATAACCATTTCAAAAACTTTGCTCTAATATTCAATAACATTGTGCACTTTGGTTGAGCACAGTGCAATTGCTATCAGAGACCAAAAATAAACAGCCCTTTAAGACAAAAAATAAGACACTTTAAGCATGAAGTCAAGTATTTATGAAAACAAACATAACATATACATACACACAGTGCTGCTTGAAAGTATGTGAACCCTGTAGGGATGGCAATTAATCTTGCGTAAAATAAAGTTATAAAATCTAGATCTTAGATCCTAAAATAAACCAATAAAACATATGATTTACACACGATTCTACTTACTTACTTGGATTAACCAACAACTTGGGGTTCACTTATTTTTGCACCTGCACTACTTTCGTTTTTCTACCACACACGATTCCCTCTAAACCAAAATATTGAATTTATCATTACACACCTATTATGGCAGATGAGACAAAGGCACTCAGGCATATCTGATTAAATAATTTTGTGGTAAAACCAAGGGACAGAAGAGGCTCACCTACGTTCAAGCAGCACTGCATATAAACAATAATATGTGAAACAAATTTTTATAATATCAGTAACATCATCTTTGTCACACCATCTCATGGAATCTTTCATTATTCATTGAAATCAACAGAACTATCAGATTCCAGGTCATAGATTTTTGAAGATGTACAATTCATAAACGTTACAGTATTACTTCGGATTTCCTCAAGAGCTTTGATTACGTTAATGAGCAGTAGTATCCGCTACACAGTGACTCACTGTGATCCTGCATTGTTGCACTAGAAAAATTCAGGTTTTTGTTTTTAAGTTGTTTTGTGTGATTGCACATTTAACTGGGAACAACTGGATTTTCAATTACACAAGTCAAATATACACACACACAACCACTTTTAAATTGATGTCTTCGAATGCAAACCATGGATTCCCAGCAACACCATTATTGTGATACAGCAGAAGTAGCCTAGTGCAAATATATTAAGGGGAAGTAATTTAAGGTCAGCACAAATTAATCTCTTTTCCATGACTAATTAATTCAATAAACTGCAGCCATTAGTGCAAAAAGGTAGTTGGCCTCATTTTCTAGGTTACTTTAACTGAGCGAAGGGGGCGAGCTTTGTTAGTGTCCCCAGCCCCCAATGCCAATCTCCTGCTTGTACCTGTTAGTGAGCGTATTAGCCTTGCGTGTCAGTTTGGACAGGACTGCGTGCAGACCGCTTAAATGAAAATGAAAGAGTTTCTCCAGATCTTCATCTTCGTTTTCTGGGTCGATTCTGGAAATCTCTAGGCCAGTTATGCCGACTTTGTCCTTTCTCCTGTCGTCTGCTTGCAGGACTCCCCACTCGATGTCGTTCCTAATAGACTTCAGGAGGACGTAATAGCTGTACATGTCGCCATTGTAGAAGTACGTGGCTGACCCATTGCTGGGTGTGATGGGACTAATATTCTTATCCTCTTCCAGTGGCACATCTCTTAAGAGACTGGGAACCATCACCGTCTGATCCATGTTGTTAACAGCACCAATGAATCGGTTCATAGCGGTGAACAGAGAATTCTTCTGATTGTGGGAATCGGATAGCTGCATCATTCTGGCAAGGATATGGATTGCACAGCGGCGGGCTTGATCGTCACTCTTCTTGAAAAGTGATGCGTGCCCCAGCTAGCCGTAAGGAGGACGCAACACAGGCTGATTCCCTTTTCAAGCAGCCTAGGGCTCTACAGCTACTCAAATTCCTCTATAATCGCCTTAGTAAGCAGCTTGTAGCCCTACAGAGCCCGACGTCGGCAACTCGCGGCAGCAGCAGCGGAGCGGATTTCGGATCACGTCTACGAGCCTCGACACCATGCGCTTCTTCTAGTTACGTCCAGCCGACCTGTTCCACCGAGGACAGATCTTTTTGCTCCTGATCACAAAATCATTAATTTCTGATCACGCACGTATGGGTGTTGAGACCATACAGTTGTTGCAGTTTTGTACAACGTGTCCAGCACAGCTCCCTTTCTGTCTTTCTTCTTTGTTCCTGATCGCCGCTGTCAGGTTCTCACATCCGCTCTTCTCTTCTTGTATGTATAGAAGGGCGTTTCCACACCCTGTCAGCCAACGGTTGCTATCCACCCCAAGCTGTAAGAGGACACTAATAATAAGAAAACACACACAAAAGAAATACTTGGTTACATTTTTTTTCCCCCACTCAGTGTCACTAGTCTTTTATGTTATGTCGGGGTAACGAGACGAAGGTC
The DNA here is from genome assembly GCF_900964775.1 of Scleropages formosus. Classification (NCBI taxonomy): domain Eukaryota; kingdom Metazoa; phylum Chordata; class Actinopteri; order Osteoglossiformes; family Osteoglossidae; genus Scleropages; species Scleropages formosus. The sequence continues at coordinate 10,089,267 of NC_041819.1, read as the reverse complement.
ATTGAGTCCGCTTGGTCTCTAAACGGGAAGGTGTGAAATGCTGTAGCTAGGCGGCTAGCCACATGTAAAATACTGCGGTGGCAGAGATAATATTGATAAAAACCGTTTTACGGAATCTTTCATCTGAAAATCTATCTTCGGTAACGGCGATGTACACGGAAAATCACGCCTGCGGTTCACGACTACATTCTGAGATGATCTCGCGCACAGAGAGACAAATAATATCATAATCTTACAACTTGGTTATGCCGGCGTCGATCGGTGATCCAGCGCAGATTTTCCAGCCACTTTATGAAGCGAAATTAGCTCGAGCTATAACGGAGAAACACGCACATCCCGTCTTCAGCAACGAAGAGCTTCAGATCCAGACACGGAACAGCGAGCAAATGCTACATATTCATGAGGAAAGGCATCAGCCCACGGCCGTACCTCCGCTTTCAGCCAATCAAAACGCTCGCAGCCTGCATTTAGGGCTATATTTGATTCTTAGCCAACCAACAGAGCTCATACAGACGGCACTGAATTAAACTCTTGCCGACCAATCACAATGAAACTACCGGCACTAGACTTGTTTCTTACCGGCTAATCAAACCGAGGCTATTCGCGCCAGACTGGATTCCTCTTAACCAATCAGACTGAGACAGCCGGCGTTGGACGTCTTTTACTGACCAATTAGGCCGCGATTACCCGGCGCTGCTTTAACCCGTGTGTGCGGAGCATAGACCATACATTAAAAAAATGCCCCCCTTTCAATAATAATTGTGACCAACAGGAAATTTCAGTGCACAAAACAATATGTTTGCATTTGTTTAGTGCCTGCAACTGGAAACATGTTCAAACTTGTATTAATTTAAATGCCAAATTTCAATTATCACAATTATTCAAATTAAACCTAATGCTCACTACTGAGAAATAAAAAAATTTCTTCAAAGCAGACCAGGACTAGGGTCTTTCTTATTGACTCATTAAGACATAGTTTATATGTCTAAGTGAAATGTCTGTAAAATATGAATAACGACAATATAAAACATATACTGACATTTTCATCTCTTGGCACACACACACACACACACACACACACACACATTTTCAGAACCGCTTGTCCCATACGGGGTCACGGGGAACCGGAGCCTAACCCGGCAACTCAGGGCGTAAGGCTGGAGGGGGAGGGGACACACCCAGGACGGGACGCCAGTCCGTCGCAAGGCACCCCAAGCGGGACTCGAACCCCAGACCTACTGGAGAGCAGGACTGTGGTCCAACCCACTGCGCCACCGCACCCCCTCAAGACAAACAACTTATCCATTTATTACTGGTGGGACCATCTATTGGTCCAAAATGATGATAGAAAAAATAATCATTGTAAAAAAAATTCCTCAATGGAAAGGTTACTTCACAGCCACTTTGATTTGGAGGAGCAGTTAATAAAGGTCATGTAATTCTTTAACCAAGCAACACCTCTCAATATGTAACTCGCTCACTGTCCATAAGTCCTTGTCCAAATCAGGATCGGACTGTTCCAGAGCCTATCCTGGAAACACAGGTCACAAGGTTGGTCAGAGTGCAGATTTCAAGTGCAGACCAGCGCTCTCCACTCCCATACATTCGGTCAGGAATGAATATCCAAACCTTTCCATAAATACTAGAAAGTGTTGCTGGAAAAAGGTAACATTTAGTCCTTTGACTCCTCTCTTTGTAAGTCTTCCCCCACCATAGGAAGGTAATGCATTTCTGAAAATCCCTGATAAGTGAATATGCATAAAGTGAAGACATAAACACCACACCCACACTTTCACAACCACTTGTCCCAGACAGGGTCGCGGGGAACCGGAGCCTACCCAGCAACACAGGGTGCAAGGCCAGAGGGGGAGGGGACACACCCAGGACAGGACGCCAGTCCATCACAAGGCACCCCAAGCGAGACTCGAACCCCAGACCCACCGGAGAGCAGGACCCGGTCCAACCCGCTGCGCCACCACACCCCCCCCACATAAACACCATTAGTTTCTTTTATATTTTTATTTGACAGCACAGCGTCACAATAACTGGTAGAGACAGTATGATGACATGATGAGGGATTGCAAATACAGTATGTCTGCCTGCATACAGTAGAACTAGGGGTCAAGGTCAAAATGTTACAATGTTTCACAGGTGTGATCATGTAGCACTTTCTAATAACTTCTGGAATGGTTAAGAATTGCCATGCAAATAAGATCCTGACATTTCCAGTGGAAGAAATTTTAACACTTCAGTCACCCACATATTTACAGAGGGTCCATAATACACACACACACACACATTATCAGAACCGCTTGTCCCTTACAGGGTCACGGGGAACCGGAGCCTACCCGGCAACACAGGGCGTAAGGCCGGAGGGGGAAGGGGACACACCCAGGACGGGACGCCAGTCCGTCGCAAGGTACCCCAAGCGGGACTTGAACCCCAGACCCACTGGACAGCAGGACTGCGGTCCAACCCACTGCACCACCGCACCCCCTGGGTCCATAATATTACAATTCATATCCTTGCCAAGTATGTAAGAATAGCCAGCCTAGATGTGACAACATCATCAAAGGAAGAATTTGCATTGTGGTTTAAGAGGAAAGCACACACACACACAAACTACTTGTCCCAGGCAAAGTTGTGGTGAACCAGAGCCTAACCTGGCAACACAGGGCTCAAGGCTGGAGGGGAGGGGATACACCCAGGACAGGACATGACACCAGTGCATCGCAAGGCACCCCAAGCAGGACTCAAACCCTAGACCCACCAGAGAGTGGGACCTGGCCAAGCTTGCTGCGCTACTGTGTCCCCCATAACAGGAATGCAGATGGAGGGAAATCAAACTTTTTCTGAAATGTTTTTAACCATTATTTTCAATGGTAAAACTTTTTATTAATTCCTGAGCTCCAAAACGGTAACCCTTTGATACTAAAATATCATTAAATCTCATTAAAATAGACACAATTACTTCAATAGTTAGCAGTAATTAAATATCACAACATAAGTCATTTTCCCTTCATTTATTGTTCTATAAGAGTGCGTGACTGTCCACTTGTGGTCATTCACCTCTTCCATACTAATTAACTTCTGCACACTTAACAAAGCATCGGTTTCCTCCAGTGCCCTGATTTCCTCCCATAGTCCAAAGATATGTGTTTCAGGTGAAATGGTGGCTCTAAATTGCCCTGAGTGTGTGTCTGTTACATTGTGCCACTGCATAAATGGGTAAATGATTTTAGGTAAGCTATAAGGGCAGCTGGTAGCGTAGCGGTTGAAGCTACTGTTGCCTTTGGACCCAGAGGCTGTAGGTCTGAATCCCAACTACGGTACCCTTGAGTGAGGTACTCACCCTAAGTTGCTCTAGTGAAATTCCCCAGCTGTATACATGGGTAAATAATTGCTAGTTGCTTTGGAGAAAACAATCAGCTAAATGTAGTTTAGTGTAGTCTGTCTAGCACTGTAGGCCATCTTGGAAAAAGGTGTCAGCTAAATGCTAGTTAGTAATCATTATACAGAGGGTCCCCAGTTGACGAACTTTGAGCAATAAACTTTTCGCCATTTCAAATGTTTTTGAAAACAACTTCCTATGTTTTTTTTTTCATAAAGAGACCTGCCATACAATTCAGATCTCATCCAAAGGTTTACCTGATTCGCCAACAGATAGCGATCACAAACAGTTAGTGTTGCCTGAAGTTTTTCAACACCCTGCTCTAGCCCTGACCGTGGTCCTTTACTGTGCTTTCTTATTGACAATCTGTAATAAGTACCCCTGCCAGGGGACTCAGAACGCATGGATGCTGTCACATAGCTGCCATTTTGCTGCCATTTACATTGTGTATTCAGTAGTCGGGGATCAGACTTGTGGTTGGCGACCGGCGAATGGTCAGTTAATCGACAAGCAGAATGGGAGCAAGGAGCTGAAGTTGTGGAACAAGGCAAACGGTCAATTACCAGAGGGTCGTGCAGGAGGGCTGGGGAACAAGACACGGGATGCATAAAGCAAGATAAGTTGGCACGCACAAAGAAGCCAGTTGTCTCAAGAGAGATTCCATGACTGGGAACTGGTCGAGTGGTGGTTTGTATAGCCAAGTGTTCCGGTTGAGGTCAGGTGCTTTAACTGAAGCCAGGTGCTGCTGGTTGAGGTGCGGGCATGGTCGTAACAACAGGGATGTTAAATGCAACTATTCATAAATTCAAACTGTTGTAACTCAAGTAGACATATCATGGGAGGTGACTGTACTGTGGTAGAGATTCCCTACTGAAGGAATAGCATGAACTTATTCAGCAAAGAGAAGCATTATTTATCAGCAGGGGAGATCATGCGGAAAAATAATGCTTATAAAAGTACCCTAACAGAAGTTCCAACAGAACTGCTGAATCAGTTCAAAAGTCTCATTCTAATTAAGGCAGCAAGGGTGAGACGCAAGTTACTGTTGCTATGGCAACCCCTTACCGGTGGGTGAGGCTAGTCAAGACCCTTGCACAACAGGGTGTATGCTTTTCTGAGTCACTCTACTGTTAAATGGAAATCTTTCCAGCACAAGAGCCAGGAGTGACACATCTGTCGCTGTTATCGCCCTGCTTCTCTCTAAAAACTGCTGGTTATTTCAATGCCCCAGTCACTTGCTGTATCACGTTGGCATTTCTTGTCTTTTCCACGCTACAAAGACCGAGCGTGGAAAAGGCAAGTGTTGGGTTTGATGTCACAGAGCAGCACTGATTATTTCTGTTCACATTGTAGATTGTATGCCATATTCTGTCAGTCAGTGAGTTTTTTAAAATGCGTGAATATGGCTTCCCTGTTGCTTCAGCACTAAGCTACGGAGCACCCTACACTGGTTATTTGTGTATGAACTGCTGCTTGTATCACACACAAGTCACAAACTGGACCATGTTTACCAGGATGGGTGAGATTCTGTCCACACTGCTGACCACAGTGGACCACGGCGGTATACTGTGTGTTTTTAGTCATTTACCATTGATTAATTTGTTTTTCACTTAAGAATAAGGGTGTGGAAACTTCTGACCAGCTGTATATTATATGCAATATGCTCAACACTTAATACGGGCAGAAATGTTTCCTAAATAAGATTAAGGTATCTAACTAGAAGTTTGCAGGTTCATGTTCCAACACTTGCCCTAGTGATTTTCTTCTCAGCTTGGTAATAAAGGTAAACACTGGGCTACAGAAAAGGTTGAAATGAATGAAAAATGTGTGTGTTAAAATAAAAATGTCCTCTAGGCAAAGAAAGAACTTAATCATAATGAAGAATTTTCTCATCACACCAAGACAATGATATGAAATTTATAATAACCTCAAATATTTGCTTTTGAATTTGCCAACTGTTCAGTGCTCTGCAACTGAAGGAAAAACTTCAGCATCTCATAAAACCTTATATAGGTCTAGATGGGTTTAAAAAAATATATAGTTTATTTTTTGCAATCACTTTTTAATTAAATGAAATGAAAACACTGCTCTTGCAGGATTATTTCGGTGCGGTCTGTTGCTCGTATGACGATAAACAGACGTAATCTAAAATTATAACTGAAGAATGTAAGAAAGGCCACTCTGTTCATTTCTTGAGGTCAAATCTGGTCATAGCTGAAGAGATGTCAGCAAAAAGCCTTCTCACTGTGGCCCAGGCCAATTTGCTGCAATTAGCAGTATTATTTTCGAACCCGGCACTTCTACAGGATCACCTCTGCTCTTGGAAGACAACACTGAAAACCGCGGGCCTGGAAAGTAATCTGAGCTTTGTAACGACACCATTCCCACAACGGCTAACAGTAGAGCAGGGTAAATATTTCACACCCCGATAAGAAAGCAGCCGTGAGGAAAACCCTAACCCTCCGATCGCGCTCCTTCTGGAAAATCTTGCCTACGTTTATTGTCTGAGGTAATCAGCAATTACGCAACTGTTCATCAGGGAGTCTTCATCCGAACAAAGACCGCTACATTAAGTCCAAATTCATATCTATATAGCCCACAATGACCCAGCCTAATTGCAATTTAAAGTTTTATCTTGGATTTAACTGCAAGAGCAGCTGATGAAGTGAAGTGCTGCTCTCCTGTCGCCCATGGCGTTAATACCAGGTCGGCCTCAGCAGGTCTACACAGGTGGAACAGAAGCGCGTTTTTATTTTTTACCTTACTCTCCAACATTCACCCTATTATTCATATAACAATAAATCATCTTCAGAGACCCTCAAGCCATTAAATATAGGTCCACTTGTTCTTGAGGGGTTGCAGCATTACCTAAGCGCAGTCCAGGCCTTTGAACTGCTGGACCTATAGAGCATGCCACAGGGCCATGAGCCAACATTAAAGTACTACTACTCTTTTCTCTGAAGTGTTGTCAACGGTGACTTGTAAGTATGACACAGACTGAGCTCAGTATGTTCTGTCACCAACTTCTGTCCTCACTGGTGGGCAGTTCCTACACCTTTCAACCCATAGCCATCCTTTCAAGAAAATCCATGTCCGTATGATGTTTCTTAAAAAATGGTAGACTCAGTCTCATCATTTTTTTTGCTTCCAGTGAGAGATCTGGCTTGATTTGACCCAACATCCTTCTGTTATTCATTCCTGCCTCTCCCTGGATTTCCAGACTCTCCTCCGATTCTAAGGTACCGTATACATGCATTTCCTGTCCCGTAGATTTCGTATGTGTACACCTTGTAATACAGGCCCACATTTGGCACTTAACTAGAAAGCAAACAACAAAGACACACTGGGGACAGGTTCATAGAGAGACAGACACAGAAGGCCTCCATAAGACCGGATGAGGGGGCAGCTGTTGGTGTAGTGGTCAGTACTGTTGCTTTTGGACCCACATGCTGCTGGTTCAAATCCCACTTCCAGCTGTAGTACCCTTGAGCAATGTACTTACCCTAAATTGCTCTGGTGAAATTACCCAGCTGTATGAATGGGTGAATAATTGTAAGTCGCTTTGGAGAAAAGCATCAGCTAAGTATGTAAATGTGCGGTGTTCTGATGTCCTGGTGACACTCACTGTTGCTCGTGGCGAGTTCTGACAAGGTGGAGAATGCAAATGTCACAGTGTCTCCACACGTGTGCAGTTTCTGAAAAACAAAATTAGTATGCTAAACTGAATATGCCATCTAGTTCAGCAGTGGTTTTAATTATTAAATCCGTTTTTTAATGAGACTCGCATGCACTTTTATGTGTCCCCCCCACCGCGGTGTTCTACCTGGTTTCCCACAGACCGAGCCCACTGGGACCAGAGAGGGCCACTGTACCGGGCAGAGCTCTGACTACAGTAGCCCTACCCGGGCTGGCATCGAGCACGAGCACGCGCGATGGGTACGAGCACGTACGACCGCGCGGCGTCTCACAGCGACAGCTGACAACAGAGCTTCTGCATTACTCCTTCAAAATGTACTGTAGGCCTACTGGGATTAGCATTTCGTAGCCATTTTAGACAACAAAATGAAACAAAGTCTGTAGCCTAACAAGCTTCTTTTCCAAAACTAATGTCAATGTTCCGCAATATGAATAATGACGTGGATTGTACGGCCTGGAGGTTACAGGTTCAACTCCCATACTTCCCGTAAATACGGTACTTATCCTGAATTCGTCCCGCTAAATATCAACCTGTATAAACTAGAAAGGACTGTCCGCTAAGTAATGTAACGACACGCTCAATTATTAACATTTACATTCATGTAGCAGACGCTTTTCTCCAAAGTGACGTACTCTCAGTCTCATAGAATATTATTTGCGCGTTACCTTCGGAGAAAGAGACATAGTTGCAGACGTGTGATTCTTAAGTACAGTTAGTTTGTTTCTTTCCACCATATGGACCAATGTTCTTCACACAAGTAGCTGCAATGATTCCTGACCACCTTCCTACTAATTTTTTTTTTTTCTGTTTTACTTCAATACACAAACATTTACGTACATTACAGGAGTAGCTGCATAAAGGCTTATCCGGGTATGATCGTAAAGTTACGGTGCATGAACATTTACACCTTACACGAATTTTGAGTCTGGAAATGGCGAGTTTCGAGAGCTTTTTTCAGTGTGGACAGAAAGAAATCGAGCAGTTCTGAGTGAGAGGGGGGACGTCATTCCACCACAACGGAGCCAGAACCGAGACAGCGCCTAACAAACAGCCCTTTATTTGCTCGGGCGCTGCAGCGGACGACTCCGCGCGTCTCGTTACGGCTACGGGTTCCGTTTTCCACCGTGGCTTCAGCGCCATCTGGTGGCGGAAGGAAGATCTGCTAAAAGAAGCCCGCAGAGCTGCGCTTCCGGTTTCGGGTAGCCGAACCTGCCGGGTCTTCGATTCCGATGAGCGATACACGTTCTTTGATATGCATCCTTTACGAAAACGCCATACTTTACCGTGTAATAACAGCCCATGTATGGGTGAATAGATTAAAGTACACTAATAAACATGTAAGGGTTGCTAAATGAAGACAAAGCACAATCCTTCGCCAAGGAAAGAGAGAGAAAGCGGTTCCGATACGCCGGGATGCGAGAAGAGATCTTTGAGCTCAGTTTACGTGGTATCAATAATACATGATGAAGTGTAAGGAGCCCAGCTCGCAGGGTGCTGCCGAATTACATGACAAGAACACCGACAACCAGGTGGTGCGGTGGCGCAGCGGGTTTCATCGGTCCCGCTCTCCGGTGGGCCTGGGGTTCGAGTCCCGCATGGGGTGCCTTGCGATGGACTGGCGTCCCGTCCTGGGTGTGTCCCCTGTGCTGCCATGACCCCGCTTGGGACAAGCAGTTTCAGACCCTGTGCGTGTGAACACCGACAACCTGCCTGAGTGGCAGAAAAGGGACTCATCGCAACGAATACATGGAATATATAGGCCTATAAATGTCCACGCAGCAGGGAAATAAATTATTTCACAGGAAAGAAAATGCAGCTCTTAATATTGTGAGCTCTCTCAGCATTTTGGGAATTTTTTGAGAGCCGTTGCATTTCTTTTTGATTTGGGAGGCAAGTTCTTCCTCTTATTTCTGGCACTAAGCGCACATATAATACGCATAGTAAATAATAATAATACCTTTATTAAGAATAGTTTATAATAATACCTCCAGGTTCTTTCACATCACCTGTGAAATATTAGTATGATTTTGTGCCTGTGGACATCCTACAGGTATGTTAACCTGCAGTCTCTGACAGCCCACCTGGGAAGCTGCTGGAACACAAGGTCTCACTGGATATTCGCTTAAAAAGTGGGTTTGTGCTCGAGTCTCAGAGGATGACCCAACACACAGCTCTGCCGCACCCTCTGAACGTTGTGTACTGATAGATCCTGCTATACCTTGATCCACAGATGTGAATTCCTCCTTCACCGTGCCCATGTCTCATGTGGGAGACGCCGACCTGGCACCACCCCGTCTCCCAGACTGACTGCGGCACCAACGTGAGAAAATTCAAAAATTGAAATTTCCAACTCCGCATCACTCCAACAAAGTCCACATTTGGAACAGAAGGAAGAACAATGCATTTTATTTTTATTTAATCATAGTTCACATTTAATTTTCTTTTCCCTAAATTATAAATAAATTCAGAAATTAAAGCTTTTTTTATAGTTGCATATTTTTAAAGGTTTTCTGGGTCTGTGTGGTAACAGTGAGCCATTTGCACGAATGGTCAATATGAAGAGGCCAGTGTATATAAAATCAGTTTATAGAATTTATAATGATTTAGTAAAGTAAATGGATAGTGTGTGGACTGGCTTGAGGAAGTTGCAGGCTACATGTCCCACCTAAATAAGTGAATAAATAGACAACTCAAGCACAGTGATGCATAACAATGGATTCAAACAGGTGATTATGCAGGGGAATCTTTAATCTTTATATGTTTCACTGAAGGAGAGTGTTACACAAGATTTGCTAGCATGTTTGTTTTAGGGAAATCTGTGCTAAAATTACTAATTAACAAAACACCACTTGTGTCAAAATTTGATTCTCATACTCAGAAGGCCTTTGGATTCTCTGAGGTGTCTGTTGGCAGGATTCTACCCTTGGTCCTCAACAATCTGAATGTTCATAGTTTAGATCTCACTCCTATTGTGTTGCACTTGCTCAAGGTACTTACTCTGAACTAATGTAGTAAAAATACCCTGCAGTATAGTGGCAAATCACACTTGACTGAAGTTGAAAGTTGCCTTGAACAAAGAAGTCAGCTATAAATAACGACTAATAATGCTGAGACATAGAGCACGTAGAAACCAACGAGGAAAGTTGTGATGACCATTTAATATTACAGAGATCACAAATGTTTACAATATCAACATACTTTGTTGGCATGCTAGCTGGTGCTTAGTTTTAAAAAGTTTAATTTGTTCAGATTTGTACAAAGTTAATTTATTTGTTCAGCTTTGGATCGTTTGATTTGTCACCTTTACACTGTGTTTTTCTAGACCGACTTCTAATATTGATCCAGCTACATACATGGGGCAGCGGCGACTGCCATAACAACGTCAAAACAAGGCAATAAACACATACACAAAGATACAAAGGGTCGCTTGATGAGCCTCAAGGCCCGAGTTACTCACATCACATGTTTGTAAATAATTTACGCCGTCAGTGACTTCGGTGTTCTCTCCACTTCCTCCCCAGGTCTCAAAAGCCACATGGCTACCCTACAGGCTCAGTAGTATTGCTCCTAGTGTCAGGTCTTTTGTTGCTATGTACTGTATAAATATTCAATAAGACACCAGCCAAACAGGATACTCATTTTTTAATTTTTCACAGTTTTAGGGGTCCGTATGCCCGTATGTATTCCATGTCATGTAGCGGGTAAATCTGTTCAACTACATTAAACCAGTTTCTTGATCCACCCTATCAGTTAAATATAAGATTTTTTCATAAGTTCACACTAGTGGTTGATATGGTACAGTGCCTAGTCTAAGCTCCCTGTAGTTCTCCCCTTTTCTATATGTCTTCAGATGAATACTTATTAACATAATGGAGCAATAAATGTCACAGCAGCCATTGTAAACTCCTCTTGATGGTCAGCCTGGCACTTGTATACATCACTTCCCTTGAAGGGCATGAAACAAAGTTGCGTATCCAGAACACAGGCTAAATGCACAGGGAAAAATGGAGACAGCTCTCACTGTCTAGGGGTGTTTTGGGGTGTTTCAGGGTGTTTCCTGTCTGCCCAGCTCCTGCTGAGCTAAAACTTGCATCATTTGAAGGACTCAGACAAGTTGAACAAAATTCCAGAGCTTTTTTACTTTGCAGTGGAATTCTTGGCATACGTACATTTTATTAAAGCATTGAAAATGTTGATGGCTTTAATACGCCACCTTTTCGTCTTTATTAAAAGTGACATAAGTTCTCTCTCACGTCAAATCCACGCCTTAGCAACAGAGTTCTGGCAATGACACTGTAGCACTGACTGTCACCTCCATAAGGCTCCTGTCACTTGAGAAACATGATGAAGTAGAGAGCGAGGGCACTCTTTGTTGCCATCATCAATAAGCACTTCTCGGGTGATCAACCCGGGCATGCCGTGATAATGTACAGGCAGTTTACGGTCTCACACTTTGGTGAAACAGAGTGAAATTGGGTACAAGTTCTGTCTCACTCCAGATCTGAACTGCAGTTTGGCAGTCAGGCTGCACTTGTGTACAAATGTGTGTACAAA